>NC_087209.1:19136721-19172908 GCF_015104395.2 Macrobrachium nipponense | reverse complement strand
TTTTTAACAACTCTGAAGGAGCAGCAGGTCGCAGTGAATTGGTGCACATGTTTGCATTCTGCAGTATGGAAATTAGTCAGGAAGTACCTTTTCATCCTCTGAATCTTAGCTGTATTTGGGCACATAAGCATTATGCTTGAAGATTTGGCTGAACTTCCTTTGTTCACAAAACATAGTACCAAGATAGTGAGACTAACCTGATGTAGATGTTTGCAGAGAGACTTGATCATTCCAGGAAAACCTGATTCTGCCTGTTTTAAGATTTGGTCTTGCTAGAAAACCAGATTCTACCTGTTTTATGAAGGGTCTTTAAATTGAATTTGTTACCACTTAACTGCTTTCTGAGGTGTGACTTCAGTTTTTGGGTGAAAATCAATGGTTTGTTAGAAGGAAATTTTGTCTTCTTGAATTTTTGTGATATACTTTTATTTTGCAGACTTAATTTTAAGAAATAAAGCAACTTTAGGACAGAAAATGCTCATTACCACTAGGAAAGAAAATGCTCATTATCCCATTTTTTCCTTAAGATTTTTTTAACAGCTCTCCATGTTCAAAGTCGCATATTTCATTTTATTAGAAGATAGAGGGTTAGTTTTCTGCATACAGGCATTCTCTGGGTCACGGCAGTGCTGTCAGAAAACGCTGTAACTTTGGAACATCAAACACTTTACAGCGCTGTAACTTTGGAACTTCAGCCTAACATGAAACTGATTTTTTTTATGAATTTATTGAAAAAGTACCATAAGTATGGAGTACTGTAAGTTGGAGCTACCAAAACCTGGGGACTAGCTGTATTTTGATAAATTCAGTAGCTTATAAATTTAGGTTTTGTAATTGGGTTTTTGAGGTTTAATTTATAATGTACAGAATATTCATAACACAAAGATTTCATGGAAATGGTTTCTTATACACTAAACCCCACTCATTCGTGTTCTCTAGATTTGCAAACTCAGATATTCTCAAGTTTCTCTATGTAATATCTACACATTATTCGTGGAAAATTTTGACTATTCACGGAATATTCACTAAATAATGTATTTTCTTCTCAATTTCATGACTGAATGGACTTTTTGTGATGAAACTATTACAGTATTCAGGTATAAGCATTTTTAGAAGGTTTTTCTTGCGTTTGAACTATCAAAATATGTACTAGACAGTTATAACAGTTAAGCATTTTCAGAGGGGTTCTAAGTATTTGCTGATTTTAGCTATTTTTGGGGGGCCGTCTGGAATGCATCCCCCTCAAATATGGGGTGTTTACTGATGTAGAGAAAGTTTGAAAACAAGGATGGAGACTATTGTGAATGCGCTACATTTTCTTTGGTGTTTATTAATTTCTCATGTGTCTAGCATTTTTAAAGAAAAAATGATGTTTGTCATGCAAAGAAAACTAGTGACAAGTTATGATTTTTTTATCCATTTTTTAATAACAGGAATACGTATGCTGTAAAAGATTGCATTTCCAGGAAATCTTAGTTCTCTTTGTAGAATGGGTTATTACAGTGTCTTCACATAGAGATGTAAGATATCAACAACTACCATACGTATTTGTCTGCTTCACTTGTAATAATAGAAAAGGAAAAAATTTTGATTTTGATTTAGGATATTCCTTCACATCTTAAGAAAACTATACGTACTCTATATTTTGAATCTGTTGCAGAAATATATATTCTCTCCTTAGTAATGGAGGTGGTTTCAAGATTTTACTGTGCATAGGATTTGTTTATTTAGACAGCCAACGGTCTTTTTGAGAGAGTACCTCTCACTGGAGTATCATATGCAACTTCTAGTCACAGAGCAATTTTGTGGTTATTTTTTTATGTTTTCTGTAGTTTCTCAGTTTTTGTGTTTGTAATGGGCCTTGCGTTTTTAGAACACTAAAAAAATTGTAGATCTTTACACCATTTGTCACTTGTAGGATAGTAGTGAAATGTAGTTACAGAAAATCAGTTTAAACACAGGTAAACATATGTTTGTTCAAGTAGTTATGTGATAACTTTAATGAAATGTCAAGAAAATAAGCACTCATAAGAATCTTCAGCCTATGTTTGAGATATATTGTAGAGCATACCGTAGTCTTAAGTATATACTAACACTTTGTGAGGGCACATAATTGGTTTAAGTGAAGAGAGGTGAGGAAAATTCTGGTCGAGAGCATAAATTGTTACACACCACAAGTAATAATGCTCAATTTATTGTAGTAATAATAGTATTTTAATTGAGAGCGGGCTACTTCTATCCAACTGTGGTTGGCTTGGTCCATATCTACTCACACATTTTTTTAAAGTGTCGATAGCATTAATAGAAGACTAAGAGATCTTATAATATTTTTGACCTGGATCTTGCTTGGCACCTTGCTGTACCAGACAGCACAGCATATGGTATACAGTTGGTTATATGTATGTATGGAACATGAAAAACAATTTATATTTTGTTTCTGCTTAGTAGTTCAAAAACAATTATGCCATCTTAATCTCTCAACTGTTTTTATTTTGGTAGTTTACGGGAGAACAAATGAGACTCCCTCCTGATCAAAGCAATCTTGTCGAAAGATTAGATAACATGCTTTGCCTTTCAGAATAATGTGTGCAGAGATAAGATTATATTGAAATGCCATGGGCAGATTTTGGTCTTTATTTTAAAATGAACACATCCCTGCCAACTATGAGTTTATTGAATCTGGAATATTAAGTATTTAGTCAATTTGTTGACTGAGGAGTATCTTGAATTAAGAATGAAACTTTATAGTTTCTCAGTGAAAATGAACATATCCTTTTGTAATATATGATGATCATATGTCTTATTCTTAAAAATTAGGTGTTGCTTTTGTGAAGTAGTGTTGAAGTAAATTTGATGATACCCCTTGAACCCTGTATAGCTAATTAGAATATTCCATTGTGCCATTAGTTTGTACTTCATAGATTTTTTTTTATCTTTTTTATGTTTGACATTTTAAATTATTCTCATTATTGCAAGGCAGTGGGTAGTTTAACCAACCTGGAAAGTTTTAACCTACCATTGAGCTGCGAGTTCTTGGGTCAAGAGTCCTTAGGCTCTAGAGGGTGAAAGTTTTTTCACAGTTTTTCTTGACATTAAATTCAGTAGCTGATCTTCAGCTATTTGTAATTTCAAGAAACTCTACCAAACTGACAATTAGTACAGGAGACTACCTTTACTTTTCAACATTCTGTTGAGAAATACCTTTTCTGTGAAGTAAAGGAGAAGCTACTACAAAACTGTCTAATCAGGAAGAAGGAAACCTGACATAAATATGTATGTTATGACAATAAAGTTGTTACAGAAAGTACCTGTCACAGATCTTGACAGTTAAGTATACAGTAATATCCCGAACTTACGCGAGGTTAGGTTCAAGACCCCCTCGCGTAAGGGAAGGTTTCGCATAAGTTTGGCAGTCTTTTAAAAATGCTAAGAAATACTTGCTTCTAGAGTTTGAACACTAAATATGACCCAAATCATGCTCCCTAAGTATTAAGCTAACTTTTAAATGAAATTAAAGCTACTGTAGTTAATACATTACCCTTATAAAAGAAATAACTGATTAGCTTAAAAATAGTTACTGTAACTGCTACATACATTCGTATACATTTTCGTACGTATACTAACGTTACCCCTAATTCATAGGGTGCCATTTTCTTTTTCCCTCAGAGTAAAGAGAAGTTTGCTTTGCGTCACTAGATAAACTTCATAAGTCTGTATAACAAAGGTACGCAATTCAATGAAATAAAGAAAATGTGTATGTATGTACATACATAATGTTTGCATGAGGGTAAAGTTAAAATTCAATCAATTTTAAATCATGTACCAGTGTGAAGGAGGCTAACTATGAGAGAGAGAGAGAGAGAGAGAGAGAGAGAGAGAGAGAGAGAGAGAGAGAGAGAGAGAGAGAGAGAGAGAGAGAGAAATACGTACGTCATGTGAGGTAAAAAAGTGAGAATGGGATCACATCTTCTGAAAGTACGTTAACTGTATGTGCTGTAATTACATAACATAGTACATATAGATTTTACCAGCACTTTTTCCGAGGTTAAGATAGTAATTTTCACAGAACGACAACTCTGTTATGTCTTTGTGTTTTACTAGCTGATCATGAAGGTCTTATATAGTGACAAACACTGTGAAATAGGTACGTACTGCCTTTGTATATGTTTTAAAAAATATAAATAGCATACACGGGATCTCCATACTGATTTTACGTTTGAGACCATAAAAACTTATACTAATTGTAGTATACTAATATGTACTTCAGAAATTAAAGTTTTTGAAGGGATATAATCTTTGAAAAGTGCAGTAACTTTATGAGTGGGTATTGCATCTTGTAAAAGTATGTATATACACTAACTGTAGGTGCTGTAATGCCCTTTGTATCATATTAATGCATGTACGAAAATAAAAATAATAAATTTTTAATAAAGATTTTATACAGAAAAGTTTTAAAACTTAAAAATTTACATAATAAATTAAACATAAACACTTTTGCAGTGTTTCTGGAGGATTAGCAAATGTTTGCACTATTGTGAAGAACTCGCGTATGATAATTTGGTTAGGTTCCAATGAAAAGTTTGCACTATTGTGAATTCATGCAACTCGAATTGCGCAAGTTCGGGGTATTACTGTACAGGAAAATCTTTACTGATTTTACAAACTCCTGTTGTTAGAAGTTTCACAGAATAGATCATGTTACTGGTCACACTGATGAGTTACTTAGAGACTAACCTTATGAATGTATATACGTATATGCTTGAAAATTTGGTTTTAAAAGTATATGAATAGTGATGAGATCCTTTGAGCATTATTGCTTGTGGTGGCTGTGTAATGGAGTCATGTCAGAATGATTGAATGAATTATTTTTTTCTTCCAATTTAACAGGTACTATAGTGAGGTCTTTTCCATGCTATCCTAGTCGTGATTTATGCTATAGAGACTTGGCATTGGCTGTCCAGTTCCCATTTAAGTGGTACCTTCCTCTTCACCAAAAAGATCATTCAGAATACTAAATCATGGCCACACAATACTTTCTGCCGGTACTGTGTATATTTAGAGCCTTCTCCTGGCTTAGCACATCCACAGCTACAGCTTTTCTTTCATTGGAAGTTGCACTCTACTGATGGAAGCTTTCAGGTTTTACACCTTGTTTGAGGGTGACTTAGAGGTACGTACCTGTTATATCAGGTACCTCATTGTCTCTTTCCTGAGGCTGGGCCACCTGATATTATCTTCTTGTCAGGGAGTACATTAATGTTTTAGAAATTAATGCTGTACACCAGGAGTTTTTGGCTACTTAGATGGAAAGGAAATCTATCAGTGTATTTTGAGTCACGGTTCATTGAAGAACCATAGCATTACCAGACAAGACCCCATTCTACTTATGTTAAGCCTACACAAGAATGAGCTTAGGGACATGACCATCATGGTAACTTTGTCATTAGTGCAGTGTCTCCATATGATAATCTGTAATTATGAATGGAGCTTGGAAGCCCACTGACATGTCTAGTTTCTTTTTATTTGGTCACAAAACACATTAGGTCTTGAAGATCTTTCTTTTTCACAGATTGATTTCTATGACACATTTTTGAAAAAATGAAAGGAGTAATAAATTAGTTTATAGAATTCCTAGGTTTTCTTTGTTTGTTTTACTCTTGACAATCATCACAAAGGAGGTAGGACTTTGCACAGTTTTCATATTTTAAAGACTTGGTTCATTTCAAGATAAATTCATGTAAGAGCATGATTACAAATGCACTTTTATGTTCCTCATTAAGTTCAGTTTCACCACATACTATAAACGCATACAGTTTTGTACATAACCTTGGGGAAAAATAGTTGCTGAAGTAAGTTTGCAATTTAGCCATAATTAGCACATAAATGTTTTAATGAACATGATTTCTACAGACCTTATTTTGAGTTGAAGGCAGCTATAAACCAGCAGCTAGAAGCTCAGAAACAAAGAGTGCGACAGCTAGAAGAAAGTGTCACTGGAGCCAAGATGACTTATGCTCAGGCCCTTGCCAACCTTGAGACCATTTCTGATGAAATTCACAGGGTAAGTATCTTGCTACAGTTCATTATATTAACATTATAAAAATGTAATTTGAATATTTAACATGTCTTTGTGGAAATTGAAATCTTCAGTGTACAATAATTTTAGAATTGTATCACGGGCAAAGTGTTGAAGATTTATGATGCTAAACAATTTTTATAAATAAAGTATGTGTGAATACCCAGTTATTTTTGAGTCCTAATACATTTAAGAAATCATTGTGAAGATGGGAAATTAGCTTCATGTTTAAGATATACTCTTGCATTGTTACATGTTTTTTCATTCCTGTTCATGATCATGTATGTACTACACTGATTCTGTACTGTAATTTTCCACTGGTTATTATGGATAATTAATTTTGACTGGTCAAAATATGTGTAGACATGCTGCATAAAGTTCAAATAAATTATTTTGTACATGAACTTTCCTGCCAGATATATACTTAGCTTACGTCTCTGACGTCACGACAGAATTCAAAACTCGCGGCAAATGCGACAGGTAGGTCAGGTGATCTACCCCACCCGCCGCTGGGTGGCAGGTGAATGAACCAATCCCCCTTTCCAGTCATAATTTTTCTGTCGCCGGTGTCGACTACATCTGTTGTCGATACCTCTCGATTTTGGATTATTACTCGTTTTCGCCCTGGATTGTTTCATCGGACTTTTGGTGAAGTACCTGCTCCTTGGCTTGGCATTTGCGATTTGTGGACCGGTTTTTGATTATTCTTTTTGATTATTCTGGAATTTCATTATGTCTGATTTAGAAATTAAGAAGAACTCAACTATGTTCAGAGTTTGTTCTGTTAGCGATTGTAAGGTGAGGCTACCGAAAGCTGCGGTAGACCCTCACACAGTATGCATGAGGTGTAGGGAATGACTGCTCATTTATTAACCCTTGTAAATGAATGTGGTAATTTGAATGAAGAAGAATGGAAGGCGCTTTCTTCTTATGTAAGAAAGCTTGAGAAGGACAAGGTTAGGAAAGCTTCAGCTAGGAGTTCTAGTAGGTCTCGCGCTAGCGAGTTTGAAGTTGATAACCCTGCTGTAGACGTAGCGCCTTTACCAGTTTCAGCCCCTGCTTCCTGCACCGAACCCGAAGATGCGCCTTCGGAGGTGGACACTATGAGAGCCACTATTCGCAGCATGGAGCTGAAAATTAAAGTGCTAAGAAGGTAAGAGTGATAGCAATTTGTGCAGTGATTCCAGTGCAGTGGAGGGTGCGTCTGATCGGCTCCCTAATGCTTCTAGGCCTAGACCTCTTCCAGACTCCCAGACCCAGTGGAGGAGGAAAGTCGAAAGCCGCAGGAAGGTTAGGGAGAGAACCCCCACCGGTCAGGCGTCCCCTCGGTAGCGCCTGATGTTCGCTCCAGGCTACCTTGGATCGCGCCAAGAGAGAAGTCTTACGGCAATGCTTCTCGTCTTCGCCTTCTCCTTCGCCCGCCAAGCGTGGTTGGAGCTCCTCAGAAGCTTCTCGGCCGTCGAAGAGAGCCACTGGCAAGGCTTCTTCCGCTCCCCCCCCTCCCTCAGCCCTGAAGTTTTTTCGGAAGATCCTGGATTGGATGGAGAAGAAACGAGGATTTCTTTGGAATTTCGCTCTCCTAGTAAGGATCGAGCTGCGTCTCCTGTGAAGGACTTTGTTAAGTCTCCTACACGTGTGTTGGCTAGTCTGCAGGCGCAGATTACGGCTCTGGCTGACTCTTTGATTGTGACTTCTTGTCGTAGGAAGGACGTCTCGCTCCCGGTAAAGAAGTCCAGGCGCTCTTCTCCAGGTTTACGCTATTCGTCAGTAACCGCCCTCTCTCCAGGAGTGGATCGTAGTACGAGGCGCTCTTCAACGGACAGGCGCTCTCCTGCGGACATCGTTTCTCCGTCGGACGGACAAGGGGCATGCTTCCCGTGAGCGAGCCTGTCCTGACAGGCGCTCGTCTCGAGACAGGATCTCTCCCGCTGGCAGACGCCAGGAGCCTGGTAGGCGTTTTTCTCATGGTAGCCGCTCTCCTTCAGGCTTTCGCTCTCCTGTGACCAGACGCCCTTTGGTAGACAGGCGCTCTTCTTCCTGTCAGCCGCCCTTCGCTTAGCAGGCACCAAGAGCCTGGTAGGCGCTCTTTCTTCAAGGCGCTCTTCTCCCGATTTTCGCTCTCCTCGAGTTAGGCGCCGGGAATCTGTCAGACGCTTCTCTCCTGGTAGGCGCTCGTCGCCAGAGATTCGCTCTCCTCGCAGCAGGCGCCAAGAGCCTGATAATCGCTTCCCGCATGACAGGCGCTCTTCGCCAGGCAGCCGCTCTCCTTTAGACAGGCGCCAGGAGCCTGATAGACGCTTTTCGCCTAATAGGCGCTCTTCGCCTAATAGGCGCTCTTCGCCTAATAGGCGCTCTTCGCCTAATAGGCGCTCTTCGCCAGATTTTCGCCCTGCGTTCGTTAGGCGCCAAGAGCCTAGAATACGCCCTCATCCTGACAAGAAGGAGTTTTCAGGCAGAATCTCAACGGAAGTTATAACTTCCCCGGTTAGATGTCAGAGTTCTTCCAGACGTTCTTCCAAGGATGGACTCTCGGCTGAGGACAAGACAGCCTTTCATCGTAAGGATTGTGAAGGATCTTCGGCGGAAGAAGAACAGGATCCCTCGGAAGAAGAAATTCCTAAAGATTCCTCCGTTTCTTCATACAAGCGTTTGACGGACCTGTTGCTTCAGGAATTCGGAGACGCCCTTTCTCCTGTCGCCCCGCCCTCGCCTCTTTCGTTATTTTCGACTTCGAAAACTTCGAAGGTTTCATCCTGTGTCAGGATGAAGCCTGCAATCTCTATGAAGAAGGCGCTTAGAGGTTTTGGTGAGTGGCTTCTTTCGAAGGAAGAGAAAGGGAAGACAGTGTTCTCTTTCCCTCCTTCTAAGCTTACTGGAAAACTAGGATTCTGGTATGAATCGGGAGAACCCTTGGGCCTCGTTCTTCCATCCTCGGCAGACTCGGACTTCTCTTCACTGGTGGATTCCTCTCGACGCTCTGCCCTCATGTCTGCTAAGACGACATGGGGGATGAATGAGCTTGACCACCTGTTGAAGGGAATGTTCCGAGTCCTGGAGGTGTTTAACTTCCTAGACTGGTCTTTGGGCGTTTTGGCCAAGAAGACGCAGACCCCGGATTCCATTTCACCTGAGGATTTCGTATCAGGTGTTCTCACGTGTATGGATAAGGCAGTGAGGGATGGATCGAGTGAAGTAGCTTCCCTTTTCGGAGGGGGAGTGATCAAGAAGAGATCTGTTTACTGTTCGTTCCTGACGAAATCAGTATCGCATGCTCAGAGAGCCTCTCTCCTGTATTCTCAGCTCTCTCCTCAACTCTTCCCTAAGAAGATCATTCAGGATGTTTCTTGTGCCCTTTCAGCTAAGGCTACACAGGACATGCTAGCCCAGTCTACCAGGAAGCCTCACTCTTCTTTCCAAGCTAAAACCAAGAGAGAGACTCCAGTTAGGCAGGAGCCCTTTCGAGGAGTCCCTCCTGCCAGAGCTTCTTCCTCTAGAGGATCTAGACCCACTAAACGAGGGAAGACCTTCTCTAGATCCATCAGAGGGAAGAAGTAGGATTCAAGTTCTCCAGACATCAGTGGGTGCCAGACTTCTGAAGTTTGCCGACGTCTGGCCAGGAAAGGGGCGGACAACCTGGTCACTCTCGATTGTCCGCAAAGGCTACCTCATTCCCTTCTTATCAAGACCTCCGTTGACGACGACTCCGAGGGAGTTGGTAGCCAAGTACAAGGACCCATCATGAATCAAGCCCTCTCTCTAGCAGTAGATCTTATGCTGGAGAAGGAGGCGATAGAAACTAGTGAAAGATCCTCATTCTGCGGGTTTTTACAACAGACTCTTCCTAGTTCCCAAGAGCTCAGGAGGATGGAGACCGGTTCTGGATGTAAGCGCCCTGAATGTCTTCGTAGAAAAAAGGAAGTTCACGCCATGGAGACAACTTCTTCGTGTTGGCGGCTCTTCGTCCAGGGGACTGGATGGTGTCCCTAGATCTTCAGGACGCTTACTTCCATGTGCCTATCCATCCTTCTTCACGGAAGTTTCTGAGATTCATGATGGGAGGGAAGATCTTCCAATTCAGGGCCTTGTGCTTCGGCCTTTCGACAGCCCCTCAAGTTTTCCACGGGTTTAATGAAGAATGTAGCGCAGTGGCTACATTTGGAGGGAGTGAGGCTGTCTCTCTATCTAGACGATTGGCTGATCAGAGCAAGCTCACAAGAACGATGTCTGGAGGACCTACAAAAGACATTGACTTTAGCAAGTTCGTTGGGGCTTCTGGTGAACTTCCAGAAGTCACAATTAATCCCCAGTCAAGAGCTGATATATCTGGGGATTCGGATGGTTTCTCCGGATTTTCGGGCATATCCGTCACCAGAGAGGATTGCTCGTTGCCAAGAGAAACTAACGACCTTCCTAGAGAAAGATGCATGCACAGCGAGGGAGTGGATGAGTCTGTTGGGGACACTTTCCTCGCTGGAGCAATTCGTTTCTCTTGGAAGGTTGCATCTCAGACCTCTCCAATTCTTCCTTTACCGGAACTGGAGGTGTCTCTCTCTAGACCTGGAATTCTCCTTCATGATATCAAAAGGAATCAAGAAGGACCTTCTGTGGTGGGCAGATCCTCTCCGATTTGCAGAAGGTCTGTCTCTGTACATGCCAAACCCGAACCAAGTATTGTTTTCCGACGCGTCGGAGACGGGTTGGGGGGCGACCCTAGGGTCAAGAGAAGTGTCAGGCACCTGGGAGGGGGAACAGGTGTCCTGGCACATCAATAACAAAGAGTTGATGGCAGTGTGGTTGGCGTTAAAAGCCTTCGAGCCCCACGTCCGAAATGCTATAGTTCAGGTCAACTTGGACAACACCACAGCCTTGGCTTACATAAGAAAGCAGGGGGGGACACACTCTTTCTCCCTGTACGAAACAGCGAAGGACTTGCTGTTGTGGTCCCAGGCAAGGAAGATCGTTCTCCTCACCAGGTTCGTACAGGGAGAAGGAATGTCAGAGCCGATCTCCTGAGCAGGAGGAATCAAGTGCTCCCCTCGGAGTGGACTCTGCACTCAGAAGTTTGCCAGGACCTGTGGAGGTTATGGGGCAGACCTCATATCGACCTTTTTGCGACAGCAAAGAACAAGAGAATAGACCTCTACTGCTCCCCGATCTCGGACCCAGGAGCAGTGTCAGTCGATGCTTTTCCTTCTAGACTGAGAGGTCTGGACGTCTATGCTTTTCCTCCATTCAAGATTCTGAGTCAAACACTCAGAAAGTTTGCGGCCTCGGAAGCGACAAGGATGACGCTGGTAGCTCCATTCTGGCCGGCCCAAGATTGGTTCACAGAGGTACTGGAATGGCTGGTGGACTTTCCAAGAGCTCTTCCACAAAGAGTAGATCTGCTCAGACAACCCCACTTCGACAGGTATCACAAAAACCTCCCCGCTCTCAATCTGACTGGCTTTCGACTGTCAAAAGTCTTGTCAGAGCGAAGGGGTTTTCAGCTAAGGCAGCGAAGGCTATCGCCTCAGCTAGAAGGCCCGCTACCCTTAAGTGTTTACCCAGTCGAAGTGGGACTCTTTCGCCGTTGGTGCAGAAACCAGAAGCTTTCCTCTTCCAGTACCTCTGTGACCCAAATCGCAGATTTCCTGGTTTTTCTCAGGGAAAAATGCGGTCTTGCAGTTTCGACCATCAAAGGATATCGGAGCATGTTAGCAGCTGTGTTTAGGCCACAGGAACTTAGATATCTCCAACAACAAAGATCTACATGATCTGCTAAGATCTTTCGAAACTTGCAAGAAACCCTCGTCTCAAATTCCGAGCTGGAACCTGGATGTGGTTCTTCGTTTCCTGAGGTCCTCGAAGTTCGAACCTCCCCGTCATCTTCTTTCAAGGATCTTACGAAGAAGGCTCTGTTTCTTTTGGCTTTAGCATCTGCCAAGAGAGTTAGTGAGCTTCATGCTCTAGAAGGAAGGGTAGGTTTCAAAGGAGATTCCGTGATTTGTTCCTTCCTTCCTTCTTTTCTAGCTAAGAACGAGAACCCCTCAAATCCTTGGCCAAGGAGTTTTGAGGTTCCAGGCTTAGCTCCCCTGGTAGGGGAAGAGCCGGAAAGAACTCTTTGCCCTGTGAGGACTTTAAGATACTACCTCCAGCGGAAGAAGTCTCTTAAGGGCATTAACGGACAGACTTTGGTGCTCTGTAAAGGATCCCAGTAGACCATTGTCTAAAAATGCTTTGTCCTTCTTTATTAGAAGCCTCGTGAAGGAAGCACATTTGGCTTGCGGTGAGGATCAGTTCAAGCTTTTGAAAGTCAAGGCTCACGAGGTAAGAGCCATTGCTACGTCCTTGGCTTTCAACAAGAATATGTCACTCCAGAATCTGATGAAAGCAACATTCTGGAGATGCAATTCAGTATTCGCGAACCACTACCTTAGAGACGTCAAGATTACTTACGATAAGTGCTTCGCGTTAGGCCCGTATGTATTGGCGGATTCGGTGCTGGGGCAGGGAGCTGAAGCATATCCTTTGTAAATTTTTTCCCCTATTGTTTGTATTGTGTTTTTATGGTTGTTTGAAAGAGGATGCGGGTAGGCATCTCTTTCTATTCATATTGCTAACATTAGAATGGTTAGGTGATCTGTTTGTGCTAGAGCTGCCTGCATTGGTAGTGGTCAGGCTCTGTCATTTAAGAGGGCGAATCCCCATTGACATGATCCGACTTGGATTCTACTGAGTAAGTGGATATCAAATCCCTTCGGTAGACCCAAAGAGTCTTTTCAGCTGTAGGTCACGCCCTCGCTGTAGCTCTTCAGGCTTTGCAGACTAATAGACAGTAACTATGAAGTCTTCAGCCTTATCAGGTAAGAACTAAGGTTTGTTAGTATCCTACAACAGATGTTGTTTCCCCTTTTTCCTTGTTAGCTCTGTCTTTTTCCCTCCACCAAGGGTGTCAATCAGCTAAGTATATATCTGGCAGGAAAGTTCATGTCACAAAAAAATGATATTGTTTATTTTACAAATAAAGTTTTGTACATACTTACCTGGCAGATATATACGATTGATGGCCCTCCCAGCCTCCCCTCAGGAGACAGGTGGAAGAAAAATTATGACTGGAAAGGGGGATTGGTTCATTCACCTGCCACCCAGCGGCGGGTGGGGTAGATCACCTGACCTACCTGTCGCATTTGCCGCGAGTTTTGAATTCTGTCGTGACGTCAGAGACGTAAGCTAAGTATATATCTGCCAGGTAAGTATGTACAAAACTTTATTGTAAAATAACAATATCATTTTTCAAGTGGTTTTGGCACTCAATGGCTTTTCACATGTTAGTTGATTGCTGGCACTTGGTAATTTCTTCATCACTTAAATTGTGCCCTCTTTTATGAAACATGCTTCAAGACCAATTAGTAGATTAACAACTGTAAACAAATCAATGTGCATATGAAAAAGAAAATATATATAGTACAATGAAGGCTGAGGGAAATCAGATGTTAGTAAAAATAATGATAGTAAAGTTATGTACTAAATAATGTGTCTTGGGTGGGTTGAAATAATCAGCAGTGGAAAATGTGCTTTATGATGCTAACATGCAATTAATTAAAACCAGTTTCTAGAAAAAGCTGTGGCATGGTTCAAGTTTTAAGAATATTATTATTTCTTATATAGTCACCACTCAGAGTTAGGTAATAAAATGAGGCACTAGAGGTGACACCATTGGTTTTGATGATAGTACTGCCACTCCCATCAGTTATGGAAAATGTAATTAAAAAAAAAAGGTTATTGAATTTCTCCAAATGTCACCTGACAGCCTTTACATATCCAGAGTTTTATAAACAGTTGATCATATGTAGGAGAATGGACTACACAGATATTTTATTCATATGGTTGTGGTCTGGTTGAAAAATAAATTTTCTTTAGATTCATGATCTTGACCTCCCAATCATATTTTCTCGCAATAGTATACACTCTAGAGATAAGGTCATGTATAGGATTAAAATTTTTGCTCTGGAAGTCATGTAATGCCATCACCAATTTTTTTTCTTACATTACCAGACCCGCCAGTCTCAATTAGACTTGGGAATTCGTGGTGTTGGTGTCGGAGCAGAATCTCCCTTGCCTCCTCTCCAAGCAGTAGATGGGGGAATACCTCTTTCTGGAAATCCTCTCCATTATGCTGGGTCTAGCTTAGACTCAGACACCCAAGACGATTATAAAACTCTGCCTGGAAAACTGGGATCAGTAGCTGCACCAATAATGTCGTCTGTGGTAAATATTTCCTAGGTGTTTAAGTTTTTATGAGAAGTTAGATATATCCAATAATAGTAAGTCATTTTAGTTTTGTGTACGCTTTACATATCTGATATTTTTACATCTTTCAGATGACTCCTGAAGCAGCTCGTTCACTTCTTGCTAGAACCCCTTCTACCTCAACTAGTAATATGCCTACTGAAAGTCTTTCCACCACAGTTTCAACATTGCCCAAAACGACAGATATCTCATCCACTGCATGTACAACTGCGTGTGATGTTGCACCAAACAGTGTAGTGGTGGATGCAGGAGATATGGTTGTTGAAGAAGTAGATGGGGCAACTGCATGTACAGATTTATCAGGCTGGCAGGTTAGTTTTAAGTCAGCAATGCTTGAATTAGTGGTATTCTACACTCTTGGCTGTTTTGTGGTAATATTTCCTGTTTGCCTGATGTGCAGTGCTTTGATATACCTATGTCACTGATTATTGATATACTTGGCATCATTTTGTGTGAACTGTGTCTGTGATAATTTGAAAGGTTTTAAGTGCAGTATAAGTGTTTGGTATGGTTAAATTATCACTGTCATTGCAATAACTTCATTGTTTCTTGACTTTGGCCTATTACAGTACATTCAACAGTTTCAGCTTCTATAAAAGATAGAATATTAATTTGTTGGGCACTGAAAGGATAAACTCCTATATTTGTATTTTGTAACTAGAATATTTTTGAAAGAATTAGAAATACAATATTTGTATACTACTGTTTTTACGTATGTAAATAATCAGTTGTTTTGTACTAAAGGAAGGTAAAGCTGCCTGGCACATATAATAACAACTGGGTTTATAAAGATTGTGGCCTTTGCAAATATAATAACAAAAACAAGGAACTGGGTTTATAAAGATTATGGGCTTTGGTGAAAATAACTGTCAGGTGTCTGGTTACAGCATTGCTTTAGCCACTACATTAATTTTAGTAAAATGTAGTGTACATGGCTAAAGGGAAGTTTGTGGTATGTGCATCCTGACTGAAAAGAAAATGGGATGGCAAAGCTGTATTGTGTAGCTTCAGTTCCAGTTCTATACATGTACTGGAATTATTTTTTGATAATTTTATTTGGTGCTTATGAAAATCAGAATTTCATTACAGGGCAGAAAATGTGAGATACTACAAGTTGTTTTATATAATCTGAATATTGGAAGGATTAATTCTCAGTTTCTTTAGCCATAGGGGGGATTTTAGTTGATCATTAAGACCTGTCAAATTGTTAGTACAACTTCGAGATTGTCAGCTGCTTGGGACTCAATTAGATTATTATATTATATGGTAAAGAAATTCTGACTCTTTTTATACAGTGTGAACAAAGGATTTGTGGTTGAATGAGTGGATGCGTACAGTTGGATATTTATTTAGGTAAGAATTGATTAAAGGGAGCAGATAAAAAGTGAAAAAAAGCAGAAAGCATGGCTGATGGAGGTCAAAGGAATGCTGCAGAAAACCATCAGTACCATTACAGTACACTGAGCAAAGGACATCCCTTTGAATTTTACACTGCAATCAGTCCATATTAAAATGATAACAGGAGTTGATGCAGAGAATTCAGTGTTCACATAAATTAAAAAGTTTTATCTAGGCAACATTGTACACTTTGTTTTTGGTAATTTTGCATATTAAGCATTTTGTTATAGTTAAAGAAGTGGAAGTTTTATGATCAGAATTTTTTTGAAGATGTGACTATTTATTTCTATATTTATATGTATTCTGCTACATATATAAGTATTAAAATAAGGTTTTTATGAACTTATTGGTAGATTATGGCATTTTTCAATCCAACAGGATTGTCATACAGAAGTAATTGTATCATGTACTCTAATTGGTCACTTTCAGAGAATGGAGGATAATTCTAACAGTAAAACTTGTGACTGTCCAAACTTCAGTCAGGAGAGAATGTCAAGTTTTTGGAAATCAAATAAGGCAATATTCCAGAATTTGCAATGTACCTTTATCCAAATACTATAGTAAAAGTTGAAGTTTATTACCAAAGATAAATTGCTAGGACCAGCTAATGGTTGTTGAGTATTTTGGCTTGATGATTTATTGAAACTTTCTAATACAATATGAGTAATAATAATGAAATTCCCAAAGGATCCATCTGCTGGCAAGTCTACAGATTTACTCCACTGTATTTCAATACCTACACTTGTATAGAGATTAACACTGTTGCATAAATGGTGTTTATATTTTTTGTTTTGCTGAAATATGAACATTGGCCAGTTGTTGACCAGTATTAAAGTGGAAGAGAAGTGAATCATAAGGAAAATTTAGCAGCCTCTGTAAGATTAATTTGCATGATGCAGCCATTTATTGTGACAGGATATACATAAGAGAGGGTCTACTTATTTCCAGTAATAATAATAATAATAATAATAATAATAATAATAATAATAATTATATTTTTGTTTGGAATTTGTATGCTTTCATCATCATCAAAAACATTTTTATGTCAATGAAGTTAGATGTGCAATGAGATCTGTCATCCATCATGTGTGCATTCTGCCTTAACTCCCATCATTTTGAGTTCTTAAACATTTTCATGATTAATATTACCTTGTAATGGGGAATCACTTTATGCTATTTTATAAACTGGAATGGGCAAAATGTTTGCTATACAATGTCAAATGGTAGTTAAGAAACATTGATAAAGAATGTCTCTTAAATATGTACCTGTTTTTGCGGAATGTTAGGGTGTTTGTCTTTCACTGCACATTGTTATACCTACTTCTATTTTCTTTAAGTGAGCATCATTCACGCCTTAGCTTTATTACTCACTTATGTTTTAAGTGTAAAAAATTATTTTGGTTTCTTGGCTATTCTAGTGCTTATTGCATTAAATTTAGAATGTTATCAATTATTTTAATTGAGTAGTAATGCTTCATTGTTTTGTGCAGGTAATTGGTTTAGGCAGCCCAGCTCTCTCCTCAGCCCAGTATTTGACAGTGGAGGAACCGTGATTCAACAATCTCGGACTGAAAGCTTAGCCAGTGTGTAGGCTTTTATTGAAATTTTAGGCTTAAGATATTTTTGCTTTGCTTAGCATATTGTAATTAAGTTAAAGAAATGCTTTTCATATTTCCAATTGTAGTATTAAATACAAGCTCAAGAATTATATTTGTCAGAATGAATAATGATAAAATGTTCCTTTCATTTTTTCAGCATTGAAATGCTTAGTGATGAAGCTATTGCTGGTCTGATGTTAGATGAAGAGCTAGCTGAGGCTTCAAATGCTATGGGCACACCACTTAATACGCCAAATATGTGATTTTGCCATACTTCCTTCATCATCTAGTATGTGTGCTTGGCCAACGATAGTACAGAATTACATAAACACTTCTGCAGAACCTCAAGACACTTCTACAACACAAACTGTGCCTGCATCTGAAGAGGGTAGCCAAGAATCCTGCTCTAGAGTGAGTGAGTCAATGATGGGCCTTCATCTTGAAGATTCCTTCAGTCCCATGACAAGACAACTGAATCCTCCTCAGAGCTTGCCTCTCAGCCATGATTCCTCATCCGAACACTCTTCCCCTGAAGATCTTACTCCAGGTTATGTTCCTTTACAGAATGTTTGCACCCCTTTCTCTCCAGAGGAATGTATTCCTTACAAGTCCACTAGTTCTTCAGGACCACTGTGGCATAGTTCTTCTAGTAGTGAGGAGGCTAGGGAAGAACCTCATCGTAGCTCTTGGGTATTGGAAAATGTGCCACAGATGCATGATGAAGATACCACTGCCAAGCCATAAGTATTATATCTATCCAGTTTTGTAATTTACCTTTTTGTTTGTTATAACAATCTTGATGCTGTGCTGACCCAACCACTCTAGTTTCTGCAAACATTTTGTCAAATGCTTTTGATAACATCCATTGATAGACTTGTATTCCCAGTTGACTGCCTTCACTCTGTAATATTCCTTGTAAATCTGAATTTTAATGCTTTTTGTACATTGCATAACAGAAAATAAACATGGTTCAGATTTCATTATTCGAATAATACAAACATTTGTTTACTACTGTCCCTGAAACAGGTTAAGCATTCCATTCATGCAATGGTGTCAAAGAGTATATCAACATTTTTTCCATACATTTCTTCTATGAGCAGATGAGAGGACATATTTTTCTTGTACTTTATAGAGCAGTGAGTTTGTGCTATTAATGAAATTACCATACTGATCTCCTCATATAAATGATATTTGGTCTTATTAAGACTGGATTCACATACAATGTTATACTCTATACAGTTCAGGATGAATGAATCATGCCATGCTTAATTAACAGTGCAGTATTAAACGAGGAAAGAGTGGTGTAGAAACTGATGATAAGTGCCTGAAAGGAAAATTGTAGTAGCTCTCATATTTGCTGTACAGTGTATTGTTCTGGAAAAATTGCTTTCTGTTAGTGAAGAAATTTATTCCTTGTATCGTTTTAAGTGCTTTTTATTAATAGCTTATTTAGGAAAGTTTACGCACTAGCGTTACATTAATGGAAGATATTCTCATACTGTAAAGCAATTAAAATTCATTGCCATATTCTGATTCTTGTTGTTGTATGGTATCAGTTGTATTACAGTACAGTATACTGATATTTGTGTGTATGATCAAGGTTGGTTAGATGTAGTTAAGTATTTAATGAGAGAAATGACAGAAAGGTTTTTGGAACATTTTGGCATGATATTCTTACTTTGCAGAATAATCATACCCCTGTATTCTTAAAAGCAAAATGTGCATGGATTGTATTTTGTGTTACATTGATATTTTACTGTTCAGGTTTATGCAAATACTTGTATCACAGGGATGGGTGAAAACAAATAGTGCATGGGATAAATATTTAAAAAATTGAACCTGTTATAAAACAAGCATTTGCTTGTTTTATTACAGTACTTAAAAAAGATGCATATTTTCCTTGAAATTAGATGGAAGTTATTAAGATATCATATCACATTATTGATATCGTACGCAGTATAAAACAATTGCTTCCCTACTTATTAAAAAAAACTGCTCTAAATTATGCTCATGCTGATATTCAGTTCGAATTGATGATATGGTACCTTATATTTGTGAAATTTAATACTGTAATCTGAGAAAATGAAGTGAAGTTTGTAACTTACTGTTTTTGTTAAGTGAATGTTGCTGCCTTCTCCTCTTTAAAAACAAATAAGGCCAGAAAGTGATACAACAATAGATTGAATATCTCTTTTGCATTAATTTGATTGTGCTGCTGTCATTTCAAAGGTCCAGGGATGGTAGAGTATTCCTGGAAAATTCTTAATTATGTTCCAATCTAATTGAACAAAATCCTAATTTCATGTTATAGAACTTCGTGTGCCAGGATCTTGTCAAAGACAGGGTGGTAGATTTATAAATGCTGTAAACCTAAGTTTTTTTTTGTTTGTTACTTTTTTGGAGTAATTTTGCTCTACAGAATATGAGCTCCAAGTTTCCATAGTTATTATAAGTTTTGAGTCAATATGTATTTGGTGGCAAGTCATGAAAACATTTTTTTTAATTTGATATCTTCTGTTGATAATACGTAGTAGACTTTATCATGTAGTAAAAATAATAGTAGAAGTACTGATGATATTAATCACAATTAATTTTATTTGTGAAGCAAGGAAGGCCAGCCAGTTTTTTAGTCGCCAAGCTGGAAATAAGTCATTTTAAAAGAAATTGAATTTATCATCAGTTTTTAATCGAATAGGCGACTTGCCAAGTTGGTCCAAGTGAGAATTCTGTGTTAGACAGTAGTCATTTCAAGTAAAATATTGAAGATGCTGTAGATCAGTTTTTTCTTATTTAAATTGTGTTACTGATGTAGATTTTTTTTTATATAGGCACAGTAAGTAGCAGGCCAGAATATAGCTAATTTGTTTTTTAGAGAAAGAATGAAAGTTAGAAGTCTGCCTGTAGATGGTGTTTGTTTTGGCTTGAAAATACAGATGGTGCTCATGTCTTTTATTATTATTATTATTATTATTATTATTATTATTATTATTATTATTTTGTTTGTCTGAAGCTTCCAATCAGCTTGGAACTGTCAGTAGCATTGCATTGTAAAATAGTAAAGTATAAAAATCGGAATTTTATTCATAACTGGCACAGAATGCACATGCTTAAGATTTTGTTTTGATTGAATTTTTTTTATTTATGTTGGGATGCATAATACAAAAAAAAAAAGACAAATAAACAACCACAGCTAAACTTTGTTTTCATACAATCAAACTTACCTGTCAGATATATACATAGCTAAGACTTCCGTCGTCCCCGACAGAATTCAAATTTCGCGCCACTCGCTACAGGTAGGTCAGGTGATCTACCGGCCTGCCCTGGGTGGCAGGACTAGGAACCATCCCCGTTTTCTATCATATTTTCTCTGTCGCCGGTGGTATCAACATTGTTGTTATTACCTCCTGACTTGGATTCATTTTTCAACACTTTGATCAGCGTTTTTCGACTTTTGGTGACGTATTTGGATCGTGTTTTTGGCATCGCTACTGTGGACTGTTTTTGGGAATAACTCTTTTGGATTTTTCTCAGTATGTCTGATTCTAATGTGAGTGTGAGAATGTGTGTGAATGTAGGCTGCAGGGTGAGGATACCGAAAGCTTCGGTTGATCCTCAACACTGTATGCCGTAAAATGAGGGGGGTGCAGTGTTCTGCTATTAACACTTGTAAGGAATGCGAGAGTTTGAATGCAGAAGAATGGAAGACTTGACTTCTTATTTGAAGAAGTTAGAGAGGGATAGAGTTAGAAGGCTGAAAGGTGTGAATTCAAGGCCTATTGAGCCTTTCAATGATAATTCTAACCCTACTACTGTAGATTCTCCCTATAAATCTCATTCTCAGAGTGGTCTTTTCGGATTCGGCATCGAAATCGCCAATCTGAAAGCGACGATTCGAGAACATGAAGTCCAAGATGGCGGACTCGAAAGGTAAGGCTAGTGATAGTGAAAATTTTAGTGAAGTGAACCCTATCAGTGTTGTGGAGGGGGCGTTTGATCGTCCCTGCGGCGCTCCCAGGCCTAGACCTCTTCCAAGCTCACATGCCCAGAGGAGAAGGAAAGAAAGTCGAAAAGCATTAAGGAGGTCGGAGGGAATCCCCAACGGTCAGACGGGTCCCCCTTTCAGCTAAGCTTTGCTTCATGGCAGCCAGCTCAAGGGCGCTATAGAAAAAGCGTCCTTCGCGAGTGTTTTCTCGTCCTCTCCCTCTCCCTCACCTAAACGAGGGTGGAAGGAGTCGACATTATCGATACCGCTGAAGCGTCATATGAAGCAAGACATTGATTCTAGCCCGGAGCGCTTTCTCGGATGCGCCCCGTCTGCTTATTAAGAAGGCGAAGGTGGCGTCAACGTCCCTGACGCTTATGAGGAAGTACCCCATCATGCTTCTTCCCCGAGTGATGACGAAGGGCGTCAGGTGCTAGACGTAGGAGAAGCTTCAAGGAAGATCATTATGGCGGTGCAAGAACAACATCCATCTCTTGTGGGAGTTTTAGCGCCCCGTCGGACGGACTTGGCGCTTCCTATTAGAAGTCTCGTCCTCTCGCACCTGCTCGGAAGACGTCTTTTAGAAGTGAAGCGTCAAATCAAGAGGATCTTAGACGTGACGCTCCGTCCAAGATTGTGACGCCGAGTAGGAAGCCCTTAGAAAGCGAAGCGTCTTCCGGACGCGAAGCGTCTTCTAAACGTCAACAAGAGGACGTCATACATGACGCTCGGAGAGCGGGAAGCGTCATACATGACGTCTTCTAAAGCGCGAGAGAAGCCGCAGGTTGTGACGGCTTCCAAGTCGATCAGGATGGGAAAAAGGAAAGACTTTCATTCCCTTAGCCCCTCTCCGATCAGGAGTTTGTCTCCCCCAGAAGAGGAACATTCTGAAAGGAGAACAGAAACTCAGGATTATCACGAGTTCGAACGAAACTCGGAGGATGACGATCTTGGAAGAGAGGGCTTGTCCAACTATAAGGTGTTGACAACCATGCTTCTGGAGGAATACGGAGACGAGTGGGATTCCGGCTGCTCCTCCTTCTCCGCGCTCGCTCTTTCGAGTGAAGGAAGGCGAAGAAGACTTCGTCTTTTCTGAAGATGAAGCCCACCATCTCGATGAAGCGGGCTTTACAACGCCTTAGACGCCTGGATGAAGTCGAAGAAAAAGAAAGACTTAACCAGGACAGTATTTTTGCATGCCTCCAGCAAGGTTAGCTGGGAAAAGAGGCATATGGTACAAGACGGGGGAGGATATGGGGGATCATCTCCTCAAGGGACTTTTCCATGTATTGGAAGTATTCAACTTCTTAGATTGGTCCCTTGGGGTGATGTCCAAGAAAGCTCACGATTCGCAGGGAATCGAACCTGAAGCCCTGTTATGCATTTTGTCGTGCATCGACAAAGCAGTACAGGATGGATCTTTGGAAGTCTCTGCATTATTTGGAGCAGGGCTTTTGAAGAAAAGGACAGTGTATGGCGCCTTCTTAACAAAGGCAGTCTCGCATGCGCAGAGGGGCAGCTCTGCTATATGCTCCTCGGTTCGGACTATTTGTTTCCTTCTAAGTTGTGGAAGGGGACGTTAGCTCACTCTTTAAACTGAGGAAAGCGGACACAGGATCTTCTGACGCAGTCAGCTAGGAAGAAGAAACCACCTGCTTAGTGTCGGACAAGAAAGAACCTAGCACTTCTAGGCAGCCCTTTCGAGGTGGTCCGATCTCCAGACCTCCCGCAAGAAGGAAGGCTCCAGAGAGAAAGGAGGTAGGTCCGCCTTTCGTCCCTTTAAAAAGGGCAAATGAAACATTTCTCCTCCAAACACCAGTAGGTGCCAGGCTCCTGGAATTCGTGGAAGCCTGGACACTGATAGACGCAGACGCGTCTTCACTAAAGATCATAAGGAAGGGATATCGTATCCCTTTCCTGAAATTACTCCGCCCCTAACGTCTATACCAAGGGAACTATCAGCCAAGTACAAGGATCCTGTGCTGAGGGATACTCTTCGATCAATGGTGGAACAAATGTGGGACAAGAGTGCAGTAGAACTAGTAATGGATCAGAACTCCCCGGGGTTTACAATCGCCTTTTTTCTAGTGGCGAAAGCCTCGGGAGGCTGGAGACCAGTACTAGACGTCAGCGCTCTGAACAAATTTGTTCAGAAGGAGAAGTTCTCCATGGAGACTTCTGCTTCAGTCCTAGCGTCATTACGACAAGGAGATTGGATGGTGTCTCTAGATCTCCAAGACGCCTACTTTCACGTCCCGATCCACCCTTCATCGAAGAAGTACCTCCGTTTCATGACGGGGGGAAGGATCTTTCAGTTCAGAGCCTTGTGTTTCGGCCTGTCCACAGCTCCTCAGGTCTTTCACAAGCCTGATGAGAAATGTTCGAGATTTCTTCATCTCAAAGGAGTGAATGTCTCGATGTACCTAGACGACTGGTCATCAGGGCAGGGCCAGATCGGAGAGACAGTGTTTGGAGGACCTAAAGTTAACTCTAGATTTGACCAAGGCGTTGGGATTGCTTGTGAACCTCGAGAAGTCTCAGATGACCCCCAGGGGACAAAGGACCTAGTCTATCTGGGGATTCGGATGGATTCTCGGGGTTTTCGAGTCCTTCGCAAGAGAGAACCGAAAAAGGTTAGGTTTGAGGATAATCTCTCTCTTCTTAGAGAAACAGCAAACGTCAGTGAGGGAATGGTTGAGCCTTCTGGGGACGCTTTCCTCGCTGGAACAATTCTTCCCTCTCGGAAGACTTCATATCCGTCCACTTCAATTCTTCCTCAAGAAGTCTTGGAGCTGGAAAAACGGACAACTGTCGGACGTTTTCCCCATTCCAGTTGGAGGTAAAGGCACACCTACAGTGGTGGTTGCTGCCTCTGGAAGAGAACAAAGGGGTCTCTCTAAGATCAAAGAACCCAGACCTAGTGTTGTTCTCCGACGGCGTCGGAGACGGGTTGGGGAGCGACATTAGGCTCGGAGGAAGTGTCAGGCACCTGGGAACCAGCACAGGTGTCCTGGCACATAAATTGCAAAGAGCTCTTCGCCGTTCACCTCCTGGCTTTGAAGAGCCTAGAACCTCTGGTGAGAGACAAGGTAGTACAAGTAAACGTGGACAACACCACCGCACTTGCCTACATTCGGAAACAGGGAGGGACTCACTCCTCGTTCCTTTACGAACTAACGAGGGACCTATTACTTTGACGTCTCACAGGAACATCTCCCTGCTGACAAGGTTCGTACAGGGAGTAAGGAATGTGAGGGCGGACAGGCTCAGCAGGAGGAACCAGGTCCTTCATACAGAATGGACTCTGCACGAGGAAGTATGTCGCGATCTCTGGTCTCTGTGGGGAACTCCTCACGTGGATCTATTCGCAACATACATTTCGAAAAGGCTCCCAGTGTTTTGCTCGGTCGTGGAAGACCCAAGAGCAATTATGGTAGACGCCTTCCTGCTAAACTGGTCTCGAGTGGGAAACGTTGTACGCTTTTTTCCCCCATTCAAAATCCTGGGGTGTTAGTATTGAAAAAAGTTTGTGGCGTCAAAAGAGACGAGGATGACTTTAATAGCCCCCTTTTGGCCGGCCCAGGAATGGTTCACGGAGGTGGTAGAGTGGATCGTAGACTTTCCAAGATCCCTACCAGGAAGGACGGATCTTCTCAAACAACCACACTTCAAGAGGTACCATCAAAACCTCCCCGCTCTCGCTCTGACTGCCTTTCGCTATCGAAAGACTTGTCAGAGCGAGAGGCTTTTCTCGCGAAGTGGCAAGCGCGATCGCAGAGCTCGCAGAATCCCCTCCACTTCGAAAGTATACCAGTCCGAATTGTGGGAGGTCTTTAGAAGGTGGTGTAGACCAGCCAAGAAGTTGTCCTCCTCCTCTACCTCTATAGCGGAAATTGCTGATTTCTTGCTATTCCTGAGAGTAAAATCGCATCTAGCCGTATCCACAATAAAGGGATACAGGAGTATGCTCTCGGCTGTATTCAGGAACAGAGGGGTTTAGATCTGGCAAATAACAAAGATCTCCCACGATCTCATAAGATCTTTTTGAGACGTTCAAAGTCTAAAGAGCCAGTACCTCCGAACTGGAACTTGGGACGTAGTCCCTCAAATATCTGTCTTCGGATAGATTTGAACCTCCTCATCAGGCCTCATTTAGAGACGTAACTAGAAAATGCCTATTTCTTTTATCGTTAGCAAACGGCAAAAGAATTAGTGAGTTACAAGCTCTGCAGGATAAAGTAGGATTCAAGGAAGACTCGGCGATTTGCTCGTTTAAAACTCTGTTTTTAGCGAAACGAGAATCCCACGAAATCCCTGGCCTAGGTCATTCGAAATCAAGGAATGTCTAGCCTCGTAGGCAGAGAAGCAGAGAGGTCTCTATGCCCTGTTAGAGCTCTGAAGTTCTATCTTCAGAGGAAACGTCCAGTTGTGAGGCTCTAGACAAGGTCTTTTCCTGGTGCGCGGTCAAAGACCCCACAAGACTGATGTCAAAGAACGCTCTAGCGTTCTTTGTAAGGAACGTCATTACGGACGCTCACAAGGTCTGTCCGGACGAACAATTACAACTTCTGAGAGTAAAAGCTCATGAAGTACGAGCGGTTGCGACGTCTCTCTCGTTTTATAAGAATATGTCACTTAAAAACATATTAGATACGACATATTGGAGATGCAACTCGGTTTTTGCATCTCATTACTTGAAAGACGTGCGTGTGACGTATGAGAAGTGCTTTTCTCTAGGTCCTATCGTATCGGCAGATACGAATTCTGGGGTACGGGATCCGACACCAATCCTTAGAATGTATATACTGTTCTTCTGTTTTTGGATATGGTCGAGAATCTCTTCGAACAATGGAGGATTCAGGCTCGCACGGGCGGCCGTCTATGTTGTTCATAAAGAAGAATTCTCGTCATACCCAATTCGTTGAGTATATTTTTTTTTTTTTTTTTGAAAAATTATGTATGTGTGCGTAGTGGTTTTTGAGTTACGGTTGTTGTGACGAGTTCGGGATAACTCGTAACAATCCTTAGTTCTAACACATGGTTAGGATCAGGTGGTCGGGATTGGTTGTGTGCTCCTTCATAAGGTGTATTGTCATATAAGTGGATCAGCACCCATTGACAAAGTCCTTTTAGGCTCTGCTGAGTAAGTGGGTAAGACCCCATCGGCAGACCCACAAGAACTCTTGGCCATAGATCACATATCTCGCTAAAGTTTCTGAGGTGATGCAGACTACTGGGCAAACACCACCAAGTCTACCACCTATCAGGTAGGAACCAAGGTTTTATTTATACCTACAACATATGTTGTTTACCTGTCTATTCCATATAGTAGCTGTCTCTTACCCTCCACCGAAGGGTGCCAATCAGCTATGTATATATCTGACAGGTAAGTTGATTGTATGAAAATGATATTGTTATGTTACAATAAAGTTTCATACATACTTACCTGGCAGATATATACAATTAAAGGCCCTCCCCACCCAGCCTCCCCGCAGGAGACAGGTGGAAGAGAGAAAATATGATAGAAAACGGGGATGGTTCCTACGTCCTGCCACCCAGGGCAGGCCGGTAGATCACCTGACCTACCTGTAGCGAGTGGCGCGAAATTTGAATTTCTGTCGGGGACGACGGAGAATCTTAGCTATGTATATATCTGCCAGTAAGTATGTATGAAACTTTATTGTAACATAACAATATCATTTGACATCATACTGTACTCAAATTATTGTTTTCAATGTAAAGCTTCAGTTGTTTGTGTACAGTACTGAAAATTATACTAAAAAGTCAAGTTTTTATCTGCTTACTGCAGTTAGTCAGTTTTCTATATCTTTGAGACTCCCAAATTTTGAGTTTATTGCATAATTTTGACAAATATTTTTTTTAGTGTGGGTCATGAAGAATTCAAGAATTTTTTTTTAAATAGGATAAGTTTTTGTCAAGGATTGTTAATATGTACCTATTGTTCTGGACGAATACTTTTCAAGTTGCCATGTTAGGGGGGACTGTTTAGCTATAAGAGAGCTGAGGAATGTCTTACTGGTATCTTTTATGTTAAAACAGGTTCCAGTTACCAGCCTGAGTGCTTTTTTGTTTATTAAACAATAATTACTTGAACTTATGTTGTACTTTGTATTGGGTTTACTTCCGATAGTTTTTGAAAAAATACAATAGTTATCAAGGTACAATTTGTTTAACATACTGCTGATATTGTGTGACTCTTTGGTTATTGTCATATTTTGTTGAATGGAAAGGAAAGTTACTGAAGTAGAAATTCTTGTGTGAAATTAATCTTTTATATAAGAATTATCTGCCAAAGTCATGTGTTAGTCTGGTCCCATTCCTATTTAATTTTTATTTTTAAATTTTGTTTATAATTTTTTAGATTACTGTCCCCAAATCAAATTTCACTGGTTATGTTTGTATGAATTTATACTACAGCATTATGTGCTGTAATGTTGTGTGATAGTATGATTTTATGCATACTATTGTGTGATAGTATAATTTTCTGTTTAAGTGGATTTTCAGACAAATATTTTTGAAAGCCTAAAGTATGTTTTCCATGTAAAATACTCATATACATTACTTCAATAGGTTTTGTAATTTGTGGTATGCATATCATCAAAATCGTAGATGTCATTACATTTTTTTTTTTACAGTATGCTAATTCTTCATAGTATATATTAATGATGTATTTTGGTGCAAAAAAATATGTTGCAGTACTACACTGCAGTGACAGGTAACTGTACTAAACCCAAAAGCACTTTATGGACACAGTAAAGGTGATTGACCATTCAGGTTATTGGTGCTGGAAAACTTACCTTATTAAATTGTGGTTATATTTCAACCAGCTGATCTAGTCTCACTTATTACATTATCTAGTCAAGAAATTCTTCATATTATGTACACTGCAGTACTTAGGAGGATTAAGTACAAAAATATAATACTAAGGAAAACATTTCCCATCCGTTATAAAAATTTTGACTTTTATACAGGGTTCAATAGTTCAAAGAATTTTTCTCCAAAACATGACCCATTTGATTAATTTCACTTGTGACATATGGGCATCAGTTATTTTTGATAAAGTTCAACTAATAAACTAATTTTTCAAGTTTCATTGCTATATTCGGGATTTAAAAGGAATGTTTATGCCATATGTGTACAGCATTTGTTAGAGAAAGGGTACTTTACATGCAACATTTAAATAATGCCCATTTCTGCTTAGCAATTCCTTACCACTTTAACTTCTTATATTTATGAATGGATCTTTTCAACTTTTCAGTCTTCAAAAAACTTATTATTTGTAAAAAGACTCGTTTGTGGGGCTCTAGTTACTGACAGTAACTTTTTAGGTTTTGATTTCTGGAAAAGAAAGATACTGAGTTGGTAGTGAGATCCTTCTGTGAACCTCTTGATTCAGGAATTGACTCCAGTTTATAAAATTATCTGTTGCTGAATAGTTTCTAGCTAAGGAAATGAGTTTATCTTTTTGTAGGTCAGTGAAATTGATATGTATAAATATTTCATTAAGCCTTTAAATGCTTAATGTTTCATCCTCTAGATAAAAATTGTAATTTTATATCTAATACGTGAGATTTTCCTCCATAAAGTGTGCACGTTAAGCAACAAGTTACCTAATATGTACTGATTTTGTATCCCAACACATTTAGAATTCATTGTAAAGTTTTTATTGTAAAGAATACTTATTCACTGCAATTTGGTTTGTGGTCTTGAGTTGTGAATGAGGTGAACTCTGAAAAGCAGAACTTCATGAGTTTAACATTCCAAGGGTGTGTTGTTTTGGTGTACGTATACAAAAAGGCACACACCAGTCGCAGCAGCAGCAGGCAGTGTGCAATATGTAATTGTGCCAATAATATGTTCTTGTACAAGCTTGTTAATAAACTTGAATATGTTGTTATGCCTTGTAAATTCTCCTCCATGTACTTTGAGAATATTCTAATCTGAACCAAATTTCAGAGCAATGCATGATAAGGTAAGTACACTGTACTGTCAGAGATGTTATTGTGTAGGAAGATGTCGCTTGCGGGGCTGTGGACAGCTTGGTGAGGTGGTACTTAATATTCTTTCTCCTGTAGTGTAGGGGTAGTGCTGTCAGTACACCTCTTGCAGTGCATTTTAGATGTTATTTGAGGTTGTTTGCAATGTCCTTTCAGACTGTAGCTGCAACCCCTGTCATTTATCTTAATACTATATCTGTTCATGTTCTCTTTCTTCCATCTTACTTTCCACCCACTCCTAACAACATTGTTTCATGGTGCAACTCTGAGGTTTTCCTCTTGTTACACCTTTAAAACCTTTTACTTGTAATTTCCCTTTCAGTGCTGAATAAGTGCACAGGTCCCAGTGCTTTTGCCATTAGGCCCACTAAATTTTATAATCCCATTCTATTCCTAATACGTTTTGTCTTATCAGCAGTATTAATGTCTTGTTCCCATATTTTACCTTTCATTCATGAAGACATGCCTTGTGTGAGCTCTAAGGGTGATGTTCAAGAAATTGATTAGAGGTGTCTTAAGTCCTTTTTTAAATGTACGGCCAAAATTTTGATAATTTCTCTCCAACTAAAAAGTTTTTTTTTTTATATTTTGGTTTAACCAGGTTGTTTGTAATACAATTGGCTTCAGCTACATTACTTTCATTTATTCCCTTTTGATTTTTTTCTGTCTGGCTGTCCAAATTCTTCAGCACACCTTCCATTGTTCATTTTTTTTTTTTTAATTTGTAAATTAATTTGTTGGCAAACCTGACTGTATAAGAGCCTAGATATGACTCAGTGCCACTTTAATCTGCATTTTTGTTGTGACCTATCACTACTTTTGCACGTAAATAACTCAACTGAGCCCCTAAGTGCAACCCTTCTCATTCCTGTTGCTTTACCTCCATTCATATTCTTTCTTCCATCTGACTTCCCACCCTCTAACAATTATTTCATAGTGCAGCTGCAAGGTTTCCTTCCTGCTACACCTTACAAAACTTCTTACTGTCAATTTCCCGTTTATTGCTGAATGACGTCATAGGTCCCAGCACTTTGCCTTAGGCCTAAATTCTATTCTATTATGAATACTATCTGACAGCTGAAGAAGAATGAAAAGGCGTGGGAAAAAAGAAAAATTTAGATGCATGAAATAAATGGAGAAGAATATTTGCATATTTGAAAGATTGGTTTAATTAAAATGTTGAGAGTGATTAGACATGAAACGGATGAAGCCAGAGTAAGTAGGTTAAAAAAAAAAAAAAAAAAAAAAAATTAAATACAATTGTAGAGAGGGTGGCGGGGAACAAGACCTGGAAACTCCTTGACAGGTGATATGAAAGTTATAAAATTGAGAGAACTATTTACGGAGGCTACACATACCTTATTTAGGATGCTGACGAAAGCTATTAATAAAGGTGAATGGTGTGGTATGTGTGAGTAATCAATAGGCTACACTCTAGATGAGCCTTTGCAAAGGTGCAGGAAGGTATTCATGTTGTGAAAGTTTACTGCAGAGGTTTTCTCCTTTCATTTATATAAGTATTGACAACTGTTTATTTTTGAATGAAGAAAGAACTCATCTCTCCATGCCAGGATTCAAACCTGGGACGGAGGAGCAGATGTTCATTGCTACAAAACTGAAGCAGACGTGTGTATTGAACTGTGTGCTGTGTGTTTTATAATGAAGGTTCAAATTTTAGACCAGATTAGCTTTATGCGCAGAAAAGTTTGCTTCTACTAACCTTGGTAGAAACGTTGACTTGGAGAAAAGGTTCTTAATTTCATTCCAAAATTCGTTTGCAATGCAACTTACTCTACTCTGATTTTTTCCATCTGTCCATCCGCCTATGGTGGTCGCGCATGGTAACACTGCGTCCCTGGCTTTGAATGGTTACGCTATGTGTAAGTTTTAGTTGAATAAAAGGATATCTTGGTGTACATTTGCAATTGAAAAGTGTTTTAATAATTTACTGTATGCAAATTACACCGTTAATATTCGAAATAGGATATTATTTTAAAGCCAGAGACGCAGTGTTACCATGCGCAAACACCACAGGCGGATGGACAGATGGGGAAAAAAAATAAAAACAGAGTATATTATAAGCCACTTTAATCTAAACTAAACAACTGGGAAATGTAGAGTTAATTACTATGGCTGAATGTGCATACTAAACTAGTGAATAAAAACCAGTTCTCATTTTTAGAGTTGTAGTACTACAACTTGTCTCCTTGAAAGTATTCTTCGTCTCTCCGTTTGGCAATAGATTTACGTGTGGTTGATGTTCATGAACTCAACTCATATATACTGAAATGGCCTTTAATTTGAAAGAGTAGTTATCTGGAGTCGATTATCGCAATCTAGTTCATCTAGATCTATGACTTCAAGTTGTTTTTTTATTTGAAAGCCTGGTGATTGTTATATACCTACTCTGTTGTCATTGAAAGTTTTGCATTATTTCAACCTGCACAGATAAAAATAACGTGCGGATATCATAAGAGACTCTGTAGTAAGAACTTAAATCACGAGTGCTAATTTAAAATTTATAAATATATAAACTGACTAATGGTGAATGCGTTATGATAGTAGTTGAAAGGGGATACCTACTATAGTCGATTCATTTAAGGTAGATTCTTGCGCCTACGAGACGTTTGTTTGGCGGCCTCTGATTGGCTGGTAGCGGGAGGCAGGCTGCTCGCTCAGTGGGTCATATTTTCGTTGTAGCTTAGAAAACTAGCAATATGTTTACATTTCTTCATTTATCTCACGTTTTACAAAAGATAGGAAATTTTTGTTTTTGGTCATACCAAAGGATTCGGTATTAAATGTACAATTAATGATCTTTTTCCTGAAATCAATAAGTTAAATACAAAGGAATTACAACGAGTAGAAGTGAAGGGAGAAACATTTCATTCTTTTATACCTGTTTTTATTCATCATCGGATTTTGCATAATTCATGAGATCAAGATAAAATAAAATCTTGTGTTATTAAACAATAAAATCACCCTGAATACGGTGGTGCTTTCAGATTTTAGATGCGTGTAATATGTAAAGAGAAAATGAAGAATATGTCTTATTATGTTGCATTCGTGCTTGACTCGGTTTGACAATAGTGCCGAGACACATCGTTGGGTCTGGTCCTCTCAGCTAGAGCCGTTGGCGTGTTGGCAGTTGCCAATTGGCGATATGAGAAGTTTGCAGTTTCGAGGCTATGTATTCACCGAATTATTATGTCATTACATTTTCTATAAATAAATTCATAGAATTCATATTATGACTTTCGAACATTTTTACTCAAATATCATATATGTCCGTATTTCTGGACATATCTGATAAAAAAAGTAAATAATCAGATGGATGCATCTGGTATCGTTAGAGGTGTAGGTTGGCCGCGGGCGGGCGGGAAATTCAGTCCAGGAATGAATTTGAAATCTACGGACCTACTTCGCACTCTTCAGCTCATCCTTAGTTTTAATGAGGTTGGTTTCAACATAATGTTTCTAATTTTCTTATATGAATATATTTTTCAAACGAAAGATATCAGAGACTTAATTGAGTGATATGAAATACAATCTCAGTGGAGCAATAAACAGCAACGAATTAAGCAAGATTTCTTTTTTCTTTTCAAGCAGATGTCTCGAGATGACAGCACCATTCGTCGCACAGTTTCCAGATTTGCAAGTCAAGCTCGCAACATTATAATGAATGTTCATCGTTACTTCAGCTCACAGTGGGGAGACAGACTCAAGAAATGAAGTATTTGAGAAGACCGCCAAAGCTACAGGAGTGCCAACCAACACAGTGAAAAAATCAAGCGACAGTCATCTGAGTGTGGTAACGTCCCCTTCGCTTCACCTGTATATCCCAGGAAGAGGATCCGAGTGAAGGACAAGGTGGATAGTTTTTGAAAATGAGTGTATTCGGAAGGAGATTTTGTCTTTTTACGAGAGAGGAGAGCTCCCAACGTTAGATGCCCTACTGGAAAAAGTGAAGGAAGACCCGGTAAAGTTTAATGGTGGAAGAACAACGTTATGGAAAATTGTGAGAGGGCTTGGATTCCGGTACAAAAAAGAGACGAGTGGAAGAGCAATTTTAATGGAACGTGATGATATAGTGGCAGCGAGAACTGAATACCTACGGTTAATTGAAAAGAATAGGAATTGTAGTCCAACTGAACGTAAACCTGAAGTATTCCTGGATGAAACTTGGATAAACCAAAATGAATGTGTACGTCAGTGTTTGGACAACGGGTGAAGGCGAAATAGGACCCAAACTTAAGACTGGAAAGGGGTCAAGATTTATTGTGGTGCACGCGGGGAGTGAGAAGGGGTTTGTCAAAGATGCGCTATTGTTGTTTAGGTCAAAAATGGTGCCAAAGGGGACTACCATGATTCATGGACCATGAAAAGGTTTTTAAAGTGGTTTAGGAACAACTATTGCCTAATATAGAAGATAGATCTCTAATCATAATGGACAATGCTCCCTACCATAGCAAAATAGAAAATAAAGTGCCAACAACCAGCAACAGAAAAGTGAAGTCATACAGTGGCTTTCTTCTAATAACGTCACCCACGACCCATCAGCAACAAAGCCAAAATTGCTGCAGATTGCCAAGTGTCACAAAGAAAAACAGAGGTATGTGATAGATGAGATAGCCCGTGCAAATGGTCATGATGTGCTCAGACTGCCACCATATTATTGTCAGTTTAACCCCATAGAACTTATATGGGCTAAAATAAACGGGGGATATCAGAAAAAATAACTCTAATGCAAATCAATCTTTGAAAACTGTTGAGCAGCTTACGAGACTGGCGATAGACAAAGTTACAACACAGGACTGGAAGAAATGTTTTCACCACGTTAAGAAATTAGAAGAGGATTATAGGAGGAAAGATGTTGCTAGAGAGCATATGTTTGAAAGTTTTGTTATTGACATGGAGATGACGAAACTGACAGTGATGATATTGATATTAGGGAGGATGACACTGACTGTGATGATATATATCAATGATTTTCCATTATTTTTTTTTTTAAAGTTGAAGACCTAACAGTGTTTTCTATAGTTTTCCATTTTTTAGATGGGCAATTTCATAACTACAGTATATCTATATGAGTTTCCTTTTTTTTTTTTAAATATTTAATGGCATAACAATGTGCATATCTGTTATAAATTCTTTTTTATTTGGTTTTAATAGAAAAGGGGATATCAATGTATCTATATAATTTCCCATTCTTTTTGTTCCAATAGGTAATGACATGACTATGTATATATGTATGATTTTCCTTTATCTATTTTTTTAAATAATGATGACGTAAGAAAATTTGTAAAATTTTAATTTCTTTTTGTTCATATCGATAGCCTAATGACATACCAATGTAAGCCTACTGTGTATGACTTTCTTTGTTTATGACATAATATATCTGCATTGAATTTCCATTTTTTTTTTTGTATAAAAAGATGATGATATAACAGTCTTCTGATTAGTCTCATTATCCTACATGTACTATATATATATATATATAATATTATATATATATATATATATATATAATATATATATATATATATCTAATAATATACAATTATGCAGGGCTGTGGGAACGGTTACTGGGAGCTATTCTAACTCAGGTATGAATTAAGTGATTCAAGAATAATCAACTACCTCAGGAGAAAACTAGCAAATTTTCCTAAACATGTTGTAGACATGTTGTCAAGTGTAACATGTATATAAAGGAGATAAACATTCTGGTGTAAGAGTAACTCAAGCAATTCTGAAAAAGACAGTATATTATATTCGTTACATCGTCAACAAATTTTATGGTAAGAAATAAACATTTGTACTTTTGTTTATTGAGTGAACATATGAAAACCATAAGCTTTTGATGTTATTGGCCAGAGAAATAAGTTGTTATTTATCAGTGAGCCTCATAAAGCATGTACATTTCTCACTTAGACTAAATTGAAGCCAACACCCAGATGCATCCATCTGATTATTTACTTTTCTTTTATCAGATGTGTCCCAGAAATACGGACATATAATAATTTTATTTTAGTAAAAATGTTCGAAAGTCATAATATGAATTCTATGCATTTATTTATAGAAAATGTAATGACATATAATTCGGTTAAATACAGTCTCAAACTGCAAACTTCTCATATCGCCAATTGCAACTGCCAACACGCCAACAGCTCTAGCTGAGAGGACCACCCCACGATATCTTACGTCCCTCGGCACTACTGTCAAACCGAATCAAACACGGATGCAACATAATAAGACATATTCTTCATTTTCTCTTTACATATTACACGCATTTAAAAATCTGAAAGCACCACCGTATTCAGGGTGATTTTATTGTTTTAAAACACAAGATTTCATTTTATCTTGATCTCGTGAATTATGCCAAATCCGATGATGAATAAAAAACAGGTAATAAAGAATGAAATGTTTCTCCCTCACTTCTACTCGTTGTAATTCCTTTGTATTTTAACTTATTGATTTCAGGGAAAGATTCATTAATTGTACATTTAATACTGAATCCTTTGGTATGACCAAAACTTTCCTATCTTTTGTAAAACGTGAGATAAATGAAGAAATGTAAACATATTGCTAGTTTTCTAAGCTACAAACGAAAATATGACCCACTGAGCGAGCAGCCTGCCTCCCGCTACCAGCCAATCAGAGGCCGCCAAACAAACGTCTCGTAGGCGCAAGAATCTACCTTAAATGAATCGACTATACCTACTAGTATTTACTTAGGCTATGTACTTCCGGCTACTTTTGACAGAGGTGTACGTTGTAAAGGTAAGATTTTTTTCCTATGGTATTATAATGTGGTGTTTTTGTA
>NC_087209.1:19077002-19136221 GCF_015104395.2 Macrobrachium nipponense | reverse complement strand
CATTTCATTTGCAGTCTCAATCATTTGTTCCAAAATCTGATTTTGTGTTGCCAAATTTGCCCCATAGGCATTTCTTGAGGATTTACTGTTACATCCCAATTGTACTTGGTGGAATAATCAGAGATAATACCGATGTTCTTAAATCTTCTTTATTTGTCTTCAACCGAAGCTACAGTAATCCTCTTTATCCAATAGCTATATACAGACGGCGAGATAAGTATTTACGTATCCAGAGGTAAATGTTAACTGCTCTTTGGTAAATGATCACCAACCCAATATAACAACATATTTATAAAACTGCTGTACTTTAAACAAGCCCTTTGTCACATTACTAATAACAGCCAGTTATACTCTCTTGTTCTATCATAAATATAAATGTAAGGTATATCATTTACTATTTGAATCTGTGAATACCCTTGAATTAAAAATATGAAACCACCTATCTGCTAGCAATATGAATTGGCTAGTGGTATCCAAATCATTACTCTTTAATAGTCCTTGCTTACCAAAAAACTGTATAGATTTGGCTGTTGTTTCAGATAACAGCTGTGCAGCTAGAATAACATTCATTCTTCTAGGTCCTTCTACATCAATATGAGTATCATTTAATTTGAACGATGTCTTTAAGTCTTTCCTACTTCTCTTGACTATCTCTCGTATGCTTGAATTTGTCACATAATTGCATCCTTTGCTGGATCCATTTGTCTTGTGTTTCTTTATCTTTCGGAAACCGATAATAATTATAAATTGATTTTCCTATCGAATAATTTGTACAGTCACGCACTGCGCATGACAAGTTGGTGCGAGTTAAAATTCTGTTGGCCTTGGGACCAATATGACTTTGGAACAGAGCAAGGCCGTGAGACAGATTGAGAGGGGGGGAGATGGATGTCTGACCTTCTGGCCAACTCATTACAGACTGACCATAGGTTCAGCCAGGACCTCTTTTGAACCTATTGACGTCATGGATGCGCATACGACAAAAATTTCAAGCGGCCGTGGGTTGACCTGTTAAAATTCTATTAAAATTCTATTGGCCTTGGAGTCATCATCCATCACAAGTCGTCTCATCCTGGCCACGAGTTACCATTCCCAGTTCTGTATTTTTGGTGTTAGTTATTACTTTTTATTTAAGTATCTAATTGCTATGTTAGATAATTATATTTCACAGTCTTTAACAACATCATAATCCTCTAAACCTGGTTAATATGATAAAATATGCTGCATAATGGTGGAAAATCAGCGCAGAAGTTATGATGAGAAACAACAGTTTACTAACACAAATGATTATAAAATACATTATCAGTCATTGCTGATGACTTTAAATGAAAACTCAGTTCTTGCGACTTTCATATTTTGTAAACTGTTCAACCATTTGTTTTTCATTTGCATTGCAGTGGGTACCTTTTTGAGGCCTAGATGGCATTACTAGTTGGCAACATTCCGATCTCCATACTGCACCCAAAATAGTAATGCTCCATTTGCCATTTTGCATAAAATACACAATTTAGAAGCAGATTCTCTCCTCAGATATGCATACAAACTTACATCAAAGGCATTAAATCCATCGAGTCTAGAAAGGCAAAACGTCAGCCTTGCTCTACAAATTTTCAACGAATATGTCATAGAAGCACTTTTGACAACGGGAAGTGGCCCTCCTCCTTGGCAAGCACCTCGCTGGCAAAGGGCGGACTGCATTCAAGGCCCTTCCCCTGAATGAGCGACAAGACCTCGCCCTCGTCCGAGAGGCAATCCCTGGGGCTTACGAGTTGACCCCAGACCGGTGGAGGCAGAAATGGAGGACTATGCCCAAGGAGGCTAATCAGACATGGGTAGAGTGGGTAGCAAAGAAGACACCGGCACTCCATAGGTGGACGAAGGCCTCCAACGCAACATCTGCTGAGGAGGTCTTAGAACTCTTTCAATTTGAGGACTTCCTTTCCTACACCCCCCTGATCTTGCCACCCACTTGGTGGACAAGACCCCTAAGACTATTTTGGAGTGCTGTAAGTGGGAAGATGCCTATGACACCCACTATCCATTGCAGAGTTCTTTAAAGAAAATACACCCTGCTCTCCCCCTCACTCCTGCTGCCACCTCTCAGCCTACCCAGCGCCCCAATAACCCTCCTCGGAAACCTGTGTGTGGGCATTGCAATAAACCAGGTCACACTACAGAGCAGTGCCTCTCAAAGATGGATCCTCCTCAGCGAGCTGCCACCACTCCTCCGAATGGACTACCCAATCATTATAACAATAAGAACAACGGCCATTGGAACAGAAACAACAGGCCCAGGCCTGATTTTAGCAAGAGTTTCTGTGACTCATGCAAAGTGCATGGGCACATTGCTGCCTGGGCAGGATGCCCCAAGAAAGCTCCTGTTTCTGCCATCGCTATGGCCATGTTGAATCCATCAGCTCTAGGCCCTCCTGCTCAGGGCCCCATATTGGTCGCACCTCCCAGGGGTCACTATCCTGCCCACCAGGTCCGAGCTTTCGACGACACTGGTGTGCAAGTATCCATCATCGGAGAGGATAAAATTCCTTACGGAGCTCAGGTTGACAGGCACCAGTTCATCACGATAGAGAGCCTCAACCACGTCAAGATGTTCTTACCTACTGTCCGGTTGAGAGTCACACGACCTCACCATTCTAAGTTATGTACCATGGCAGTAGCAACCTATAGACCAGGAGGTTATGATGTCCTGCTAGGACAAGATTTTAAGTCTCCTCCTACCTCTATACTGTATCAGGGCCCCTGCCCTCACATAGCTCCAGACCCATTCCACAGGCCTCCAAGAACTACCTCTGCACAGCCAGTGCCACTTGAAGGTGCCAGGCAGTGCCAGGCTCCATCTCTCATGGATGTTGAGCCACGTTCGAGTCCTTCCACTAAGCCAGGAACGGCCTCAGTGCCACTGCCAAGGCAAGACTCGAGTCTTCCTCCTGGGGCTCTAACTCCTGGTCGCTCTCCCACTGCTGGCTTGGCCCCACTACCCATGCCAGCCAGCAATCAAGGAAGAGCCAATTCCAATAGGATTCCTCCAGGACACCCATGATCATAGAGGACACTCCACCAACGGTGCAGCCTCGCAGACCACCCCAGAGTCGGTCCTCCCCACGGGTAAGCCCATCCCCAAATACCATTACCTCATCTTATCCCCCTCCGTCAGCAGCTAACCGGTCCTAGAGTAATGACTCTGCCAAATCCTATTTGGCCGAAGAACTCAGGGAACCAAGCCACGCAGCATAAGGCATGGGAACGAGTGCCAAGGTCCCAGTTGTCACAACAGCTGGAGCCGATGCCCCTGCGGAATCTTCAAAGGGCTTGGATCATCCAAGGCCCCCATGGCATCGTCAAACTGACCTTGGAGAGGTCGAAGGAAGAAGGGAAAGGGGTGTCGAGGTTTTCCGAAACCTTACAAGAGCCAATAGCCTCTCTGCACTAGTGCCTGGCACATTTCCACCCTCTTATACAGAATTCTGACCCTCTCCATCCAGAGGAGAGTGCCAGATTCTGTTACTTCTACTTCCTTTTGTAACTTTCTATTTATTTTCTTTTTTTTGTACTGTTTGTATCTTCTCTTCCTTGGTTTCCTTTCCTCTTATTTACTGCCTTGAGGCATTTATTGTATATTGTATGCTCTGCTTAGGCAGAGCCAAACCTGCCAGCCATTCTGGCCTCGTATAAATTAGTACTTCTTTATGAACTACCGTCGTAAAAGTGCCACAATTGGCACCATGCCCTATTCTAGGCACTTAGAATTCCCTTTGACTTGGGAAAATTTTAGCCAGCAGGCATTGCTATAGCTTTAGAGATAATTTCGAAGCCTGGCTCGTTTATACATTGGTTGATTAGCTTTTTGATTTAGTGTTGTTCCATAGTCTTTGTATTTTGTGAAACTGCCATTGTCTTTGGTGAAATTTACACTTTTTTGTGTTATCCTATTTAATCTCTATGAAGAATTACTTCATTAATTTTCCCCTTGTTAGTTTGCACTAAGGTTTACTTGGATGTCATTAATACTGTTAGGTGTCTTCTTGTTACGAGACAAAGTTGCTTAACGAAACCATAGGGCCATCAACACACCTGAACGCGTCATATCACCCATCAAGGTAAACAGATAGTATGTGTTACTTTGAACAATTGAGATAGTTGTATTATATATGATGTAATTTACCTGTAGATTAAGTCCATGTATATCCTATAATTGCTATCCATTGTTATTCTCAGTGTGATGTTATATTTTAAGAGTATCCTTTATTGAAATATAGCAAGTTAGTCTTTAGTCACGTCACACTTTATTTTGCTTAATCCTCTGCCTGTCGAGTAAGACTTCATGAATATTATCATCGGCAGAGTTTGAATATTGCTTATATTATAAGTCCACTCAAGGGAAAATGGAAGGCTCAGTAATCTACATTGCAATTGGTCCTTGTTTCTGGCTTGTCTTGTCCATTCCAACCCGTCTAGGGTTGAAATGTCCTCTAGAATGGGGAGGTGTTCAAGATTTTAAGCCAGAACCAAGGAAAATAAAGTCTTTTACCAAGTTTCATGCATCTTTGTCTATATGCAAGTTGCCCCTTTCAACTGGAAGCATCCATTCTCTCCATTCTCTCGAAAAAGCTATCTCTTCTCCCATTGGTTATTGAAATTACCCCCTACAGGGACGAGGATTTAAAAGGATTGGGAGCCAGCGGCTCATGCTCAAAACAACTTTGGAGCTCAGAATAACACCAGACCTAAGATAGGTCAGATCTCCTGCACCCGCCAGACGCCACCTTCTCCCCCTTTGTCTGCTTGCCCCTACTCTTTCTGGGAAGTCCCAAGTATATTTTTAAAAGGTCCATAGTGCATGGAAACATCAAGGAGAAGACTACCAGCCCTCAAATATCCAGGTATGGTGAGAGTAATTCCAGTTCAGCCAGGGAATTGTTTTTACCTTTGTCTGTATTTCATTTCCTTTCTTCCAGGCGACTTGTTTAGTTTCTCATTCTGTGATTACTCCCCTGTGATACTAGTGAACATCCCCCTAGTAAATTCAAGCAATGAAATAGTTCTCTTTGTGCAAATTCCCAGACATTTCATTCCCCCCCGCCCATGAGTGGCCTTTTTGATTGAAAGAAAGTAGTGTGTAACGTTCGCCCTCGTGTGCCCCCCCGCCTTATGCCAGCGTCCTATCTATTTTCAGACAAACACTGTGCCTGATTGTGGTAGAAGTTGGAAGCCCTTGGAGCAAGCTTGTATTTTCAATCCGTTTGCTCAAAATTTCTAAACGCCGTGACTGGATTGCTCCAGCCACGTGTTCCAGTGGATCGACAAAGCGACCCCCCCTTTTTAGTCTCCTGGACCTCTGTAAATTCATGGAAATACAGTGCATTTAAAACTAGAGTCCAGCCTTTATGTAAATTCCTCCTTCCTCAGTAATATCGGCCTTATGCCTGAGTAGTTTTTTTTTCCTTTGTTCTGATCCCTTGTCCTCCATTCAAGGCCAAATTTTTCAGTGTTAACTACATTTCCTAGGAGTGAACGAGGTGAAATCAGAACAAACATAATTTATAGTAATGAGACAAATGAGAAGCAAATGATGGACATAACAAAAATACTTACTAAACAAACATGAAAAGCATAGAATGTAAGAAAATGAACATGAAACGCATAGAAAGTAAGAAAATGAACATGAAAAGCATAGAATGTAAGAAAAAACATGAAAAGTATAGAATGTAAGGAAATGAACATGAAAAGCATAGAATGTAAGAAAATGAAATTGTGACTTGGTTTGTATCATAACATTTTCAACTGCAAATATCATATATTACCAACTGAGGTCAATATGTCTTTAGTCTGTTACTGATTTTTCATTGTTCCCCTGTTAATAACCATGTCCAGTTAATGTTAATTATTGTTTCATTATCATTTGTATGTGTTCATGTTCATTTGATCATGTTCTCAATATTATATTATTGTTCTTTACCTTGTATGTTATTATGTCGTTTGATGGTCATATTTATTTCATGTTACATTTCATTTTATAGTTCAAGTTATTTTCCGAGTTCTATTTATTTCATATTTCATATATCATATTTCATGTTAGATTTCCTGTTATATTTCTTCATGTTATTTTTCTTTATGGCCATGCTATTCATTATTCAATTTCATTTCACCCAATGATATCATCATATATATTGCCATGACATATAAATTAAGCATCAATAAGGAAAATGTAAATGCAAGTCAGTATTTCAACATATTTATTACAGAAAGAAACATTATGAATGATATAAAATGTACAAAAACATTTATCATAAGGAAAAAAAGTGTGTATTTATTTATTCTTACCCAAAGAAGAAAGCATTCCTCAAAAACTAGCCGATACCACCAATACCGATACTTGGGCACATCCCTAACACTTATAAGAATCAGACAATTTGACTGTCAAGGGGCAATAAATTAGATCGTACAAAACATTGGGCAGTACTACTTCAGAGATGTCTTCAAGGTCTGACTGAGACCGACAAGTAACGCCTGTCCATTTCATGCTGCCTTCAAATTGAATCTGTCCATAAGCCACCAAGTGGTTTGAATCGTCATTGGGAGGAAGTGGATAAATCTTAAGTGTGAATGAATCCTGCCCATATATTAGTGTGGCATCTAAGCCATGCAGACGGATGTTGAAAGACTTGCCAAGGACGGTGTCGTTCCTGTCGGAGCCGTTGATGATCCTCAGTGTGACTGGCTTATCACACACAGGGGCACTTTGATAGAGTACCATGTAGTTTTCCCAAAAAGTAATGCTGGGTTTATTGTTCCATCGAGGAGTCCTAGTGTTCGACACTTCGTCTGGTGTAGTCGATGATTCTGGCCAGATGGTGGTGGTGTCGTTTGGCGGGAATTGGCGAACTTGTTCAGTTAGGTCACCACGTACATGATAATAATTTAAAAATATTACTGCTGCCAATACCGCCATTGTCAAGAGAATTAAGAGAACAGCAATAATGTATTTACAATATTTTTCACAAGTTTCTCGCAGCCAGTGCCGCATTTTGGGATCTACAGGGTGTGTTTCTTAGGTTTCCTGTATATTCTCTGTGTTTACAGACAGACAGTTAGTGGAAACCTTATAGCGCGCCATTTTACTGATGATTTGATAGAAACAACAGAGGAATCCAGCAGTCCAGGGTGTCAAGACCTGGAAATAAAAAAAAAAGGATGTGTATTCACTGCAATTTTACCCTCAGATCTTTGCAGTATCCAAGTCTTCTTATTTTTTAAACAAACAAAAGTTTACTGTAGGTTCATAGATCAACTATATATGAGTATCTGCGTTTTTCCTAGCTTTTTTTTTTACGGGTCATTGACTGTGACTATATATAATATACTGGAGTTATCCTAAAATTATATAACATCTTTGAAAATATTCCTTTCGGGATCTATGACCTTCAGTATTAGGGTTTCATTGAGGCTATGAATAGCAAATGAGTTGTCTGAAGTTTATTTATCATACCTCAGGGAAGAAGTTAAGTATGTCTTAGTTTTACCAGACCACTGAGCTGATTAACAGCTCTCCTAGGACTGGCCCGAAAGATTAGATATTTTTACGTGGCTAGGAACCAATTGGTCACCTGGCAACGGGACCTACAGCTTATTGTGGGATCCGAACCACACTTATTCGAGAAATGAATTTCCATCAATAGAAAGAAATTCCTCTGATTCCACGTTGGCCAAGCCGGGATTCGAACTTCGGACCACCGGATTGGCAGCCGAGTGCGAAAACCACTCGTCCAGCGAGGAACTACCTCAGGGAAAAACAATCTAAGAAGATTAGAGCACAGACTGGAGGAGTCAGGAATGATGATCATGTACTGGAAATGAGGTTCTTTGGCAATGATAAAATCAAACTGATTTAATCAAACGATTAAGTCATTGACGTTTTCATTTAAAAAATTCATGATTTAAAAAATATTTTTTAATCTTTTTAAATTTGAAAGCAAACAAACTGAACAATATAGTTTGGAAGTTAATAAAAACTTAAGCATAACTGTGCCGCATCTATTTATTTTGATATAAAAAAAAACTGCAAGTAGTACATACTTTAGGCCAGAACTGGAAGCCTAAATGATAAATCAATAGTAATTCTGCCATAAAATATATTTTGAGGAAAAAAAGGATTGAAAAACTTCTAACAAATCAAAAGAAAAAATCAAATAAATAAAAAAATAAATCACCAACCCTGGTTTTCGGTGGTTGTTATATATAGGCTTAATATTTCTTAGGGGGTCATTAACTTTACGATCTTCAGTCTTTTGTTTATGTTTATCTGTGGGATCAGATGAAATGAAATACTAATTTAAATGCACTGAGGCACTGTCAACAACTTAGAACCCCACTCTGTATGTCTAAATCATAGGAAAATCAAAGGCTTCGATGCAGGAATAATAATAATAATAATAATAATAATAGTAAAGGAAATATAGCCAGTAACTACAGGCCTATCACCTGCCTACCAATAATGTGGAAGTTACTAACAGGTATCATCAGCGAAAGGCTATACAACTACCTAGAGGATACAAACACCATCCCCCACCAACAGAAAGGCTGCAGAAGGAAGTGTAGGGGCACAAAAGACCAGCTCCTAATAGACAAAATGGTAATGAAGAACAGTAAGAGACGGAAAAGCAACCTAAGCATGGCATGGATAGACTATAAGAAAGTCTTCGACATGATACCACACATATGGCTAATAGAATGCCTGAAAATACATGGGGCAGAGGAAAACACCATCAGCTTCCTCAAAAATACAATGCGCAACTGGAATACAATACTTACAAGCTCTGGAATAAGACTAGCAGAGGTGAATATATCAGGGGAGGGATCTTCCAGGGCGACTCACTGTCCCCACTACTCTTCGTAGTAGCCATGATTCCCATGACAAAAGTACTGCAGAAGATGGATGCTGGGTACCAACTCAAGAAAAGAGGCAACAGAATTAACCATCTGATGTTCATGGACGATATCAAGCTGTATGGTAAGAGCATCAAGGAAATAGATATCCTAATCCAGACTGTAAGGATTTAACCAGGGACATCAGGATGGAGTTTGGAATAGAAAAATGTGCCTAAGTCAACATACAAAAGGGCAAAGTAACAAGGACTGAAGGGATAAATCTACCAGATGGGATGGGAGCAACATCAAACACATAAATGAGACGGGATACAAATACCTGGGAATAATGGAAGGAGGGGATATAAAACACCAAGAGATGAAGGACACGATCAGGAAAGAATATATGCAGAGACTCAAGGCGATACTCAAAACACATGGGCAGTACCAGTTATCAGATACAGCGCAGGAATAGTGGAATGGACGAAGGCAGAACTCTGCAACATAGACCAGAAAACTAGGAAACATATGATAATACACAAAGCACTACACCCAAGAGCAAATATGGACAGACTATATATAACACGAAAGGAAGGAAGGAGAGGACTACTAAACATAGAGGACTGTGTCAACATCGAGTACAGCGCACTGGGGCAATATCTGAAAACCAGTGAAGACAAGTGGCTCAAGAGTGCATGGGAAGAAGGACTGATAAAAGTAGACGAAGACCCAGAAATATACAGACAGGAGAATGACCAACAGAACAGAGGAATGGCACAACAAACCAATGTATGGACAATACATGAGACTGACTAAAGAACTGGCCAGCGATGACACATGGCAATGGTTACAAAGGGGAGAGCTCAAGAAGGAAACTGAAGGAATGATAACAGCAGCACAAGATCAGGCCCTAAGAACCAGATATGTTCAAAGAACGATAGATGGAAATAACATCTCTCCCATATGTAGGAAGTGCAATACGAAAAATGAGACCATAAACCACATAGCAAGCAAATGTCCGGCACTTGCACAGAACCAGTACAAAAAGAGGCATGATTCAGTAAGAAAAGCCCTCCACTGGAGCCTGTGCAAGAAACACCAGCTACCTTGCAGTAATAAGTGGCACGAGCACCAACCTGAGGGAGTGATAGAAAACGATCAGGCAAAGATCCACTGGGACTATGGTATCAGAACAGATAGGGTGATACGTGCAAATAGACCAGACGTGACGATGATTGACAAAATCAAGAAGAAAGTGTCACTCATTGATGTCGCAATACCATGGGACACAAGAGTTGAAGAGAAAGAAAGGGAAAAAATGGATAAGTATCAAGACCTGAAAATAGAAATAAGAAGGATATGGGATATGCCAATGGAAATTGTACCCATAATCATAGGAACACTAGGTACGATCCCAAGATCCCTGAAAAGGAATCTGGAAAAACTAGAGGCTGAAGTAGCTCCAGGACTCATGCAGAAGAGTGTGATCCTAGAAACGGCGCACATAGTAAGAAGAGTAATGGACTCGTAAGGAGGCAAGATGCAACCCGGAACCCCACACAATAAAATACCACCCAGTCGAATTGGATGACTGTGAAAATAATAATAATAATAATAAAAGAAAAAAAAAATAATGATAATTAAACAAAAACTTCTTTCAGTTTTCTTCTGAAGATTGAAAAAGAAACCCACGAAATCATTGTGTATAACGTGTTTAATTATAAGTATTTAATTTTATTTTACTCCACACTTGGGTACTTTCAGGCCCTATCTGTGGCCCATTTTCAAGAGATGTGTAGGTTGTCATCCTGGGTCAGGCCCAGCAGTCTTCTGGAACTTCTTGGTGAGCTGTCATTTATGTGATGGCTGTTCTGGTTTCCTTGAGAGTTACTAATCCCCTCTTGTCGCTCTGATATCCTGAGCTGATGGTCAATGGGATTAATCCTTGTGGTAAGTGAGTGGTCACCAAAAGTCTGTTGAGTGCTCCTTCTACTACCCTCCTATGACTGATTTTATTGCTTTTGTATATAAGCCTACTGTTCTTAAAATCCATCCTATGGTCATTTTCCCAACAATGCCTAGCTATAGCACTCCCTTGAGAGTTAAGCTGTACTGCCCTTCTATGTTCTTGGATTCTAGTCCTTATTCCCCTATCTGATTCCCTCACATATTTGTCTCCACAATTGCTGAAATTATGTATACCCCCCAACATCATCTGTATTACTATCTCTCCCCTTCCAATTGATTTTTACATACTTTGTTTTTTACGGTATTATCAAAGGTATACACAAATTTATATTTACTTTCTTTCATTTTTTAAGTGATTTGTTTCATTTTAGGCATAAAAATGTATGCTGGACAGTAAAGTAAGAAATATTCTAAATTTTCATTTTGTTCCTCACAGCATAAACATTTTGTATCTTCTCCTTTTATCCTATTTCTATCATTTAATCCTAGTATACCTAGTCTGGCATTACTGATCAGCATTGTTTTTTCAGTATTGTCATACCCGATTTCTTCTCTTATGTTTTCTTTATATTTTCTGTAGATTCTTAACGTTGACTTTTCATTCATTTCTTTCTGCCATGTTTTTCTGTCCCAATTGTTTATTATTTCTCTTAACTGTTTGTCTTTAACTGCTACAATTTTACTTAAGTTCATGTTTAGTTCTTTCAAGTACTATTTTACTTGCATTATCCATGGTTTTTTTTTTTCATACTGATCCATGGTTATCTCATATAAGAGCCTATTTCCACCACTATTCAGTGTGTGTTTCAGGTAGAATAGTTTATTCTTGATATCTCTTGAGTGGCAGGAAGAGGCCCTATTTCAGATCTTAACGCACAACTTGCTGTGTAACTTGGCGCTTTCAAAATTGCTCAATATACTTGATTGTCTATCTTCTGAAGTTCATTTATAGTTTTCTTGTTAAGTTTCATGACTTCCATGGCATACATTAATGATGGCATCACTAGTCCTTTCCAGTACAATTTTCCTATTTTTACTCTGCTACAGCTTTTATTGATGACTGCATTAGACATCTGCTTTCCTTTAATTTGGGCCCTTTTTATCTGTTCTCTGAGGCAGTCTTTCATGTTGTTGATTGTCACTCCTAGGTATTTAATATTCTTAACTATTTTTATTCCTTCTATGTGCTCCATATTCTCCACATCATCGATACTGTACCAGTCGTTGTATATTAGTATATTACTCTTGTCCTTGTTTATGTTTAGGCCGCATTCACTTGGGTTTCCATTGGGGTTTTTATTGATTTTGTTATTTCTTCTAGTGTGTGTCCTAGTATTAGTCCATCGTCTGCATATAATAGTACCACTGTTCTTATTACTTCATTTCTAAAACCTTCTGTTGTATTTTCTAATTTTTCTATTATCAGGTACGTTATTAGTAGAAAAAATATGGTTAGCCATTGCATCCCTCTCTTATTCCATTAGTTGCATTTAGCTCTTTTTGTTCTATATTGTTAAGGCATAGGCTTGTTATATCATTTGTATATATCTTTGAAACAGTATTTATTACTTCTGCATGCAGCCTATATTTCATCATGACCCCAATGAGTTTTTTTCTATTAACTGAGTCAAATGCTTTTTGGAAGTCTATTGATACTACAAATAATGGGTCCTTCTGTACATTTATTGTATGCAGTATTGTAAAATATATAAATTATCTATTCCTCTCCTTTGTGCGGTAAAGCCTGATTGCAGTTCATTCAATTTTCCTATATTTCTAATATACTTTTCTATTTTGGTTTTCAGGATCCCCATGAAAATTTTATATGATGCATTTGCTAGAGAAATTGGCCATAGATCTTTGACTGTGGCGTTTTGTTTTTTGGGGGTAAGTGTTGTTTTTTACTTAAACCAGCTTCTCTGCGTTTTCCTGCCCTTCAGTATGCTGTTTAAACATTCTGCCAATTCTTTTTGAAGGTTGTTACTTTGTAAGAGTAGTTTGAACAGAACTGGCTTCATTCCATCTGGCCCTGGTGCTTTATTGGCCTTCATTTTCTCAAGTTGATTTTTTAACATCTTATTGTGTTATGTTGATTTCATCCATGGGTCTAATCTCTGTCTCTGTTAGATCGTACACTCCATGCATGTGTTCCCTTAAAGATATATGGTATTTCACCTGCTGTCCTAATGTTTTCACTATTTCTTCCATATCATGTTTGTACTGTTCTTTCTTGCTTTCATTCCATATCTCTCCTATTTGGTTTTCTTCTTTTTGGTATATTGCTTCCCAGAATTTTACCAGCTCTTTCCCTAGGGTTTCGTCCATCGTCTCTTGCTTATTTTCATCAAATATTCTCATCCATTCTTTTTCTGATGTTGTTTTTCCTCTCAGCATGCTATATATTCCCAGATTTTCCTGTATCTGTTTTTATCATTCATTATCTCATTTCTAACCTTTTCTTCAAATTCTTCATATGCTTTCTTTATTATTATCTGTACTTTTTGTTTTTGTTTAAGATATGTTCTTCATAGTATCTTTTTTCTTCTATTCTTGTGGCTTTCCTTGCCAATTTGTTAATATATCCTTTGGCTTATTTCTTTCTTTATCTCTTTGGTGACCCATGCTGGTTCTATTTCTTCTTGCTTTCCTGTCTTTAACCTTATTTTAATTATCTTCTCTAGGTTATTTGTTTTTGCTTCCCTCATTGTTTCTTCCAACTGGGTTAGATCTCCTTTTCTGTCTTGTTGGCTCACTTTATACTCTATATATTCAAGGTATTTCCTGGTAGACTCTTCTGTAACTTTCAAATATTTGATTTCTTTTGTTTCATTTCTGAATGTTTTCCTTACTTTAGTGTTCATTCTGAATTGGACCTTTATGAGGTGATGGTCTGATAGGTCATATTCATATTTTCCCTCATTTATCTCCATACATTCATAGTTTTTATACATATTTTGGTTGACTAGGGCAAAGTCTATGGAGCTGTTCTGATCTCCTCTACTCCAGTTTCTCTCCTTTGCAGATGGGATCTCCATTTAATAGTGTTAGGTCATATTTTTCCATTAGGTCCATCATATATTTTCCATTTTGGTCAAGTTCTTGTGTCACTATGAAACCTAAATGCTCATTGAAATCCCCAAGGACAATCACAGGCAGGTCTGTGGCTTTCTCTATTGCTAGATGTAAGGCACTTATTATTCGTTTATTTCTTTCTTTATCACAGGTTGACATGTAGACTAGAATTATGTTACATATTGCTGTTCTATAATTAACCTTTACTATTAGAATGTCTTTGTGTTCCGACTTTTCTTTTTCCATCTGGATCTCTCCTTTGGTTCTATACATTATTAGTAAACCTCCTCCATTGGTGTCGTCTTCATCCCTCATTGAGTCTACCATTCTGATGCTTGTTGGGAATAGTAATTTTTGCTGTTTAAGGTGCGTTTCTGTGACGCACATAATTGTGTTTTCATTTTTTATCTCCACTAGCTCGATTATCTTTGCTTTTGTCAGTCTTTGGGTGTTTATGAGCTTTATTTCAAGATTTCTTGATGTATCTTCTGTCTTGCTCACTATCTTTTCACTTTCTCTATTTACAAAATTGCTTCTACCATCTAAACATTTATCTATCATTTGCGAACAACTTTTTTCTTCTAGGTCTAATAGTCTAAGATTGTTACTACAGTTACTTCCTTCACCTACCGCACCAAACTAATTTCCCTTCTTCTACTTCCTTCCTCAGAGCTCTTAACATTACTACTAGATATTCTATTTTCTACTAACTAAATTATTTACACTCCTAAAAATATTATTACTCCCTATCTCTAAATTATTCACATTTCTATCTATATTATATGTTTCTATCTATATTTCCCTAGACTTCCTTTTTAGAGCATGCTAGTCGTCTGAAAGTGTTCCCTTCTCTTCAGTTCTCCCTTACTTATGAACCATCCTTCCTCTTTGTTATCTTGCTTTTTCTTTAATACAGATCTTAATATGCTATCTTTTTCTCTTTCTTTAGCAGTCATGTCTGGAACTATAGATATTTTCTCGTAAATATCCTTCTTAGCATTCCTTAGCAGTCTGGCACTTTTACTTGATGCTTGTCAGAGGGGATCTTTAAGTTAGATTATATTATGTTGGCAAAAAAGGGTTCTTTTTGCTCATCAATAAGGATTCTTTTAAGTAATACAGTGTATGTTGTAATTTAGGGTGCTTATTACCTTAAGGATGATATAAAAAATGCTAACTAATGACCAAGTTTTGTAAAATATTTTGCATAGAAATTAGATATTACACAATTATGGGGAGTTTATGTAATATGTAGTGAGGTATGGAGAATGCAGTGGGTGTTTCATGAGCAATTGAATATAACTGATATGTTGAAGGGTAACTGTGGCTAGTAAAATAAGTATATGTACAAGTACATATATATAGTGTTAGTCCTGAAGGAACGCTAATGAGCAAAGCAAATCAGGTAGTTACTGCAACTGTAGGAAAGTTAATTGCTTTGTGAACCATTTTTTGCCTTCTGAATAAAAATTGAATTTTAACTATTTTGATTTAAAACCCAGTATAATAGAATCCTATTTCTTTTATGTGTTAATGCTTCTATTAATTAAAATCATTGTTTACATAACAGCCACAATACTTATCACAGAACAGTTTTGACTGATATGTGTCTGCATAAAAGTGTTTAAATTATTTTCAAAAATAATTTTGTCAGTAACTAAATACTTGCCACCAACACCCAATAATACTTTTATCAAAATGAATTTCGATGCATATTGCAACATAGATACATAAGGGTATACATTTTGTCCGGAAGACTATAAAAGAAAAGTGGTATATCTATGTACATCACCCTGTTGTAATTAAATTTTGAAAATAAACTATACAATGTTTTATGCATGTAACTATAGTGCTGATAAAAGGAAAAGTAAGAGGATCGAGCTTATAACATATCTCCCAGAGGGTTCGATCAGGTGTCTAAGACCACTGAAAAAACTGCCAAAGGATTCTGTTTTTTCATAGTATAGTTCATTTTCAAACTTTTGTTACAGCAGAGTGATGTACATAGATATATCACATTCCTTTCAAATCATGCATTGGAATTATTTGGCAATCCATAATGAAACATAAATTGGATACTGCTAATCACACCAGTATCTGCCCAAAATAGGAAAGTTGGCAGTCCAGAGTTGTTCCACTACCGTTCCAACTTACACATTGGCCTGATTATGGATTACATGTATTGCCCCAACATTCTTACGATAAAGTGCAATTAAGGGCCCAATGTGCAAACGGATAACGGATATAAATTGGACCGATGCTTCTGATCATTCGTACCAATGTCCAAAAGTCTGGATTTCCGGCAATGGGTCAATCTACGACCAATACTTGTGTGCTTGCAGTGTTGTATGCTGGACAGTAAAGTAAGAAATGATCTAATTTTTCATTTTGTTCCTCACAGCATAAACATTTTGTATCTTCTCCTTTTATCCTATTTCTATCATTTAATCCTAGTATACCTAGTCTGGCCTTACTGATCAGCATTGTTTTTTCAGTGTTCTCATACCAGATTTCTTCTCTTATGTTTTCTTTATATTTTCTGTAGATTCTTAACATTGACTTTTCATTCATTTCTTCCTGCCATGTTTTTCTGTCCCAATTGTTTATTATTTATCTTAACTGTTTGTCTTTAACTGCTTCAATTTTACCTAAGTTTATGTTTAGTTCTTTCAAGTAATCTTTTACTTTCATTATCCATGGTTTTTTTTTTCATACTGATCCATGGTTATCTCATATAGGAGCCTATTTACACCACTATTCAGTGTGTGTTTCAGGTAGAATAGTTTATTCTTGATATCTCTTGAGTGGCAGGAAGAGGCCCTATTTCAGATCTTAACACACAACTTGCTGTGTAACTTGGCACTTTCAAAATTGCTCAATATACTTGATTATGTATCTTCTGAAGTTCAGTTATAGTTTTCTTGTCAAGTTTCATGACTTCCATGGCATACATTAATGATGGCATCACTAGTCCTTTCCAGTACAATTTTCCTATTTTTACTCTGCTACAGCTTTTATTGATGACTGCATTAGCCATCTGCTTTGCTTCAATTTGGGCCCTTTTTATCTGTTCTCTAAGGCCGTCTTTCATGTTGATGATTGTCACTCCTAGGTATTTAATATCCTTAACTATTTTTATTCCTTCTATGTGCTCCATATTCTCCACATCATCGATACTGTACCAGTCGTTGTATATTAGTATATTACTCTTGTCCTTGTTTATGTTTAGGCCACATTCACTTGGGTTTCCATTGGGGTTTTTATTGATTTTGTTATTTCTTCTAGTGTGTGTCCTAGTATTAGTCCATCGTCTGCATATAATAGTGCCACTGTCCTTATTACTTAATTTCTAAAACCTTCTATTGTATTTTCTAATTTTTCCATTATCAGGTACATTTCTAGTAGAAAAAAAAAATGGTTTAGCCATTGCATCCCTCCCTTATTCCATTAGTTATATTTAGCTCTTTTTGTACTGTATCTTGTTTTGCTAACTATCTTTTCACTTTCTCTATTTACAAAATTGCTTCTACCATCTAAACATTTATCTATCATTTGCGAACAACTTTTTTCTTTTAGGTCTAATAGTCTAAGATTGTTACTAAAGTTACTCCCTTCACCTACCTGCCCCAAACTAATTTCCCTTCTTCTACTTCCTTCCTCAGAGCTCTTAACATTATTACTAGATATTCTATTTTCTCCTAACTCTAAATTATTTACACTCCTAAAAATATTATTACTCCCTATCTCTAAATTATTTACATTTCTATCTATATTATACTTTCTTACCTCTAACTTATTTACATCTCTAACAATTCTATTATTTCTATCTATATTTCCCTGGACTTCCTTTTTAGACTATTCTAGTCATCTGAAAGTTTTCCCTTCTCTTCAGTTCTCCCTTACTTATGAACCTTCCTTCCTCTTGGTTATCTTGCTTTTTCTTTAATACAGATCTTAATATGCTATCTTTTTCTCTTTCTTTAGCAGTCATGTCTGGAACTATAGATATTTTCTCATAAATATCCTTCTTAGCATTCCTTAGCAGTCTGGCACTTTTACTTGATGCTTGTCAGCGGGGATCTTTAAGTTAGATTATATTATGTTGGCAAAAAAGGGTTCTTTTTGCTCATCAATAAGGATTCTTTTAAGTAATACAGTGTATGTTGTAATTTAGGGTGCTTATTACCTTAAGGATGATATAAAAAATGCTAACTAATGACCAAGTTTTGTAAAATATTTTGCATAGAAATTAGATATTACACAATTATGGGGAGTTTATGTAATATGTAGTGAGGTATGGAGAATGCAGTGGGTGTTTCATGAGCAATTGAATATAACTGATATGTTGAAGGGTAACTATGGCTAGCAAAATAAGTATATGTACAAGTATGTATACATATATGGTGTTAGTCCTGAAGGAATGCTAATGAGCAAAGCAAATCAGGTAGTTACTGCAACTGTAGGAAAGTTAATTGCTTTGTGAACCATTTTTTGCCTTCTGAATAAAAATTGAATTTTTACTATTTTGATTTATAACCCAGTATAATAGAATCCTATTTTTTTTATGTGTTAATGCTTCTATTAAAATCATTGTTTACATAACAGCCACAATACTTATCACAGAACAGTTTTGACTGATATGTGTTTGCATAAAAGTGTTTAAATTATTTTCAAAAATAATTTTGTTAGTAACTAAATACTTGGCACCAACACCCAATAATACTTTTATCAAAATGAATTTAGATGAATATTGCAACATAGATACATAAGGGTATACATTTTGTCCGGAAGACTATAAAAGAAATGTGGTATATCTATGTACATCACCCTGTTGTAATTAAATTTTGAAAATAAACTATACAATGTTTTATGCATGTAACTATAGTGCTGATAAAAGGAAAAGTAAGAGGATCGAGCTTATAACATTTCTCCCAGTGGGTTCGATCAGGTGTCTAAGACCACTGAACAAACTGCCAAAGGATTCTGATTTTTCATTGTATAGTTTATTTTCAAACTTTTGTTACAGCAGAGTGGGATGTACATAGAACCAAATAGCACATTTCTTTCAAATCATGCATTGGAATTATTTGGCAATCCATAATGAAACATAAATTGGATACTGGTAATCACACCAGTATCTGACCAAAATAGGAAAGTTGGCAGTCCAGAGTTGTTCCACTACTGTTCCAACAAACACATTGGCGTGATTATGGATTGCATGTATTGCCCCAACATTCTTACGATACAGTGCCATTAAGGGCCCGGTGTGCAAAAACGGATAACGGATATAAAATTAGGGGACCGATGCTTCTGATCATTCGTACCAATGTCCAAACGTCTGGATTTCCGGCAATGGGTCAACCTACGAACAATACTTGTGTGTTTGCAGTGTTGTATGCTGGACAGTAAAGTAAGAAATGTTCTAAATTTTCATTTTGTTCCTCACAGCATAAACATTTTGTATCTTTTTCTTTTATCCTATTTCTATCATTTAATCCTAGTATACCTAGTCTGGCCTTACTGATCAGCATTGTTTTTTCAGTGTTTTCATACCAGATTTCTTCTCTTATGTTTATATTTTCTGTAGATTCTTACGTTGACTTTTCATTCATTTCTTCCTGCCATGTTTTTCTGTTCCAATGTTATTATTTCTCTTAACTGTTTGTCTTTAACTGCTTCAATTTTACTTTAGTTTATGTTTAGTTCTTTCAAGCACTCTTTTACTTGCATTATCCATGTTTTTTTTTGTTTTGTTTTTTTAATACTGATCCATGGTTGTATAATATAGGAGGCAATTTCCACCACTATTCAGTGTGTGTTTCAGGTAGAATAGTTTATTCTTGATATCTCTTGATTGGCAGGAAGAGGCCCTATTTCAGATCTTAACGCACAACTTGCTGTGTAACTTGGCGCTTTCAAAATTCCTCAATATACTTGATTGTCTTTCTTCTGAAGTTCATTTATAGTTTTCTTGTCAAGGTTCATGACTTCCATGGCATACATTAATGATGGCATCACTAGTCCTTTCCAGTACAATTTTCCTATTTTTACTCTGCTACAGCTTTTATTGATGACTGCATTAGCCATCTGCTTTGCTTTAATTTGAGGCAGTCTTTCATGTTGTAAATTGTCACTCCAAGGTATTTAATATTCTTAACTATTTTTATTCATTCTATGTGCTCCATATATTACTCTTGTCCTTGTTTATGTTTAGGCCACATTCACTTGGGTTTCTATAAGGGTTTTTATTGATTTTGTTATTTCTTCAAGTGTGTCTCTTAGTATTAGTCCATCGTCTGCATATAATAGTGTCATTGTCCTTATTACTTCATTTCTAAAACCTTCTGTTGTATTTTCTAGTTTTTCTATTATCAGGTACGTTATTAGTAGAAAAAATATGGTTTATCCATTGCATCCCTGTCTTATTCCATTAGTTACATTTAGCTCTTTTTGTTCTATATTGTTAAGGCATAAGCTTGTTATATCATTTGTATATATCTTTGCAACTGAGTTTTTTTCTATTAACTGAGTCAAATGCTTTTTGGAAGTCTATTGATACTACAAATAATGGGTCCTTCCTTCTGTACATTTATTGTATGCAGTATTGTAAAATATATAAATTATCTATTCCTCTCCTTTGTGCGGTAAAGCCTGATTGCCGTTCATTCAATTTTCCTATATTCCTAATGTGCTTTTCTATTTTGATTATCAGGATCCCCATGAAAAGTTTATATGATGCATTTGCTACTGAAATTGGCCTTAGATCTTTGACTGTGGCGTTTTGTTTTTTGGGGGTAAGTGTTGTTTTTTACTTAAACCAGCTTCTCTGCATTTTCCTGCCCTTCAGTATGCTGTTTAAACATTCTGCCAATTCTTTTTGAAGGTTGTTACTTTGTAAGAGTAGTTTGAACAGAACTGGCTTCATTCCATCTGGCCCTGGTGCTTTATTGGCCTTCATTTTCTGAAGTTGATTTGTTACATCTTCTTCTGTTATGTTGATTTTATCCATGGGTCTAATCTCTGTCTCTGTTAGATCGTACACTCCATGCATGTGTTCCCTTAAAGATATATGGTATTTCATCTGCTGTCCTAATGTTTTCACTATTTCTTCCATATCATGTTTGTACTGTTCTTTCTTGCTTTCATTCCATATCTCTCCTATTTTGTTTTCTTTTTTTTGGTATATTGCTTCCCAAAATTTTACCAGCTCTTTCCCTAGGGTTTCGTCCTTCATGTCTTGCTTATTTTCATCGAATATTCTCATCCATTCTTTTTCTGATGTTGTCTTTCCTCTCAGCATGTCTATATATTCCCAGATTTTCCTGTATCTGTTTTTATCATTCATTATCTCATTTCTAACCTTTTCTTCAAATTCTTCATATGCTTTCTTTATTATTATCTGTACTTTTTGTTTTTGTTTAAGATATGTTCTTCATAGTATCTTTTTTCTTCTATTCCTGTGGCTTTCCTTGCCAATTTGTTAATATATCATTTGGCTTATTTCTTTCTTTATTTCTTTGGTGACCCATACTGGTTCTATTTCTTCTTGCTTTCCTGTCTTTAACCTTATTTTAATTATCTTCTCTAGGTTATTTGTTTTTGCTTCCCTCATTGTTTCTTCCAACTGGGTTAGATCTCCTTTTCTGTCTTGTTGGCTCACTTTATATTCTATATATTCAAGGTATTTCCTGGTAGACTCTTCTGTAACTTTCAAATATTTGATTTCTTTAGTTTCATTTCTGAATGTTTTCCTTATTTTAGTGTTCATTCTGAATTGGACCTTTATGAGGTGATGGTCTGATAGGTCATATTCATATTTTCCCTCATCTATCTCCATACATTCATAGTTATTATACATATTTTGGTTGACTAGGGCAAAGTCTATAGAGCTGTTCTGATCTCCTCTACTCCAGGTTGTCTCTCTTTTGCAGATGGGATCTCCATTTAATAGCGTTAGGTCATATTTTTCCAATAGGTCCATCACATATTTTCCATTTTGGTCAAGTTCTTGTGTCACTATGAAACCTAAATGCTCATTGAAATCCCCAAGGACAATCACAGGCAGGTCTGTGGCTTTCTCTATTGCTAGATGTAAGGCACTTATTATTCGTTTATTTCTTTCTTTATCACAGGTTGACATGTAGACTAGAATTATGTTACATATTGCTGTTCTATAATTAACCTTTACTATTAGAATGTCTTTGTGTTCCGACTTTTCTTTTTCCATCTGGATCTCTCCTTTGATTCTATAAATTATTAGTAAACCTCCTCCATTGGTGTCGTATTCATCCCTCATTGAGTCTACCATTCTGATGCTTGTTGGGAATAGTAATTTTTGCTGTTTAAGGTGCGTTTCTGTGAAGCACATAATTGTGTTTTCATTTGTTATCTCCACTACCTCGATTATTTTTGCTTTTGTCAGTCTTTGGGTGTTTATGAGCTTTATTTCAAGATTTCTTGATGTATCTTCTGTATTGCTCACTATCTTTTCACTTTCTCTATTTACAAAATTGCTTCTACCATCTAAACATTTATCTATCATTTGCGAACAACTTTTTTCTTCTAGGTCTAATAGTCTAAGATTGTTACTACAGTTACTTCCTTCACCTACCTGCCCCAAACTAATTTCCCTTCTTCTACTTCCTTCCTCAGAGCCCTTAACATTACTACTAAATATTCTATTTTCTCCTAACTCTAAATTATTTACACTCCTAAAAATATTATTACTCCCTATCTCTAAATTATTTACATTTCTATCTATATTATACTTTCCTACCTCTAACTCATTTACACTTCTAACAATTCTATTGTTTCTATCTATATTTCCCTGGACTTCCTTTTTAGAGCATTCTAGTCGTCTGAAAGTTTTCCCTTCTCTTCAGTTCTCCCTTACTTATGAACCATCCTTCCTCTTTGTTATCTTGCTTTTTCTTTAATACAGATCTTAATATGCTATCTTTTTCTCTTTCTTTAGCAGTCATGTCTGTAACTATAGATATTTTCTCGTAAATATCCTTCTTAGCATTCCTTAGCAGTCTGGCACTTTTACTTGATGCTTGTCAGCGGGGATCTTTAAGTTAGATTATATTATGTTGGCAAAAAAGGGTTCTTTTTGCTCATCAATAAGGATTCTTTTAAGTATTACAGTGTATGTTGTAATTTAGGGTGCTTATTACTTTAAGGATGATATAAAAAATGCTAACTAATGACCAAGTTTTGTAAAATATTTTGCATAGAAATTAAATATTACACAATTATGGGGAGTTTATGTGATATGTAGAGAGGTATGGAGAATGCAGTTGGTGTTTCATGAGCAATTGAATATAACTGATATGTTGAAGGGTAACTGTGGCTAGCAAAATAAGTATATGTACAAGTACGTATATATGGTGTTAGTCCTGAAGGAACGCTAATGAGCAAAGCAAATCAGGTAGTTACCGCAACTGTAGGAAAGTTAATTGCTTTGTGAACCATTTTTTGCCTTCTGAATAAAAATAGAATTTTAACTATTTTGATTTAAAACCCAGTATAATAGAATCCTATTTTTTATGTGTTAATGCTTCTATTAAAATCCTTCTTTACATAACAGCCACAGATTTGACTGATATGTGTCTGCATAAAAGTGTTTAAATTATTTTCAAAAATAATTTTGTCAGTAACTAAATACTTGCCACCAACACCCAATAATACTTTTATCAAAATGAATTTCGATGCATATTGCAACATAGATACATAAGGGGTATACATTTTGTCCGGAAGACTATAAAAGAAAAGTGGTATATCTATGTACATCACTTTGTTGTAATTGAATTTTGAAAATAAACTATACAATGTTTTATGCATGTAACTATAGTGCCGATAAAAGGAAAAGTAAGAGGATCGAGCTTTTAACATATCTCCCAGAGGGTTCGATCAGGTGTCTAAGACCACTGAACAAACTGCCAAAGGATTCTGTTTTTTCATAGTATAGTTCATTTTCAAACTTTTGTTACAGCAGAGTGATGTACATAGATATATCACATTTCTTTCAAATCATGCATTGGAATTATTTGGCAATCCATAATGAAACATAAATTGGATACTGTTAATCACACCAGTGTCTGCCCAAAATAGGAAAGTTGGCAGTCCAGAGTTGTTCCACTACTGTTCCAACTTACACATTGGCCTGATTATGGATTACATGTATTGCCCCAACATTCTTACGATAAAGTGCAATTAAGGGCCCGGTGTGCAAAAGGATAACGGATATAAATTGGACCGATGCTCCTCATCATTCGTACCAATGTCCAAAAGTCTGGATTTCCGGCAATGGGTCAATCTACGAACAATACTTGTGTGCTTGTGTGTTGTATGCTGGACAGTAAAGTAAGAAATGATCTAAATTTTCATTTTGTTCCTCACAGCATAAACATTTTGTATCTTCTCCTTTTATCCTATTTCTATCATTTAATCCTAGTATACCTAGTCTGGCCTTACTGATCAGCATTGTTTTTTCAGTGTTCTCATGCCAGATTTCTTCTCTTATGTTTTCTTTATATTTTCTGTAGATTCTTAACGTTGACTTTTCATTCAATTCTTCCTGCCATGTTTTTCTGTCCCAATTGTTTATTATTCATCTTAAATGTTTCTCTTTAACTGCTTAAATTTTACTTAAGATTATGTTTAGTTCTTTCAAGTAATCTTTTACTTACATTATCCATGGTTTTTTTTTTTTCATACTGATCCATGGTTATCTCATATAGGAGCCTATTTCCACCACTATTCAGTGTGTGTTTCAGGTAGAATAGTTTATTCTTGATATCTCTTAAGTGGCAGGAAGAGGCCCTATTTCAGATCTTAACGCACAACTTGCTGTGTAACTTGGCACTTTCAATATTGCTCAGTATACTTGATTGTCTATCTTCTGAAGTTCATTCATAGTTTTCTTGTCAAGTTTCATGACTTCCATGGCATACATTAATGATGGCATCACTAGTCCTTTCCAGTACAATTTTCCTATTTTTACTCTGCTACAGCTTTTATTGATGACTGCATTAGACATCTGCTTTCCTTTAATTTGGGCCCTTTTCATCTGTTCTCTGAGGCAGTCTTTCATGTTGATGATTGTCACTCCAAGGTATTTAATATCCTTAACTATTTTTATTCCTTCTATGTGCTCCATATTCTCCACATCATCGGTACTGTACCAGTCATTGTATATTAGTATATTACTCTTGTCCTTGTTTATGTTTAGGCCACATTCACTTGGGTTTCCATAAGGGTTTTTATTGATTTTGTTATTTCTTCTAGTGTGTCCTAGTACTAGTCCATCGTCTGCATATAATAGTGCCACTGTCCTTATTACTTCATTTCTAAAACCTTCTGTTGTATTTTCTAATTTTTCCATTATCAGGTACGTTTCTAGTAGAAAAAAATATGGTTTAGCCATTGCATCACTCCCTTATTCCATTAGTTATATTTAGCTCTTTTTGTACTGTATCTTGTTTTGCTAACTATCTTTTCACTTTCTCTATTTACAAAATTGCTTCTACCATCTAAACATTTATCTATCATTTGCGAATAACTTTTTTCTTTTAGGTCTAATAGTCTAAGATTGTTACTAAAGTTACTTCCTTCACCTACCTGCCCCAAACTAATTTCCCTTCTTCTACTTCCTTCCTCAGAGCTCTTAACATTATTACTAGATATTCTATTTTCTCCTAACTCTAAATTATTTACACTCCTAAAAATATTATTACTCCCTATCTCTAAATTATTTACATTTCTATCTATATTATACTTTCCTACCTCTAACTTATTTACACTTCTAACAATTCTATTGTTTCTATCTATATTTCCCTGGACTTCCTTTTTAGACTATTCTAGTCATCTGAAAGTTTTCCCTTCTCTTCAGTTCTCCCTTACTTATGAACCTTCCTTCCTCTTGGTTATCTTGCTTTTTCTTTAATACAGATCTTAATATGCTATCTTTTTCTCTTTCTTTAGCAGTCATGTCTGGAACTATAGATATTTTCTCGTAAATATCCTTCTTAGCATTTCTTAGCAGTCTGGCACTTTTACTTGATGCTTGTCAGAGGGGATCTTTAAGTTAGATTATATTATGTTGGCAAAAAAGGGTTCTTTTTGCTCATCAATAAGGATTCTTTTAAGTAATACAGTGTATGTTGTAATTTAGGGTGCTTATTACCTTAAGGATGATATAAAAAATGCTTATTAATGTCCAAGTTTTGTAAAGTATTTTGCATAGAAATTAGATATTACACAATTATGGGGAGTTTATGTAATATGTAGTGAGGTATGGAGAATGCAGTGGGTGTTTCATGAGCAATTGAATATAACTGATATGTTGAAGGGTAACTATGGCTAGCAAAATAAGTATATGTACAAGTATGTATACATATATGGTGTTAGTCCTGAAGGAATGCTAATGAGCAAAGCAAATCAGGTAGTTACTGCAACGGTAGGAAAGTTAATTGCTTTGTGAACCATTTTTTGCCTTCTGAATAAAAATTGAATTTTAACTATTTTGATTTATAACCCAGTATAATAGAATCCTATTTTTTTTATGTGTTAATGCTTCTATTAAAATCATTGTTTACATAACAGCCACAATACTTATCACAGAACAGTTTTGACTGATATGTGTTTGCATAAAAGTGTTTAAATTATTTTCAAAAATAATTTTGTCAGTAACTAAATACTTGCCACCAACACCCAATACTTTTATCAAAATGAATTTAGATGAATATTGCAACATAGATACATAAGGGTATACATTTTGTCCGGAAGACTATAAAAGAAAAGTGGTATATCTATGTACATCACTTTGTTGTAATTGAATTTTGAAAATAAACTATACAATGTTTTATGCATGTAACTATAGTGCTGATAAAAGGAAAAGTAAGAGGATCGAGCTTATAACATTTCTCCCAGTGGGTTCGATCAGGTGTCTAAGACCACTGAACAAACTGCCAAAGGATTCTGTTTTTTCATTGTATAGTTTATTTTCAAACTTTTGTTACAGCAGAGTGATGTACATAGATATATCACATTTCTTTCAAATCATGCATTGGAATTATTTGGCAATCCATAATGAAACATAAATTGGATACTGGTAATCACACCAGTATCTGACCAAAATAGGAAAGTTGGCAGTCCAGAGTTGTTCCACTACTGTTCCAACAAACACATTGGCGTGATTATGGATTGCATGTATTGCCCCAACATTCTTACGATACAGTGCCATTAAGGGCCCGGTGTGCAAACGGATAACGGATATAAATTGGACCGATGCTTCTGATCATTCGTACCAATGTCCAAACGTCTGGATTTCCGGCAATGGGTCAACCTACGAACAATACTTTTGTGTTTGCAGTGTTGTATGCTGGACAGTAAAGTAAGAAATGTTCTAAATTTTCATTTTGTTCCTCACAGCATAAACATTTTGTATCTTCTCCTTTTATCATATATCTATCATTTAATCCTAGTATACCTAGTCTGGCCTTACTGATCAGCATTGTTTTTTCAGTGTTTTCATACCAGATTTCTTCTCTTATGTTTTCTTTATATTTTCTGTAGATTCTTAACGTTGACTTTTCATTCATTTCTTCCTGCCATGTTTTTCTGTTCCAATTGTTTATTATTTCTCTTAACTGTTTGTCTTTAACTGCTTCAATTTTACTTTAGTTTATGTTTAGTTCTTTCAAGCACTCTTTTACTTGCATTATCCATGTTTTTTTTTGTTTTGTTTTTTTAATACTGATCCATGGTTATCTAATATAGGAGGCAATTTCCACCACTATTCAGTGTGTGTTTCAGGTAGAATAGTTTATTCTTGATATCTCTTGAGTGGCAGGAAGAGGCCCTATTTCAGATCTTAACGCACAACTTGCTGTGTAACTTGGCGCTTTCAAAATTGCTCAATATACTTGATTGTGTATCTTCTGAAGTTCATTTATAGTTTTCTTGTCAAGGTTCATGACTTCCATGGCATACATTAATGATGGCATCACTAGTCCTTTCCAGTACAATTTTCCTATTTTTACTCTGCTACAACTTTTATTGATGACTGCATTAGCCATCTGCTTTGCTTTAATTTGGGCCCTTTTTATCTGTTCTCTGAGGCAGTCTTTCATGTTGTAAATTGTCACTCCAAGGTATTTAATATTCTTAACTATTTTTATTCCTTCTATGTGGTCCATATATTACTCTTGTCCTTGTTTATGTTTAGGCCACATTCACTTGGGTTTCCATAAGGGTTTTTATTGATTTTGTTATTTCTTCTAGTGTGTGTCCTAGTATTAGTCCATCATCTGCATATAATAGTGTCACTGTCCTTATTACTTCATTTCTAAAACCTTCTGTTGTATTTTCTAGTTTTTCTATTATCAGGTACGTTATTAGTAGAAAAAATATGGTTTATCCATTGCATCCCTGTCTTATTCCATTAGTTCATTTAGCTCTTTTTGTTCTATATTGTTAAGGCATAAGCTTGTTATATCATTTGTATATATCTTTGCAACTGAGGTTTTTCTATTAACTGAGTCAAATGCTTTTTGGAAGTCTATTGATACTACAAATAATGGGTCCTTCCTTCTGTACATTTATTGTATGCAGTATTGTAAAATATATAAATTATCTATTCCTCTCCTTTGTGCAGTAAAGCCTGATTGCAGTTCATTCAATTTTCCTATATTTCTAATGTGCTTTTCTATTTTGATTTTCAGGATCCCCACGAAAATTTTATATGATGCATTTGCTAGAGAAATTGGCCTTAGATCTTTGACTGTGGCGATTTGTTTTTTGGGGGTAAGTGTTGTTTTTTACTTAAACCAGCTTCTCTGCATTTTCCTGCCCTTCAGTATGCTGTTTAAACATTCTGCCAATTCTTTTTGAAGGTTGTTACTTTGTAAGAGTAGTTTGAACAGAACTGGCTTCATTCCATCTGGCCCTGGTGCTTTATTTGCCCTCATTTTCTGAAGTTGATTTGTTACATCTTCTTCTGTTATGTTGATTTTATCCATGGGTCTAATCTCTGTCTCTGTTAGATTTTACACTCCATGCATGTGTTCCCTTAAAGATATATGGTATTTCATCTGCTGTCCTAATTTTTTCACTATTTCTTCCACGTCATGTTTGTACTGTTCTTTCTTGCTTTCATTCCATATCTTTCCTATTTTGTTTTCTTCTTTTTGGTATATTGTTTCCCAGAATTTTACCAGCTCTTTCCCTAGGGTTTTGTCCTTCATATTTTGCTTATTTTCATCGAATATTCTCATCCATTCTTTTTCTGATGTGGTCTTTCCTCTCAGAATGTGTATATATTCCCAGATTTTCCTGTATCTGTTTTTATCATTCCTTATCTTATTTCTAATCTTTTAAGATATTCTTCTTCATAGTATCTTTTTTCTTTTATTCTTGTGGCTTTCCTTTTTAATTTGTTATTTATCCTTCTTTGGCTTATTTCTTTCTTTATTTCTTTGGTGACCCATACTGGTTCTATTTCTTCTTGCTTTCCTGTCTTTAACCTTATTTTAATTATCTTCTCTAGGTTATTTGTTTTTGCTTCCCTCATTGTTTCTTCCAGCTGTGTTAGATCTTTTCTGTCTTGTTGGCTTACTTTATACTCTATATATTCAAGGTATTTCCTGGTAGACTCTTCTGTAACTTTCAAATATTTGATTTCTTTTGTTTCATTTCTGAATGTTTTCCTTACTTTGGTATTCATTCTGAATTGGACCTTTATGAGGTTATGGTCTGATAGGTCAAATTCATATTTTCCCTCATCTATCTCCATACATTCATAGTTTTTATACATATTTTGGTTGACTAGGGCAAAGTCTATAGAGCTGTTCTGATCTCCTCTACTCCAGGTTGTCTCTCCTTTGCAGATGGGATCTCCATTTAATAGCGTTAGGTCATATTTTTCCATTAGGTCCATCACGTATTTCCCATTTTGGTCTAGTTCTTGTGTCACTATGAAACCTGAATGCTCATTGAAATCCCCAAGGACAATCACAGTCAGGTCTGTGGCTTTCTCTATTGCTAGATGTAAGGCGCTTATTATTCGTTTTTTTCTTTCCTTATCACAGGTTGACATGTAGACTAGAATTATGTTAAATATTGCTGTTCTATAATTAACCTTTACTATTAGAATGTCTTTGTGTTCCGACTTTTCTTTTTTCATCTGGATCTCTTCTTTGGTTCTATACATTATTAGTAAACCTCCTCCATTGGTGTCGTCTTCACCCCTCATTGAGTCTACCATTCTGATGCTTGTTGGGAATAGTAATTTTTGCTGTTTAAGGTGCGTTTCTGTGATGCACATAATTGTGTTTTCTTTTGTTATCTCCACTGGCTCGATTATTTTTGCTTTTGTCAGTCTTTGGGTGTTTATGAGCTTTATTTCAAGATTTCTTGATGTATCTTCAGTTTTGCTCACTATCTTTATTTCCAAAATTGCTTCTACCATCTAAACATTTATCTATCATTTGCGAACAACTTTTTTCTTCTAGGTATAATAGTCTAAGTTCGTTACTAAAGTTACGTCCTTCACCTACCTGCCCCAAACTAATTTCCCTTCTTCTGCTTCCTTCCTCAGAGCTCTTAACATTACTACTAGATATTTTATTTTCTCCTAACTCTAAATTATTTACACTCCTAAAAATATTATTACTCCCTATCTCTAAATTATTTACATTTCTATCTATTTTATACTTTCTTTCCTCTAACTCATTTACACTTCTAACAATTCTATTGTTTTTATCTATATTTCCCTGGATTTCTTTTTAGAGCATTCTAGTCGTCTGAAAGTATTCCCTTCTCTTCAGCTCTTCCTTACTTATGAACCATCCTTCCTCTTTGTTATCCTGCTTTTTCTTTAATTCAGATCTTAATATGCTATCTTTTTCTCTTTCTTTAGCAGTCATGTCTGGAACTATAGATATTTTCTTGTAAATATCCTTCTTTGCATTCCTTAGCAGTCTGGCACTTTTTAATATGTTCCACTTTTCCCTCTCATTGCTGAGTTTCACTAGAAGTGGTCTGGGCCTTGATCTGTCTATCGTCTCATTGCTTTTTTCTTGTTGCAGCCGTGGCCTACCTAACCTTACTACATATTTAATTTTCCATTCGTCTTTATTAAGGTTAAGTTCTTTTGTGAAAATTTATTTGCACCTCTCTTCATCTAGCTTACAGTTTTCTGTTTCCTCTCCTGCTTGAGGCTCTGGCAAGTTGAATATGATCAGGTTTTCCTTCCTTCTTTCTATCTTTGTCCTGTGCCTCTCTTATTTCTTCCTGAATTGTTTCCCTTATTCTACTGCTGCTGAGGATCTCTTCCTTTATGTCTTTTGTTAGAGTCTCTTTAATGTCCCTAATCTCTTCCTTTATGTCTTAGACTAGGGACTCTAATGTCCCTAAAGGTTACTTCTCTTTGTAGAATTCTACCTTTAAGCGTCTGGTTCTCTTCCCTGAGTTCTTTGATCTCCCTATCCTTCTGGTCTCGACTCTTACTACAATCTGCACAATACCAGCATACTGATCATTAGTGATATTGACGCAATTTGTATGAAACCATTCCCGGAGCGCCTGTCGATTCGTTGGGCATGAGTACTTTCTGCTAGAGAATCGGCGGACGAATACAAACAAGATGGTGGACGTATGTTTTGGCTCTATTTTTGAAAACATACAGTAATGGAATACCCAAAAGTTTATAAAAACGGTAAAGGGGGAAGCTTTGGGAATTGGGGTTTTGGGTGGGGGAAGCCACGCACACGGAAATGAAAATGGAAATATTAGTTTTTGTTGAAAATGTGCCGAAAACAGTAAGGGGGATGTATTGGGAAACCGGGGTTTCTAGGGTGGGGGGTTACAAAGACGACGGAAATTCACACTAGGAAATGCACAAAACGGCTGTGTGGTTGAGCCCCTACTCTGCATTTGTAGAGCTGTTAGCCTAAGAAAACGTTTGGACACGAAATGCATAGGAAACAAAAACAAAAGAGACCCACGTACCTAGCTAAAAATTACCCTAACCAAACGTACCCACCTAACCCCGCTTAGGACGGGTGTCCTAACACTGTTTTCGTTGGCCTACTTTGGAAAAAAAGAGAAAGAGGCGGAAATCCACGAAACGGCTGTGGTTGACCCCCTACTCTGCATTCGTAGACCGAACATATGGGGTGTTAGCCTAAGCAAAGGTTTTGGCACAAGATGCATAGAAAACAAAAAAAAGACGCATGTACCTAACTAAAAATGACCGTAACGAAACGAACCCACCTAAGCCAAAGGCGAATGTGCCTTCATCACACTTAACACACTGACCACTGAAATCGCCAATACGGCCACTTTTCATTAAAAATATTAATAATGACCTTTCGTCATTACATAATAGCATCAAATCAATTAACGAGACCGGATTGGCCGTAGCAAACTGTTCGTGAGTGGGATCACATGAGGTCGCGGGAGGGCACGAGGACGAAGCCATGTCGGGAAGGACGGCAAGAAGCGACTGGGAAGGACGGCAAGAAGCGACTGGGAAGGTCGCATGGCTCGGGGTCGCGCATCGGGGCACACGAGGTCGTCAGCTGTTTTGGGTGGAACTAGGTACTTACCTTGGCGGAGGGATTGGCGGCCCGAACAGGAGTTACGAGGCCTACCCAACGAATATGCAGACTACTCCCATTCCCTACATTTGTCGCATTCTAACGCCTTTTGTTGCCTACCTACTTCCCTTTTACACTGTGGGCAGGTGTCCCCTGAATTTTGGTTAGGCCTAGCACGGATATCAACTACACCTACGCTATCCCAGTTATTACTAGATCCTGCCATTTCTTATATGTGCCCTAAATATACAGAAATGTAAATCAATGTTGCAGTACTTACTTTGTTCGTTGGGATCACGTTTAACTCAAAACAAAAGGAGAACAACACGTTTCAGAGGTGAAACTACTTTTGCATCTGCCTGCCAGACCGCGCCACTCGATTATAGTAGTAGTAGTAGGCATAGTTTGCTTTTGAAACGGCTCCTCAGGGAGAAGCCGTTTCAAAAGCTTATTTTTATTCTCCTCAGGGAGAAGCCGTTTCAAAAGCTTGTTTTTATTCCTCCTTTGTTTTGTTAAGTATCTTCCAAAGCACGCGTTTATTTCTTCTTGGAGATCTCGATGATTTTGTGCTTGTAGAACAGATCAGTAGTATTGCATTTTCGAGACTGAGGAGGTTTGTGTTGTTGTACAGTTGTTCTTTACAGTTTTGAAGTTGAACACCACCAAGTGAGTGTAGTAGTAGTAGTAGTAGTAGTAGTAGTAGTAGTAGTAGTAGTAGTAGTAGTAGTAGTAGTAGTAGTAGTAGGCGGGATTCACCTTTGAAACTGTTCCCTTGCTTATTTTCTATTCATCCTGTGTTTGTTAAAGTTTTTTCTCTCTGTAATGTCATAATTCTTTTATAAATTCTTTGCTATTTTTAAAAGGTCTGCAAATAAAAGCAAAAAGTATATTCCTCTTTATAGTATAAATGTCTTGGAATGTTTCAATAGATTAGGTTTAACAGAATTTCAAATTCGGCAAACATAAGAAAATGTGACAAAAATAAGCCAAATAAAAAAAGTGCCAAATTAAAATTTTGGATGCCAATCAAGTTTGAAAAGTGCCACAAACAAATGCACATATATTGTATATATAATGGTTGTGTAGCACTTTTCAAACTTGATTGGCATCCAAAATTTTGATCTAGCACATTTTTTTGGTACATTTCTTTGTTAGCCATAGATATATATACTATATATATATATATATATATATATGATATATATATATATATATATATATATATATATATATATATATATATATATATATAATATATATCATATATATATATATAATATATATATATATATAATGTAATTTAATGTTTATCAATAATTGTTTTCAGGATTTTTTTTTTTTTTGGCTGATATGCAAATATTTTTGTAAAGTCACTTCAAAAGATCCAAATGTATTGTTTATGAATCGAACCACAGTTGGATATCCAACAATGGAAAAGAGATAATCAAACCAAAATTTGTTATCCAGTGTTAACCAACATTGGAAATGCGGTATTATCTTGGCAATGGTCCAATTCAGTTATTCCATAATCTGTTAGTATAGTCGGATATCCTCAATAATCCAGAATTTGTCCAATATATTTGTGTTTGCTGGGTTTTATGCCTAAAATAAAACAAATCACTTCAAAAATGAAAGAAAGTAAACATAAATTTGTGTATACCTATGATAATACCGTAAAAAACAAAGTATGTAATAATTAATTGGAAGGGGGAGACAGTAATACAGATGATGTGGGGGTGGCTGGGATTATATAATTGCAGCAATTGTGGAGACAAATATGTGGGGGAATCAGATATGGGAATAAGGACTAGAATCCAAGAACATAGAAGGGCAGTACAGCTTAACTCTCAGGGAAGTGCTATAGCTAGGAATTGTTGGGAAAATGAACATAGGATGGATTTTAAGAACAGTAGGCTTATATACAAAAGCAATAAAATCAGTCATAGGAGGGTAGTAGAAGGAGCACTCATCAGAGAGATTAAAGTAATAGAAGGAAACAAACGTTTTACCTCAGAAGAACCCATAAGCCGAGCTTTGATATTAAAAGAAGCTAAGATTGACCCTCCTGACCTGAAGATTAGGTTTTCTGCCCAACAGACTTTTGGTGACCACTCACTTACCGCAAGGGTTGATCCCATTGACCATCAGCTCAGGATATCAGAGCGACAAGAGGGGATTAGCAACTCTCAAGGAAACCAGAACAGCCATCACATAAATGACAGCTCAACAAGAAGTAGTTCTAGAAGACTGCTGGGCCTGACCCAGGATGACAACCTACACATCTCTTGAAAATGGGCCACAGATAGGGCCTGAAAGTACTCGAGTGTGGCGTAAAATAAAATGTAAATGCTTATAATTAAACACGTTATACACAGTGATTTTGTGGGTTTCTTTTTCAAAAATAATAATATAATAATAAACTCACAGGCAGCTATAATCATGCAAGCGTTGGAGTTTGCACACTTCGTATATAAGCAACGGGATACATCAGTCAAAATTTAGATGAAGAATTAATATGACCACAAACCTAATGAAAAGTTACATAATATATTTCATAGTTATTTTACTATTTTATACTTGAGTACATATTTTATAATATTATTATTAATAGGCTCTTTCCCAGCATCTGTTATATAAAACTTGGAGGGAAAAAGTATGGGGGCGGGGGGCAATTGATATGCTGTCCCCCTGAATAAATAGGGGTGGGGGAAATTTGCATCACCATCCCCCCTTCCACCTCCAGGTGACTTTCATGTCAGGATATCTCTGCGAGACCAGGGGCCGCATACTCAAAACAAGCCTTACGCAAAGGTGCATGTTGAAAAACGGCGCCTTTTCCAACGGCTCGCCGAAGGCACCTTTCAATGAAGGAGGAATCGCATACCCAAAGATTTTCAAAGGTGCCCTTGACGTGCCTTTGCACGAAAAGACTGCCTTTTTGACAAAGGTCCTATTGGATAGTCCAGCCAGTCACATCGCCCATAGCATAGCGTGCCTAAAGAATAAGAACCAATCACGATACAGCAGCTTATCAGTTGATTGTTGATGGCAGAGCGATTAAGGAGCGTCAGAGAGCGACACGATGGACCCTGTGGCTAAGAAAAGGAAGCAACCCCCCTTCACTGAAGCAGAGTTGTATACAATGGTGACAGTAGTGTCAAAAAGGAAGGCGGTAATAGTTGGAAGCTTCTCAGAGATGGGTGTGACAAGGAATTTAAAAGATGCTGCATGGCAAGAGGTGACTGCAGCTATGGGCAGTGTCAGCCCCATCCAAAGACCTTGGAAGGATGTTAGAAAAAAAATCAAGGATTATCACTTTGATGTAAAAAATGAAAATGGCACAACATGCAAATCAAATGAAGACAGGTAAGATTTTCTGACAGCCAAGAAGAAATAAACGCATGCTTTGGAAGATACTTAACACAAACAAAGGAGGAATAAAAACAAGCAAGGGAAGAGCCGTTTCAAAAGCAAACTCCGCCTACCACAACTACTACTACACTCGCGTGGCGGTCTGGCAGTGTTCAAACTATACAGGCAGGATAGCAAGCTCTTGTGCAGAGCGGGCGCCAAATTCCACTTCATTTAGGCTTAGGTTTTCACCCTTAGGTGAACAATCTTAGCAGTCATTGCATTGTACAGCATGTTGAGGTCATTTTCCATGTTATGGGGGTCAAGGTCAATACCTTGTAAAGATACAATTACTTTTTCTAAATCCAAGACAATTGAAGTGATACAGTGGAAAGGAAACTAGACAAAATGTACCATTAGTCTATAGGTTAGGCCACCGAATGCACCACCAGCCTGGTTTAAATGCACTAACCACTTCCACACCGCACAAAAATGCACTTGTTGTGTGGTTGATTCTAGTACCATCAAATTTTTGTCATTCTTGCTAGAAACTTTTTACATCTCAATGTTTTTAAGCTTGTTAAAAGTAGTTAAGTAATTTAAAGAATAGAGTATTTTATCTCTTTACTAAAGCTTTTATATCATTCATCCTTTTTATCAATTTGATATTGCTATTTTATTTTATATACCCGAGTTTGGTCAATAGGATATGAATTTTCATGGCAGAAGCCTTGAAGCGTCTTGCTAATAAGTATACAGTGAAAACGTTCGTGATAATACAATTATTGTTAAAAATAGAATTACCATCTATAATTAAAACTTATGAGAATACTTTACAACATATATAGTGATCCTAGTCTTCACCGTGACCTGTTAAACTGCTGTATTTTCTTAAGTAATCAGAAGCAATTATGTTCTGATTTTCGTACTCCCTCCATAAGCACTTGAGCCTTTACTGCTTGGAGTTTCTCTGTTTATATTCAAATGCTGCTTCTGCAAGGTCAGCCTTACCTAGTATATAGAGTACATAGCAGCAGATAGAAGTTTCATTTTTCTTATTAGGAGCACTGTGGTTCAGATGATGGTGCCACTGGAAACTAGACAAAATGCACCATTATCCTGGACTGATCGCATCATTAGCATAGACTGAATGCACCAACTACTTAGTCTGTATGCATCACACCGCATAAAAATGCACTTGTTGCCTGGTTGATTCTGGTATCAAATTTGTTTCCAATCTTACTAGAAACTTGTTAAATCTCAATGTTTTTATCTTAATAAAAGTAGTTATTAAGTAAATTAAAGAATAGAATCATTCACATTTTTTATCTATTTGATAACAATATTTATTTTATATACCTCAGGTTAATTTATAGGATAGGAATTTTTCTGGCAGAATTCTTAAAGCGTCTTGTTAATAATAACATGAAGTGCATTTGCATTACATCCACACGTTCAATAAGGTTTAATAGTAGTGGAAAATAAATAATCGAGCCATTATAAAAGTGCAGTGTAAAGTTAAAGCACAGGAACCATAAGTGCCATTAACATTTAGCCTTGGCAAAGGTCAACGCCAAAATCAAATCCCACAAAGTTAGGAAGGACTTAAACCTGAATTGTTAACCCTTTAGCCTAAATGAATTAATATTATATTGACATCAAAATTTATCAAAAGTTTGATATTGCCATAGCCTCTGTACCAAGGTCCTCCACTGTCTTGGATTTGAGTTCACTTGCTTGAGTACGCAAAGGTGCGCCATTTTTTACCTTGTCCATTTTTTTCCTGTATAGGGTTACTTTTCCCACTGGAGCCCTTGGTTTTATAGGTTTATACTTTTAGCTCAGATTTTAATGATATTGGTATAAGTAACTGAATATAAAGATTGTTATATTGTTGGACTACGCATAGTACTACAGATATGCAATTTACTTATTTTGATTTTCATTTTCAGACATTCTAGTGAACAACACCCAACTAGCAATTGAGGAGAGTGAAGTAGGGAAAACTATAATGATATATCTGTGGAATGCAAGTGACCGATACTTTGGTAGAAAGAGACCAAAAGACTCACAGTCGGCAGAGACAAGATGACGGTTCCACTTCATCTCCTCATGGAACAAATGTACAGCACTTCTGAAGACTGTAGTCAAAGAAATAACTATTGTGGCTGCAGGCTACTTTCCAATGGTAGCTGGTGTGTGCTTCTACTCACAGAGTTTGCCCCTCCCTCTTTAGCTAGGATATCATACAAATAAAAAGGCCATGTCTTCATTTACAGGGCTTTATTACATCTATAAGTTTCATACTGCTGGTACATACATAGCCCGTGAAAACTGAAAGGGCAACAAAGTAAAACATTACTAAAAACTCAGTGGGCACTAAAGTACAAGTTTACCCAGGCTAACTGGGTAGGGTAGGCCTAAGTCAATTATGTAAACTGTATTTATTTATTCATTTCCTAACTTATTACCTACTATGAGATTCAGGGTCTCTGTAACACGATTTTTTCGCAATAACCTTTTATCTATGCATTTCATAAATATAACGCTTATTCAGAATACACATTATATCTACAAATAAATTTTGTCTGTATTCTGCATTACGTAGGTTGAATAAATTTGGTACTTATTATGTAAATGGGACTTTTTTTGAAGATAGGCCAACTCACTCAGAGAAAAGGTTTCAAACGCACTCGTTACGTAACTTATGACAGCATTTCTTCCCTCTTTCTCGATGGATGATTGGCTATACGTAACGAAGGCTAGACCTCTGGCAACAATGACATAAAAATTTAAATACAAGCAAAGCAGTACACCTTTATAAATTCTGAAACCTCTCCACTGATAATTGTCATGATGAACAAACCAACAAAATATGTTAATAAATACAAAAACACTTCGATTATTAGTCTAACTCCCAAATAAGTGTCCTAAGAAATTACAGTCTACTTTACAGGTCACAATCAGATTGACAAGATGTAGGGAATAGTTGGTAATTTTCAAAAACATAGTAAACAAGCTTGATTTGATAACTGCTATATCCAATGTCAGGCAATTTTTTTTTATTGGCTATCTACCTATTTACTGAAAAAAAAAAAAAATAGATGGTACCGTATTTTGGCTTTAGACCTTCACCAATAATTATTGTCAGAATGATGACTTCATGAGGCTCCACCCACTTTGGCCTTGTTATAATTCAGGATAACACTGAAGGCTATCACGGCCATTGTTGGATTAGAAAATTTAACTTCTGGCTATAAAAACTTATTTCTCAAGTAGTTGTAAGAAGTGCTAAATGATCCTCAAGGATCCCAGCAGTTGGGCTAAACATTTAATTCATGTATATTACTGCTATTACTTCAGTAGTATTACTATGCTAGCACTGATACCCCACCCACTTCTATGTATCATTCCGCCATTCATAAAGTCTTTATATCCAACACGGTCATATGGCCTGAAGAAGAAGAAAAAAAAATTATATCGGATGATCCATTGGTCTGCTGGAGATTTTAGCACATATAAGCTTGTATTTACTTTGGATAAAAATCTGATTTTAACCAAAATAGTTATATAAAGACTGTTTACACACAATCTCTCTCTTTTTCTCTCTCTTGGTGGCATAGTGAATAGTTAATGGAAATGTTCAAAATCCTGAATGACATTACAAGTATTATAATCACGTGATGCTAAATACAAATCAGACCATAAACAGTGGATTAAAACTAGAAACTGAATAATTATCTATTCAGGTTTTCCACGGGCTTTCTCTTGACTGTATAAAGTTGCAAGTCGTAAGACAAATGCAGTTTTGCAACCACAGGAACAATTCCAAATCCTGTTAGCCATTCTTCACTGCTATGGGTTTCAGAGCTGATGGAACAAGGTGAATGAGTTTCTGTCTGGTAGATGGGCGTGGCAACATTTCATAAAACGGTGTTTACTTTGCTTACGTAATGAATGTTTTTCGACTTGGCACGTAATCATTGGCCATAGCGTCAGCTAGATAATTTTTACTCTATAAAAATTAAAACTATCAGGTTTAGGTTATTGATAATGCTGACAAAATTTGTGTGTGGTTGTAAAATATACATATGTCAACTTTCAGCTGCATCCGATGCTTGATAAGGAGCAAAGTCCAAAAAACCGTGTTACAGAGGCCCTGAATTTCATAGTAGGCTAGGCCACTTATATACTATAATAGTACCCCTAAAAACAAATGCAGAATAGCCTACATATATAAAATAAAATGTAGTTCATGTTACTGTCATTAGCATATCCGGTTATATCTGAGTTTTGAAACAATACTAAAATACATTTTACCAAGGTGGACGAGTTACTTCCCGCTCTACTGGGTAGAAGTAAACAATCACAACAATGCTGCTTCAGATTCAAGCACGTGAAATGTGACTTGCTTGTCATGGGTTTCTTCATGTTGTATGTCTAATGGATTAAGTCCCCAAAATTGTGTTATCTTGTCCCTGATGCGGACAGAACGGGGCTAAAATTAACATATAACTACAGAGCCACGTACTGTCCGCATCAGGGACCAGATAACACAATTTTGGGGACTTAATCCATTAGACATACAACATGAAGAAACCCATGACAAGCAAGTCACATTTCACGTGCTTGAATCTGAAGCAGCATTGTTGTGATTGTTTACTTCTACCCAGTAGAGCGGGAAGTAACTCGTCCACCTTGGTAAAATGTATTTTAGTATTGTTTCAAAACTCAGATATAACCGGATATGCTAATGACAGTAACATTTTAGCCCCGTTCTGTCCGCATCAGGGACAAGATAACACAATTCGGATGATTGATGAACCAAGAATAGGAGCCTAACCTAACCTACATAGAAGGCAACGTGGAAAATCTATGACTCAAGAAAATGGAGCTTAATGAACAAGAGAAACATGAAGATCAACATTTAGGCCAAGATGAAGAGCAAGACTTGCATTCATTGAAACCTAGGCCTAGGCCTATGTCACCTAGTATGGGTAAACGAGTGAGATTTCAATCAGAAAAAGGTAAGATGTATAATTTTGATCTTCTGGTTGATGAATTCAAAAAACAAAAGAGATTGTTGGGCAAGATAAATAAGGAAGCAGATTTGGCACTTTCTAAAAATGATTGTAATGTAGGCCTACTACAGGATGTTGCAAATAGGCTTCAAATAGAATTAAAGAATATTGACATAACTCTCTCTAAAGTGAAAGAATCAGAAATACCAGAGGTTGACATTGTACAGAGTTTAGAGTATAATTACCAGGAAATATGCTTTGAAAGTCACACTAGGTTAACAAAATTAAAAGAAAAAATGAAACATGACCAAGATGATAAAATGTCAAATGTGTCTCTAAAGTCAAAGTCTTCATCTAATAGGTTACATCATACAAGTGTAAGTAAATCTTCACGTGTTTCTAGTACTAAGAGAATAGAACTAAGCACAAAACTGGCTAGGTTAGGCACAGAAAGAAAATACCATGACATAATGGAGAAGGCTAGAGCAAATTTAAAGAAATTAGAAATTGACAAAGAAATTGAAGCCACTAATGCTGAGATATGTGCAGTTAATAAAATTTTAGAGGAAGAAAATGAAACTGATCCACAGTCATGCTTGAGTTTTTCGTTAGGTGAAAATAACCAACCCACTGAAGGTCTCTTGCACAGATATCTTGAGGATAGTAGAGTTGTAAATTATTCATTGTCAGGTTCCAGTGTACAAAAGTCCCTTTCCTTTGCTGGAGGTTTAGATAGTATAGACAAAGATTTAGACAAAAGGAAGGCAGAAATAAAGGGAATGACTGATCTAAATCCAAATGCTCAGGTGTTTAAATTTCCAACAGATTTCATACAACCAGGGAAGCCAAGGCTAGACCATAATTATAATTACCAGCCCATAGGACGCTCAGAGCCAAGTAAACTTGGGCTAGGCCAAGAAACAAGCCGGAACTCAGAGTTCAAAATACCAAATGAGCCTAGGCTAGGTTGTAGTACTATAGATGAGGCATCCCATGAGGTAATAGGTGAACCTAGGCTAATAGTAGATCCCAAAAATGCCTTCACTTGCAATACACAACCTGATGTTAATAGACCAAGGCTACACACTCATGAACCCCTGGCAGATTTTCATGAACAACCTAACATTATCAATAATGATAACGTACAGTCCAGTCAAGTTTATCAATGGGATATTTTAAAAGGTTTTGCTGATCTTCAAAATCAGAACTTAGAGAAACTAGCCGACTTGTTTGCTGCAAGGCAACGTAAAGACAATTTACCCGTTAAAGAACCAGAGGTATTTTCTGGAGATTTGCTGAAGTACCCTCAATGGAAAGCATCATTTATTACATTAATTGAATATAAAATAGATGATGCTGCTGAAAGATTGTACTACTTAGGTAAATATACTGATGGTCAGGCTAAAGCTGCCATTGATAATCTTATTTCTTTTGGCACCCAAGAGGCTTACGACAAGGCTTGGAAGATACTTCATGATAGGTTTGGAAATAAATTTATTGTTGCTGATGCCTTTAGAAGCAAGCTTGAAGGTTGGCCTAAGATTACAATGAATGATGGTCCAGGTTTGAGGAAATTTTCTGATTTCTTAGAACACTGTAAAACAGCCATGGGAATCATAAAGTACTTAGCAATTCTTAACGATCCTAAGGAAAACAGACTTATGTTACAGAAGTTACCTGCTCAAATTGCAGAGAGATGGAATTGTATAGTAACTAAAAGAATCACAATTGATGAAGAGGAATATCCATCTTTTGAAGAGTTTACAAGGTTCATAAGTGATGAAGCCAGTAAGGCATGTAATCCAACATCATCTTACAGTGCACTTAATAGGAGAGATACAGTATTTACACCTAAAGACAAACAACCACAAAGTAAGGTTGCAAAGCGTACATCATTTGCTACTAAATTTAATGAAGTTAATAATATTACAAATGCTGCATCTGATGAAAATAAATCTAAAAATGAAAAACAAGCCACGAGTAAAATGAATGTAGGATTTACATGCTATTACTGTAGACAAAACCATGATATGGAAAAATGCCCAGAGTTCTTAAAACTTGATCTTGCTCAAAGAAACCAATATTTGACAGATAAAAAAATGTGTAGAGGTTGTTTCAAGGTTGGTCATTATTCAAGGTATTGTAAAAGACCAAGGAAATGTATTAAATGCAAGAGGTGGCACCCAACAATTCTCCACGATGAAACTTTGAATAAAAAACCAAGTTCTGGTGATACCCAACAAGAACAGGCTGTAACTGTAGCTAATAGAATTAATGTTAACAGATATTTTTCAGCTGATGTTCACTCAATGATTGTACCTGTTTGGTTAAGCCATAGAGATACAAATAATAAGGTCATGGTATATGCAGTATTGGATGATCAGTCAGATGCTTGTTTTATAAAGGAAAGTGTCCTAAGGCATATGAATGTCAATGGCCAAAATTCTGTCATTAAGATAGCGACTATGCTGGGTGAAGAGGCCATAAAAAGTACTAAAGTATTTGGTTTATCAGTTAAGGGCATAAATGAAAATAGTACTGTAAATTTACCATGTGTCTACTCTAGAAAAACTATTCCTGCAAGAAGAGCACAAATCCCTAAAAAATGTTCAGCTTTAAGATGGCCTCATCTTAAGAAAATTGCTGGAAGGCTAGTAGAGTATAATCCTGACATTGAGATAGGTCTATTGATAGGTATAAACTGTATAAAAGCTGTCAAACCTTTAGAAATCATTCCTGGGTCTGGAAATGAGCCCTATGGTCAGAGAACAGCTCTTGGATGGGGAATTATTGGTAATGTAAATGTCAATGAGAATAATTTAGAAAGTGATGTTGTTGTTAATAGAACTGTAGTTGACGAAATTGAAATAAATAAATTCCAAGATATCAAATAACATTTTTACAGTACCACCAAAGTAAAAGAAGTGTATGAGCCTCATCATGTCAGAGAGATGTTTGAATCTGATTTCATAAGTAATGTTAGTGACGATGAGGTAGCTTTGTCAGTAGAAGAAAGACAGTTTATTGAAATTGTTAGTAATGGTATTAAGATTATTGATGGTAAACAGTTTAAAATTCCATTGCCACTCAAAGGAGGTGATATTCAGTTCCCAGATATAAGTTAGTCGTCCAGAAAAGACTATCCAACTTAAAACAAAAGCTTCAGAAGAATGTAAGCATGAAAAATGATTACATAAATTTCATGAAGAATATGATTGATAAGGGTTATGCTGAAAGGGTTCCTTTGAATGAAACATGCCTAACTAATGGAAAGGTTTGGTTTGTGCCACATCATGGGGTTTACCATCCCAGAAAGCCTGACAAAATAGAGTAGTATTTGATTGCTCTTTTATGTATAAAAATGTAAGTTTGAATGATTGTTTACTTAGGGACCAGACTTGTCAAATAGTCTAGCTGGTATTTTGTGTAGATTTAGAAATCATTCTGTTGCATTTACTTGTGATGTAGAAGCAATGTATCACCAAGTTTTAGTAAATGAAGAACACAGGAATCTTTTACGATTTCTGTGGTTTGATAACCATGACTTAGATGGTGACATTGTTCAATATAGGATGACTGTTCATCTATTTGGTGCTAGAAGCTCTCCATCTGTTGCAAACTATGCTTTGAAAGCTGCTGCTGATAGATTTAAGGATAAAACTACTGAAAAGGCAGCAGAGTTCATTAAAGAAGACTTTTATGTGGATGATGGCTTAAAGTCTGTAGCTACAGTGGAGGAAGCCATAAACTTAGCCAAAGACAGTCAGATGATATGTAAAAGGGGTGGTTTCCATTTGCACAAATTTGTTGCCAATAATGCTGAAGTTTTAAAGGCTATGTGTTCTGATGAAGTTGCTCAATCAGTTAAGAATCTTGATTTAACGAAAGATAAATTGCCAGTGGAACGAACATTAGGTATGGAGTGGTGTACTGAAACAGATACATTTAATTTTAATGTCAAACCCATTCAAAAGTCTAGTACTAGAAGGAATGTTTTATCCATTGTTAGCTCTATTTTTGATCCTCTAGGCATGATATCACCATTCATTCTTACAGGTAAGAAAGTTTTGCAAACCCTATGTAAACAAGACCTTGGCTGGGATGATCCTATTCCTGAAACTGTTATTACTGAATGGGAAAACTGGTTAAGTCAATTACCCAAATTGAAAGATATTAAAGTTGAGAGATGTTATAAACCAGCCAACATGAATGTCATAGACTATGAATTGCATCATTTTTCTGATGCTAGTGAGAAGGGTTATGGTCAATGCTCATACTTAAGAATGACAGATGCAAATGGACAAGTACATACTAGGTTAGTTATGGCTAAATCAAGAGTGTCTCCCTTGAAAACGTTTACTATACCTAGGTTAGAACTCACTGCTGCATTAGCATCAGTGAAGGTGAGTTATTTCTTAAAAAAGGAGTTGAAGGTCAATATTAGTAAAGAAGTATTTTGGGTTGATAGTACAATTGTTCTTGGATACATAGCTAATCAATGTAAACAGTTTAAGGTTTTTGTCGCAAACAGAGTTGCGCAAATCAGAAATCACACCTTACCTGAACAATGGAGATACGTTTCCTCAAGTGATAATCCTGCTGATTTATGTTCAAGAGGCATGTCTGTTCATGATCTGACTAGTAACTATATGTGGTGGCATGGACCTGAATTCTTAAAACATGATAATGCTGATCATGAAACTGTATGTTCATTTGAAGTTGCAGATGAAGATCCAGAATTAAAGAAAGTGTCATTGGCAATTAACACTGATGATAATAATTATGCTACCATACTTACCAGACTTAATTACTTCTCAGATTGGACACGTGCCAGAAGGTCATTAGCTTTATGTAATAGGTTTATTGATAAATTGAAACAGAAATCATTATATACTGAGTATGTTCATGTGTCTGTAGAAGAGCTAATCAAGGCAGGAATTACCATTATAAAATTAGTCCAAAGAGAAGCTTTTCAATATGAATATCAGTTGTTAAGTATAAGCAATAACAAATTTGATAAATGTTTAAGGAAATCTAGCAATTTGTACAAGCTTGATCCATTTATTGGTAGTGATGGCTTAATAAGAGTGGGTGGTAGATTACACAGAAGTAATTTTGATGTCCATGTAAAATATCCTGTGATTTTGCCAAAGAATAGTCATATTACTGAATTGATAATCTGTCACTATCATAATAAAGTACACCATCAAGGTAGAAATTGAACTTTAAATGAAATTAGATCTAGTGGTTACTGGATTATAAGTGGATCATCCTTAGTAGCGAAACATATATCAAAATGTGTAACTTGTAGAAAAATTAGACATGATACTCTTACACAGAAGATGGCCGATTTACCAAAGGATAGGGTAGAAATGTCTTCTCCATTCACTTACAGTGCAGTTGATTATTTTGGTCCATTTATAATTAAGGAAGGTAGAAAAGAGCTCAAAAGGTATGGTGTATTATTTACATGTATGTCAACTAGGGCAATACACATTGAAACTGCCCATTCTCTCAGTACAGACTCTTTCTTAAATGCTTATAGGAGATTTGTTTGTAGACGAGGCCATTGCGCACAACTGCGTTCAGATCAAGGTAGTAACTTTATTGGTGCAAGAGAAGAGTTTGCAAAGTGCCTCCGAGAAATGAATGTTGAAAATATTTAAAAATGAATTATTAAAGGACCAATGTGATTTTATAACATTTAAAATGAACCCACCTCATGCAAGTCATATGGGTGGTGTTTGGGAGAGACAAATAAGATCTGTTAGAAATATTTTGAATGTATTGCTATCTAACAATAGTAAAATTTTAGACGATGAATCTTTGAGAACATTCATGACTGAAGCAGAAAATATTGTAAACGGGCGACCATTATCCACAGATAACTTGAATGATCCTTTAAATGTAGAACCTTTGACACCTAATCATTTTCTGACATTGAAGTCTAAGGTAGTCTTGCCTCCTCCAGGTAATTTTGTGAAAGAGGACATGTTTTCAAAGAAAAAATGGAGGCGTGTACAATATCTTCTTAATCAGTTATGGAAAAGGTGGCAAAGAGAATACTTACAATCGTTACAAATACGCCAAAAGTGGTTAAAGCCTCAAAGGAATGTAGAAATTGATGATATAGTTTTAATCAAAGACTATAATCTACCTCGCAACAAGTGGATGTTAGGCCGAATATTAGAAACAAACCCAGATGAAGCTGGCCATGTTAGAAAAATTAAATTGTTAGTAGCAGATGCTTTTCTTGGTGAAAATGGTAAACGCCACAAGACAGCTACAATTCTAGAAAGGCCTATTCATTCAGTTGTAATGTTATTGGAAAGTACAACAGGGAAGTCCCCATCAGGGAGCACATAAGTCATTATGTACAGTGGTGCTCAAATCTCATGCGACATGATTCTTTTTGTATCGTCCAGATTCTCAGACTCAACGTGATGTTGCCAAGTAGTGTTATACTTTTTTTCTAATGTCATACATGTCGAAAAGTTTGTGAATTCACAGCTTGCCCTATTTTCTTTATGGTTATATAAATATGATCCCTTTTATGCATTGGTATATTTCGTAATCTGTGTGATTTGAACTGATTTTCTTTTTTTATGCTGCTAAGTTCTAAGTACGATGTGATAAGGTTAGCTGTGCTATCAATGAAAGCACACTTTACATGCTCCTCGGACTGGTCAACATAACTACGTCTGCTGCATTATGATAATAGACCTAATAAGCTCAAGAGTCGTAACAACATTTTCAACGTAGGAATATGAATTAAAACAAGTTTTCTTTTAATATTGAAGCTTTCGGCTGTGTTTACGCTGCCTGTATGTTGCAAAATGTTTTATAGGCCTAAAAAAAATAATCTAAGCCTTCTGAGATATAATCTGTTATTAACGAATTTATTTATAGATATACGTTTTTTTTGACGAATACAAGAGGAATACGAAATTATAACCAATTTCTTTGTTTTTGACGAATACAATAGGAATATGAATTATAACCAGATTTCTTTGAATGTTGAAGTTTTAGGCTGCGTTTAAGCTGCCTATATGTTGCAAAATGATTTACAGGCCTAATAGAATAAACTAAGACTTATGAGATGTAATGTTACTAATGTTTTTATTTGTAGAGATTACCTGTTCTTTGAGGAATAAAAGATGATGACTTTGATTATATGGAGATGACTATTAATCGAAATATCATAAGTATTAATATCAAGGCGTATGGAAGACTTGTTTTCCAACTGGTTTAAGATATTATTTTCCTAAAAGTCTTTCTCCTTGCTTTTGGTGTATAATTTATTCTTTCATAAAGTAACTTGAAGAACAAAAATGTGTAGATAACCTCATTTGCTTTCTGGCCAGAAATTGTTAACAGAGAGATGTGACTGTTAATTGTAAAGTAAAGAAATCTAACACCTAGGCCTAGGAACAATATCTTGGCTTTGACAAAAGAATAATTACATAGGCGAATATTTGCTAGTATGCCATCATTTTTTGAAATATATCAGAATTATAACAATTAATTATGTATGAAAACCCACGTATTCCTTTAACACATATAAAGTAAGTGTTTTCAAGATAATTTCATTGTCGCTACTCAGTGTAGACCTACTTATGTTACACCGGGTGGTTGTTGTTGCACCGACACTAATACCTCACACATGCTCCCCTCACACGTTGATGTCGGTGGGCGCATTCTACTTTTATATATACCTATTTACATTTCTTTTTCAGCATTGAGGTGTAAAAGCAATCAAATAGGACTATTTCAAATTTTATGTTGGCTTTGGAAGCATTATTAATGTTATGACAATTTTTTTTTCGTTTTTTTTTTATTTAACATTTGAACTGATGCATGATGACTACTTCATTGTGGTCAAATGCTTCAGCGATGTGTGAACGAAAGTTTTGAAAATGTTTCGAAAGAGTTTTTTCTGAAATTTGCTACACGTGACATTTTCTTACAGTTTTGACATATATGACAGATTTCACTCTTATGAAACATTATGTCCATATTGTATGCAATAATTGCGTTTCCGCATTGAAATAATAGATAAATATGGAGCATGCTAGGTTGCCAGTTAGTGAATTTTGAACGAAATCCTGTGGAGTTATGTCGCATGAGATTTGAGCATCACTGTACTGTATATTTTTATTTTGTATGGAATGGACTAACCTGTATATTGTGATTTTATAGTTTGTAAAGAATCTCATATTCATTCCCCAATAGTATAGTTATTGTTTAAATTGTTATCACAATTTAGGGGAGCCATTGTTACTGTCATTAGCATATCCGGTTATATCTGAGTTTTGAAACAATACTAAAATACATTCTACCAAGGTGGACGAGTTACTTCCCGCTCTACTGGGTAGAAGTAAACAATCACAACAATGCTGCTTCAGATTTAAGCACGTGAAATGTGACTTGCTTGTCATGGGTTTCTTCATGTTGTATGTCTAATGGATTAAGTCCCCAAAATTGTGTTATCTTGTCCCTGATGCAGACAGAACGGGGCTAAAATTAACATATAACTACAGAGCCACGTACTGTGTCTAAAATTAACATATAACTACAGAGCCACGTACTGTCCGCATCAGGGACAGTTCACTTCACTTAGCTTAATGAAACAGGCACAACGGTATGGTAGGTAGACTGGGCTACTACACTTATATTTATTCATGTGATTTAAAATAATTACAACAAAACAATATTATTCTCACCTTTTGGCTTTATCATACTCATACTCATACTCCAAAAGACTCGTCTATGAACTACTAAACACACAATATCAAGTGCATGCTGCATGCACAGTTGCAGTTGTGCTCAGAGAAGTACGAGGGTTAAAGAAGCGCGATTTCATTTGGCGATCTTCTATAACTTGTAAATAGGTTTCTACATACTACCTTAGTAGTCTTTGTAAAGGCACATCTTTCCTTTTATTTGTGTGTGTGTGGGTCTCTGACACTTACACTCCCACCAATCATGAATGTTTTATGACATACAAAAAATGGTAACACAACTCAATACTTCTTAAACAAATAAAATCTCATCAGTTGGCATAAAACATGAATGATTCAAGATAACACAAATCTGAAAAGAAAAAGCTCATTAGCACATAAATACGAAATAAAAAACAGCAAAATCAAAGGGTAGAGCAATCATCACTATCACAACTTGATTCAATTAGTACAACTAGTTCCTGAATAGGACGTTCAAGTACAGAAAGACTAAAAGTGTGTTTCCCTTTATCATCCAGCCTTGATGTACCTATTTGCACTCTCACTCTTCTTACAAGACCATCACTTCCCTTAATCACTTCTATGACCTTAGCTAAGGGCCATTCACCTCTAACAGTTTTATTATCATGCACTAACACAATATCCCCACACTTAATGTTTCTTCTAGGAGTACACCATTTTTGACGTTTATGTAAAGGTTGGAGATATTCCTTTCTCCAGCGTGACCAGAATTGTTCAGCTAAATACTGCACTCTTCTCCACCGTTTCTTAATATAAACATCTTCCTTTGCAAATTGACCTGGAGGTGGGAAAATATTATTCTTCATAGTAAGTACATGATTAGGCGTCAATGGTTCCAGGCTCAATGGGTCACCGGAAGTATCAGTAGTTAAGGGTCGGCTATTCATTATATACATCACTTCATAAAGAAGTGTACGAAAGACTGAAGTCTAATCGGCCCTTATCTTCATTCATCAAGGAGGATAAAATGCTCCTTGCAGTCCTTATTTGCCTCTCCCACACTCCTCCAGTATGACTAGAGTGTGGGGCATTCGTAACAAATTCACACTGGAGATCAGACATAAAGGCTTTGGGGCATGCTACATCTAGCTCCTTCATTCCCCTTTCAAACTCATTCTTTGCTCCCAGAAAGTTAGTACCCTGATCTGAGCGCAAGACTTGAACACGACCTCGTATAGCGAGAAAACACCTAAGAGCATTAATGAAAGCATCGGTAGACATAACGTCAAACATCTCAGTGTGAACAGCTCTTGAAGCCAAACATGTGAATAAAAGTCCATAACACTTCAATTCCTTATGTCTTTCCTTGATAAGGAAGGGTCCAAAACAATCCATACCACTGAAGGTGAAAGGAGATTCATCTTCTATTCGATCTTCAGGTAAGTTTGCCATTTTCTGTTCCTCAACTGGCCATCTACTCTTCCTACATGTGACACACTTATAAATATAGGAAGCAACAGCTTTACTCATACCAACTATCCAAAGACCATGAAAGCGGATCTCATTAATCGTCAAACCTCTTCCCTGGGGTTTGACTTTTTCATGGAAATGACCAATGATTAATCTTGTCAAGGCATGATTCTTTGGAATAATAACAGGATGTTTAATTTCTTCTGGTAACGTAGAACCTTCAAGTCGTCCTCCCACCCTAAGGACACCCTGGTTATCAACATAAGGACTGAGTGCCTGGAGGCTGCTAGACTTCGTACATACGCCTTGAACTTCTTTAGCAAATACAGTCTTCTGAACTTCTTTAATTATAAATATCTCCGCATCCCTTCGTTCAGCAACTGTAGAAAGGTGTTCACCTTTCACACTTGAAATGAGTCTTTCAAGGCGAGCAATAGCTCTGACAACAAGGAACCAACGGCTAAATCTTGAAAGACGTTCAATAACACTGGGTGATATGCAGGCATTAACTGCAAGGACTTGAGTAGATCTTACTTCTGGATCTCCAACAGCTAAGTTAGTATCAATATTCTCTGGCTCGGGAATCTGTATGCTTCAGAGAAATGCTGGGCCTGTTAACCACATTGAATTGCATAAATCTTCGACTGTAAGACCACGTGAAGCAAGGTCAGCTGGGTTTTGATCAGTGGGAACAAATCCCCATTGCTCTAAATTTGTTTTATCCCTTATGAACTGTATTCTATTGGACACAAATGTATGAAAACGCCTTGCTTCAATATGTACATAACCTAACACAACCTTCGAATCTGTCCCGAAGAACTCTTCAACATTTTCATAATCTAATTCCTTCCTTAGAAGGCAACTTACTTTAACTGACACAACAGCTGCTGTAAGCTCAAGGCGTCGAATAGTAGTAACCTTTGTTGGAGTTACTCTAGATTTTCCTGTCAATGTGCAACAATGAATTTTTCCATCTAATGAAATGAGAAGCAAATAGGAGCACTGACCATATCCCACGCTACTAGCATCTGAAAAGTGGTGAAGTTCAACTTGTGCAACATTAAATCCTGGTGAATGGTAGCACCGAGGAATTCTGAATTGATGCAAACCTTGATCCTTCTTCCATGTCTCCCATTTTGAATTCAGCTCACAAGGCAGCTGGTCATCCCATCCCAGTCCATGACGACACATCTCTTGCAGAATTCTCTTTCCCTGTAAGATATACGGTGCAATAAGTCCCGAGGGGTCAAAGAGAGATGCAACAGCTGATAGGATGCCTCTGCAGGTTGCTGGATGCTGTAAATAGGATTGTGAGAAGGTAAGCATATCCTCTTCTAAGGACCATTGAAGACCAAGTACTGCTTCAACAGGTAGTGCATTGGCGGAAATATTGACTTCTTTAACTTTAGATGCACATTTGGAAATAGGAATATTCTCTAACACACTCCTGTTATTAGAAATGAATTTGTGTAATCTTAATCCACCTTTACAACACACTTCTGTGGCCTCCTTCACAAGTTTTGTAGCCTCATCTACACTTGGAACACTTGTTACCCCATCATCCACCGACAAATTTAGACGCTTGAGGGTACTGAGCCTCATACGTTTTAGCTAAAGACCTAAAGCCATATAATGAATGCAGAAAAGTGTGCAGCTTCTTTAATTATATCTCATTATATCTTTATATCTGTTTTATTTTATTGTGTTATTATTACATCGAGAAATTGTGACAACGAGGAAGGGAACTGTATTGGCGAGTTTCCTCCATATCATCCAGCTTGATGTTGTTGGTCTAAGCTGCAAACATTGTACTTGGTTATGAGTACAGTGTTGTCACAGCGAGGATGGAGAACTCGACTGAATAAGATATTAATCAGGCCTACTTCGTCGTAACGTATTCCTCAGTCTATTGGGTTGAAACCGTTTAATCTCTCTCTCTCTCTCTCTCAAACACACTTATATATATAGCAGACATGAGAGAGAGAAAGAGAGAGCGCTCCCATTCTTCGTGTTTTCCGTCAAGAATATCAGGCAGACAAATTAGTTTGGTTAATAAGCTTTAAGGAACTCTGCGCCGAGTGAGATCCCTCTGGCCTTTGAGATTTCGGTCGGTATTGTTTAATATTTCTGGTCGTGCATCAGGCAGCTTTTGATTACTATATCTGTTGGTACAGACTTATATAAAACTGTCAACTTGAGACGATTTGTTTTGTAATGCATGTGTACGTCTGTGTATGTTGTTTGTGTCTTGTGTATGTTTGTTGGATTATGCTCACTATAACACAGGCGTTTATGCTGTCAAATGCACTAAATAGTATCGGATAACCTTATTATATGTTGTATTATGTTGGGTGTACTGCAAGATCTTTGGCTGGCAAAGACGTATGCGAGGCTTTTGTCTTTCAATATGTATTGTTCGCTTTGTGTAATGTATCGTTGTATGATTTGTGTACTGCAAACAAATTCCCAGATCTCTGCATGGCAGGCCATGTCAAGCTTGGGATATCCCAACTCCCATAAGTCTAGCGAATTTTATGACTACCTCCGTTGGCCCAATGGCCTACGGAAAGCGCCTCAGTGGCGTGGTTGATATGGTGTTTGCGTTCCACCTCGGTGGTCGCGGGTTCGATTCTCGGACATTCCATTGAGGAGTGAGAGATGTGTATTTCTGGTGATAGAAGTTCACTCTCGACGTGGTTCGGAAGTCACGTAAAGTCGTTGGTCCCGGTGCTGAATAACCACTGGTTCCATGCAACATAAAAGCACCATACAAACAAACAAACAAACCAGTGACCTGCGGGACTGACTGACTTGGTGCTGGGAGAAAGAGAGAATGTTCGCAGACTTGAGCGAAGTCAGCGACCATATATTGTGAGCCTGTTCATTCTTTCCAGACCTCCACCGAAGCCTCTCTTCGCCTTTGCTTTCGTATTGACCAGCACCCAGTGGTATCGAGTTTACTTTGTAGTGGATTTTGCTTTATTCTGATGCGTGTTTTTCCTTTCCAGTAATTGGACATTGGACATCTTTTTATTTTTTCCATATAATACTACTTTGATGAATATTCATCCAGCTCATCCAGTTTCCAATTCATATATGCTTACTCATAATTGAAAATCCTATACGTTCATAAATAATTTATGGTATTCCTCAGAAACTAAGACATCATCATGTACACAAGCAAAATTTTTTTTTTATCACAAAGAAAAACGATTGACGTTAGGGAAAACTGCAGCGATAATTACCGAGAAACATTTTAAAATCACCTGACCTCCTTGAACTAACCAAATGCATTGTCCTACGTGACTTAAGGTTAGCTAATCCCCACCCTTAGTCTGGCTTAAGATTTATGCCAAAAAGAACCTACAGTTGGATTGTAACTTCTCTATATTTAATTGAGTGTGTTTTATCCGGAGATGGTTCTTCCTTCGAGAGTTATATACATAAGTAATATATGTACAATATATTCATACAGTAATATATAATATAGTGTTTTATATATATGTTTTTTATATATATTTATACATATATATTATTATATCTATATATATGTATATATATATACATCTATATATATATATATATATATATCCTATATATATATATATATATTCGAGCAACAAATGTCCTTTAATATCTAATTCGCTCCACCTCGGAATTGATATATTTTCATATTTGTAAACCGTAGTTGATAATAATTTCGTCCCTAATAGGATCGAACCACCGTCCAGCGGACAGGGACGAAATCAGGACGACATTGACGCTAACGTCAATGTCGTCCTGATTTCGTCCCTGTCTGCTGGGCAAGTGGTTCTATCCCATGATGGGGACGAAATTATCAACTAACAAAAAATTCCCCTTTGGTTTACATATATGAAAAGATATCAATTCCGAGGTGGAGCGAATTAGATATTAAAGGACATTTGTAGCTCGAATAATATATATGATTCACGGTGATGTGATAATTATTCATATATATATATATATATATATATATATATATATATATATATATATATATATATATATATATATATACATACACGTATACACACACACACAGACACACACACACACACACACACACACACACATATATATATTAATATATTATAATATAATATATATATATATATATATGTGTGTGTGTGTGTGTGTGTTTGTGTGTATAATTGCTCATTTCTTTGGTGATATGTGACCATAATATTATCATAGAGACCTAAGCAAACATATATATATATATATATATATATATATATATATATATATATATATACATATAGTTGAATTACATTCAGTAAAGCCTGAAACGCACTAGCCAGGCCACTTTTAAGGGTCAGGGAAAGGGGGGTGGGGAGTGAGTTTGATCCTATCCTATAATACCCTCTGTTTTGATCAGGATCTGGCAGTAGGTTAGACAAGGATAAACAGGGCCAACTATAGGATTTGGGAGATGTTGGAGATCATGGATTTAGATACCGAGGAAGGAAGTTGAAAGCGAACTTTCAGCAAATAGTACTAGGGCAGCTGTTTTAGTTAGACGTTCTCTCTGAACGCTGTCTAGAGCTAATTAAAGTACATTTTATTGTATTCATATATTTCATTACTCGTTTACTATGGTAAAGATCGATTAAATACACTTTCTATTTACTCAGCCAGCCATACAAATATTGTAACAGTGTCTATTTTCATAAACCAGTGGGCCTACTATAGAAGATTCACACCAACCGTACATTTGATGTCTAGGCCAGTTCCTTACGACGCTTCTGATTTGCTGTTGATAAGCCAATCACAGGACTGGAAACTCTCAGTCTCTCTCAAGAGAGTTCACATAGGTAGGATGTTACGTTCCACCACTTCTCAGGGATACTTTTGAAAGACGTATCCCTCAGGAGAGGTGGAACATAGATCCTACCCATGTGAACTCTCGAGAGAGACTGAGAGTTTCTAGCCCTGTTATTGGCTTATCAACAGTCAATCAAGAGCGTCGTAAGGGATTGACCTAGACGTCAAATGCACGGTTGATGTGAAGCTACTATAGTACAGTAAGTTCCAGAAGTGAAGCGTCAAATTTCAGAGGATTTCGTTCGAAATTTCGTTCGAAATTCACTAACTAGCAACTACAACACATAGCTGAAAAACTTATTTTTTTCTACAATGAAAGCTCTATCAAGCAAAATAAAGCTAACATATGATGCACAAAAAAATATCAAATCTATGATATCTATAACAATAATAAGAAAAAATTTTGGTGACAGTAATTATTTTAAAGTATAGTAATGTCTTCAAACTATAGAAACGAAACAATTTGAAATTTTCGTTCAACACAGGATAACCAACATTACCAATGTATATTTCGAACAATGTGGAAACACATATTTAATATCATAGTGTATTATAAATCATTTTAGCGAATATGCATAAAACCATGCAAGTATCAATAGAATGTAAAGGGAAAATCTCCGCAACATTAAACATAATCAACCATGAATGCACCTAGATTCAACAGAGAAGTTGGGTGTGGTTGGTAGTTCTGATTTTACCCTCTAGGACCGAGCATAAAACATCATCCTCGAGAAAGGCTCTAACTGCTGCTGCTATCTTCAGGTGACTGGGCCTAGTTCTGGGCATAGCAAGGCTTACAATGCAGGGCTGCTGTTTGTTATTTAGGCAAAGATAGAACCATTAGGATCGACAGCAGGACCTGTCCTTGCACCTGGGAAACACTCGCTATATAAAAAATAAGAAAGATGGTCGCAAGCAACCAGAACACCCATAAAATCACCACCTGGTTAAGTTGGAAGACGACAGACCTCAACCACCCCTCCTCCCCATCTACCACTACCTCGACCCACAATCCTAACTCCACCTTTTTCACTTCACCCTTTTACCTCAAAACTTCTAATCATATTCCAACAGTGAAATTTAAGACTGAATTTGCGTAAGTGGGCGTATCATAGGGAGTAATATCACCCAAATTCATATTTCCACGGGCAACTAGTAATCAGTTTGATCCAGTCGAGCATTATTGTATAATAAAAATTTGTAATTTTTTTTGCTGATAATTATATATATATATATATATATGACTGGTAAAAATGTTCTGTTACAACAGAATTCCATCTAATAAAAGGAGCCCATAAAAACACCAAAATATAGAGAGAAAAATACTATTTTCAGGGACTGCCTGTCTCCCTCTTCAGGTAGATGAATGAGAAAAGTTTGCAGAAAAGTTGGTATTTATACCATCCATAGGTAAGCAAATTTAGGTCACCCCCGCTGATAATCTTCCTTTAATCTTAAGAAAGCATTGGTCGAATGAAAATCTTGTCAATCTCATCTGAATCCCACGCTCCTTTTGAGATGTTCATTACCTGCCTCTCTTTCATTAAGGCCGATTCCATCATTTGACTCTTGTACCGGCAGCTGCTACTATTAATTATACGTGACAAATTCCAGTTTATTCTGTGGTTATGTTTATTTATATGGTTGAACATAGCTGAGTTCTGTTGTCCATGCCTAACTGACCGTTTGTGTTGTATTAATCTCTGGGGAAGTGATTTTCCTGTAAATCCAATGTAAGATTGGTCACAGGTCTGGTATGGGATTTCATAAACCCCTGTGTCCTTGGGGGATGTCTTTTGTTGGACATTAATCAGGGTTTTGGCTAAGGTGTTTGGGTAAGTAAATGCAAAAGGGTTAGATTTTCCAAGGGTCTGAGTCACCGTCTTAATCGTGTCCAGGTGTGGAGTTTTTATTTTATTGTTGGGTGTATCTCTGACGTAGATTCCCTATTCACAAAAGTACCAGTACAGGACGTTCTTCAGTTTCTGAGGTCAAAATTATCCCCTTATTCAGATCATTTCCCATTGGCGCTTGACAAAATAATAAAGTTAGTTGAATTATGTGCATCTAATAACATATTTTCATTCGGGGAATTATTCTATAAGCAAAAATTTGGGTGTAGTATGGGTAGTCCTTCAAGTCCTGTTTTAGCCAATCTGTACATGGAATACTTTGAAACTACAGTAATAAATGCAATAAAACCCAAAAACATGCTGTGGATGAGATATGTAGATGATATTCTAACATTTTGGGATAATAGGTGGGGCAATTTTAATGAATTCCTTTCAAAATTAAATGCATTAGTGCTCAGCATCAAATTTAAAGTTGAATGGGAAACAAAATTCCTTTTCTTGATGTTTTAATAATCAGAGACACGACCGAATACAAACTTACCATATACAGAAAACTAACGTTCTCACTTTCATACATTCACTACTTTAGCTATCACGACATTGCTATCAAGATAGGTGTAGCCAGCAACCTGTTCTTAAGAGCCTTACGAATTAGTTCCCCAGATTTCCTGGAAAAAGAATTTGAACTAATTCATAAGCAACTTTCGTATTTAAAGTATCCTGACCATATAATTGAGAAAGCAATTCACAAAGCAAACGTAATTTTCTACCGACCCCCTCAAGACAAGACCAGAGATACACCCAACAATAAAATAAAAATTCCACACCTGGACACGATTAAGACAGTGACTCAGACCCTTGGAAAATCTAACCCTTTTGCATTTACTTACCCGAACACCTTAGCCAAATCCCTGATTAACGTCCAACAAAAGACATCCCCCAAGGACACAGGGGTTTATGAAATCCCATGACAGGACTGTGACCAATCTTGCATCGGATTTACAGGAAAATCACTTCCCCAGAGATTAATACAACACAAACAGTCAGTTAGGTATGGACAACAGAACTCAGCTATTTTCAACCATATAAATGAACATAACCATAGAATAAACTGGAATTTGTCACATATAATTTATAGCAGCAACTGCCGGTACAAGAGTCAAATGATGGAATCAGCCTTAATAAAAGAGAGGCAGATAATGAACATCTCAAAAGCTCAAAAGGAGCATGGGATTCAGATGTGATTGACAAGATTTTCATTCAACCAACACTTAAGAAGATTAAAGGAAGATTATAAGCGGGGGTGACCTAAATTGGCTTACCTGTGGATGGGCCTCTTGGTATAAATACCACCTTTTCTGTAAACTTTTCTCATTCATCTACCTGAAGAGGGAGACAGCAGTCTCTGAAATATAGTATTTTTCTCTCTATATTTTGGTGTTTTTATGGGCTCCT
>NC_087209.1:19052002-19072002 GCF_015104395.2 Macrobrachium nipponense | reverse complement strand
GTGTCTTAATTATATTTCATTTAATCAAATGCTAAACTTCTTTGTGCTTTATCAAAAGAAATCATAATAATTTTCGACATAACGCTATGAAAGTAGAAAGCTAATTTGCAAATCATATTAGGCCAATGCTTATACACTCGGTTCCTGCTGCTACTCATTGGTGAACACTTGATATCACACATTGAGAGCCGCAGATGTTTCTATGGGGAATTTTTTTCCTTTTAATAAACAATTATTGAACAAACTTTGATCATTCACTGGGGAAATACTTTCTGTGCTTCTACAGTTAATCACTGATACGTATTATTAGATAAAGAGGATGACAATAATTGGAGTAAAATATACTAACTGGCAACTCCACGAGTTTCGAAAGAAGTACGATCAAATCAAATCTGAAATTTGTCGCTTCACTTCTGGAACTTTCTGTACAAAGTAAAAAATAATAATAATTCCATTAATAAATTCGTTTCTTTTAGCAACTAAATTGTTTTCCAAAATAATTTTTTCGGTAATAAACGTTCATCAGCTGATTCTAAACGTAAACAAAAGACAAAAAAAATATTTTTATTGGTGTATTTTGCTGTTTATACATTAATATTATATAGTTGGGTGCTGTAATCATTACAGTAAATCATGTTTTTTTTATCATAAATATGTTCATTCACGATATAGATGTACTATGTACTTTTAGTTTCGTGGAGCAGCCAAATCATGAAAATAGGAAGGAATTGTTAGCTAATACACTTTTGTTTGCTGATCTGATGAAGGGGAAATTGAAGATATAAAAGAGTTTATAAAAGATTTGTGACATTATAGACATATAACTTACACACAAACAAAGGAGGCATAAAGTAAGCTAGGGAGCCGTTTTAATGACAACACCCTTCTACTACTACTAATAGGAGCAGCCATTGTTAGTTATAATTAAATTAGTATTAAAATAGGCTGTTAGCCTATAATAGTTTTTTATAGGTAGCACATCTTTGGTGTTTTAACTATTGAAGTAAGCAGTTGGGGTGGGTATAGCCTAGGGTTTTTTGAGGTGTGACAACACATATTTGCTTATCGCGGTGGTTGCGGCACCCAACCCCCGCGATTATCGAGGCCCCACTGTACATCATATTTGTCAAGTCTATACATTATACTTTGCTACATTTACTTTAAGATTCAGAGGTATTAAACATGGCACTCATTTCCAATAAAAATTTGTTTCACTAAATTTTGTATACGGTACTATAGTATGGTTTAATTCTAGACTTCAGGAATATTATGTTGCTGACTTAATTACTGATGCTTACCATATGTGTAATATTTACAGGAGCATATCTGGAATGAAATAGTAGTAATATTTACAGGAGCATATCTGGAATGAAATAGTATTTGCTTTTTGGCGTTATGCAATAAAATTAAAGTTAAACCACAATGTTTTCATGACTGATCGTAATGATTTTCCTGGGGGACAAATTATTCTATGAACTGTACCAAGCTAATTACTTTGAACTGTTTCATTGCAGTATCGTGGATTTTGGATTCTTTTCACCTGAGAAGCAAAATATTTAGAAATTACAATTTTATTGCTAAATTGGTGTCTTAAGAATTCCCTGAGAGTTGACAAAAACAATTTTTTCATATGCGTACCATTGCAGAAGTGTAATACTTCTAATTAAGACGCATGAAATAATTCACCCAACTTTTGGTCTTCAAAGAAGTGAGGCAAAACCTTTTAATTCCTCAATACAGTACGTATCTCTTCAATCTGAATTTGATGCACAGTCCTGCTGTAACAGCAGAGGCACAATTAGGTGGAGAAGTGTTTTTTTTACTTGAAACTTTACCCCTGGGAGCAATCCTGAAAACGCTAGTTCTGATTCTCAGTCCCCGATTCTCAAGAAATTCCAAGTTCTTCAATGTTGATCCAGAAGCATATCAACATATCTAATTTTCACAGTTTTTCACTAATAGTGGACACCCCATATAGTAACAGCAGTGTTGATCTACCAGCACCAGAGGTTATGGAAGAATGTTTTTTCATATGACTTAAAGCCCTCTTTACATATACCTTTAATATCAGTTATGTGAGCATTCCAATTCCCGTGTATATCAATTACAGTATGGGACATAGTAAGGATTTCAATCTGTTAACAGGCTCTTTTTCTCATTAGATTTATGCCCCTCTCTCCATTTAGCTTTTATACAAATTATATGAGCTTTCCAGTTCTGGTGTTTATCAATTAGTATAAAACCGAAGAACCTGATGTTACGATCATTACGCATCCCTTATTTTCATTTTTATTTCATAATTTTGTCTCCTTTTAACATCTTTTTATTGAACTTCGCATCTTCAGTTTTCTCAACGGAATGGAAACTTCAGGTAGAAGTCTATGTGCTAACTTTATTGAAGGCTAAATTATGAATTTTTAAAGAGTGTTGCAAGTTACGAACATCTAATATTCTATAAAATATTGCAAATTCATCCTATTAACGTTGTAACCCAATCAAGAAAATGTTTTCAAAGGCCATTAATTACCAAAATAAAGTGTCCTTTATAAAGAACACTACCTTCATAACCTCCAACTGCCTTTTTATGTGCATTGTATAAAGAATAAACTGCTATCTTTGTTACTACCCCAGTCATTGCAAAAACTTCTCTTCTTTGTGATATTTGTCACAAACATATAGTTGCTGAGATACTTATAGAGTACTAAAATATTGCCTCTTGTAGTGCAAAACATATAACAAGTACAGCACAATATTGAAGTTATAGTCCTGATCAGTGTGCTGCCCTCTGTCTATATCTTCTCACAAAAATAACAGCAGCCAACATTAAAAAGTTTAGTCAATACTTCAGTTATATAACAATTCACAAGATTCCTTTTGTCTGCTAAGTGGAATCGTGTTGGCTAAGTGATGTAACTGTCCCAAAATTTTAGAAATGTTCAGTATTGCACATTAATTTGCCCGATTTGATTTTTCCATGGTGATTTCAGCTTTTATTTATTCATGTTTTTGTGGCATGGTTGTGATCAAGGCGATGATGCAATCAGGAAGTTAATTTTTGTGTCATTTAACTACTGTAGCATAATTTGAGGCACTCCATGCTAGTCTATTTAAGGTCTATTTAAGGTTTCATAATAACTGAAATTGGCAATAAAAGGTGTTTTTTCCAACAGATTTTGATGTTCTGAATTATTCTGAGTATCTCTTGGTGAAATACTTTGTTTATTCATCCCCCACCACAACAACATTTATCAATTCCCATCTGGAACTATGGCAAATGACTTTATGCTGCTGAAATGGGGATGTATCCTTGTACGTAAATGCCACTAAATCATATACATTATTTTATGGCATTCTAAATCGGGTAATAACCAGCACCCAAGGTTAGCTTGGGATGTATCCCTGTATTGTACTCAGTGACTAAGCTCCCCACCCCTGAAACTGATATGGACCCAGTACCTTGGGTTACTTTAGGGTGGATTAGGTTATGATGCATCCTTACATTTTCCTCATAGTTGTTCGCTCCATCCAAAAACCATGACAATCTACTTGCCCCCGTTATTGTTAGTGAAAGGGGGATGTGTTATGGGTCAATCAATATTTCTCAGTGAATTTAAAATTCAGTAGTACATTATCAAATAATTACTGGAGAAACTAGTTTTCCATGCTGAAATATGGGCAACGCATTAAACCTTACCTGGAAAATTTTACTATAAATACTTAGACTGCCAAGATATAGTTTGTTTAAATAATGGCAAGTATTAGAATATCGTTACAGTATTTTATCATCAGTTCCAGAGGAAGTAAGTGATTTTCATAATAATTTGTTACTGCCTTCATAATTGCAACATTTGTCATCATCACAAATGTATAATTACCCTAATATATTCACAGAATGCAGAAATTGTACCTGTTTTTGTTTACATATGGCACAATAATTTTATGTACAGACTACTTTTCATGTTGTTGTTTAGTTTAATATGTTGCCCTCTATCTTCATAACGTAATAATTACATTGGCCAATGAAGACTTTTGTTTTCTTTTTTTACTATCTTTTATATCCCACTTGAGGAATTTTTTTTCTACTTTTTAATAAATATTGGGCATAAATCCAAGTGAAATTTTGTAAGATGCTGTTAACTGAAATCAGTACTGAAGATGGAGGTTTCCCATACCTTTTACTTTTGAAAGAGACAATTTTTGTCCTAAACAATTTTCATTGGTGTTTCTTCACTCATCCCCATCCTACAATATCAATTTCCAAATGGAACTGTGGGAAACGCTAGTAGCGGTCATGTTATATAATTTCATGATGTTAAGGGGGATGTATCCTTGTCCAGACCATTACCATTAAGTGCATGGCATGTCAGGTTAAGTTGCAGGATCCTTGAGGGGGGTGGAGTCTCAGGTCAAGAAAGGAAGCCTCCATAGAGGGGTACTACTACCATCAGTGAACGTAACACGTGCACTGTAGGTAGTGCTTAAGGTTCTTTGCTGCTTTCCTTTGGCCCTTAGCTGCAGGATACTGAGAGGGCAGTGGATTGAAAGTCCACACCAACCTAGTACCTAACCTAACACCTGTCAGGTTAGAATTTCCTACCAAAATTACCAATGGGATATTTTATCCCATGTTTTTCATAATTAATAATCAGCCTTATTTACCTTTAATAAACCATTATTGCATTTATTGTGTGCTTTGAATGTTCCCGATATTCATTTCGTTAGCAAATGAGTTCTTTTAGAGATAGTGGCCCCACACTTATATCCAACAATTTGGGGGACCACAATGGGAAATCTGGGTTTTCTGGGGTTAGGGGGACAGTTAAAACAAATGATATACAAGAATGTTAATCCCATTGATTGCTTTCATTTTAACTGATGTAATTGTTCGGACTGTTTTCAAACTAATATTACACACTAGGTTAAGGACTTAGTACCTTGTGTTAGGTTAGGTCAGCTCATTTGCTAATGAATTGAAAGAAACTTTCACAATACAAATCAAAACTTGGGAGAAAGATATACTATAGTAGTATTCATGTCCAAAATATAACACTACTAGGCTAAAGTATTTCAGGGTAAAACTCTCTTAAAAATTATTCCATTTTACACTGACACTGGCAGTAAATTTTTCCACTAACCTTTTCTGGATTTTCAACTAATCCTACCAGCTAATCCTATACCTATACTTACGTTTATGGTAACGAACTGGTTTTTACCGTTTTTCCCATTCAAAATCTACGATTCCAACTGATTCCCTAAAAATCTACGGGTAACCAACATAAAAACAATGTAAACAAACAGGTAGGCTACAAGAGTGACCACCCACGTCTTTGATTTATGCTAGTAGTAGTTAATGCATTATACCCAACATAGGCTTAGGGCTATTCAGTTGCGAAATTGTTGGTTCATGTCTTGAGAGAAACTAGTTAACCAGAAAGTCTATTTTACTTCCAACTATAAAAACCTTTAGTTTTGTTCTACGATTGTTTGAGTTGTGTAAATTCTCTACTGGTTAGACTTACGCCTTTGGCACTTTAGTCCTAATACTAGGCTATGCATCAAGATCAATGTTTACTACCTACTAGGAATATAGCCTAAGCATAGATTCACTTGATTTGGCTAAGCAGTCACAAACACTGCTAACTACAAAACCCTTCAAGTACTTTAAAACAACGTTATTAAGTACCAATTCAATTTCAAATTAGACAGTCGAAAATGTTTTACAAATTTACACAATGTAAAACTACCCTCCTTACCTCTATAAGGACCACCAAATAATGATAAAAAAAAAAAAAAAACTGGCCGGTTTTTGTCGTCGTCTATCAAAGAAGTCGACTTGTAACGTCGGAGTCTGGAAGGTAGTCTTGTATGGTGCTGTTCTATGCAAAAGCTATTAACAATTTTTTTCTCCCCATTTCTTACTGCATACACTATCTCTAAATCAGCACATATCTGCAAAGCAATTATATATAAACAAAATCACTGTTCTAAATCCTTTGTTAGTAATAAGAACTACAAATAATTTCTTAGCTTTTATTATTCCTTCAGTAAAGTAGCATAGTAAAGAACTGTAATATAACTTGTTAATTGTCGGACATTTTTCGAGGAAATATCAAAACCATTTGTTTCACATTTTGCTGGTACAATATTACAAAAAAAGTGGTCTTTCACATAGTTCTACAAGCATTTCCCAATGACTAAAGTTGTAGTGCTCCTCCGAATATAGATTTTATTATCAATTAATCACACTGCTGCATCCTTTTTCCATTTACAAAAGTTACAAGGACGGCAGTCATGGGATCTAACAGGGTTCACATTATAATTATACTCATGCACCATGTTTTGATGATAAACCATATGACGTATAGGTTTAGAATACTGAGCAATCATATCAAAAGCTTCGAACAGCTTACCTTACATGAAAAATAGCAAGCTGCATTAATAGTATACAGAACATATGGTAACAGCAGTAATTAGATTACTAAAAGAAAATATCTTCAGTGCTGTATCTCTTCACTCGACGCATATCATGTTTATAAAGCCTACCTGTATGACTATGCAAAGGTTCAAAGTTTAGTCACACCTCAGACTGAACAAAATAGTTAAATGTGCAAACATTTTGTTTAAAGGCTGGAAATAAAAAGGAAAAAGGCAAAATCGAGTTATTGACCACTGAAGTTATCTTGTAATCCTTGCTTACGCAAAATATGAAAATCATTAATTTAATGGGTATATTTAGTGTTAGTTGCCCTATAACGGGCAAGTTTGTTTTTCTTGTTCATTTATGGTTCACAAAAGAAAAGAATAAATCTCATCAGATCCCAACAATAATCATTGGTATAGACTGATACAAAATTTCCATAAGGACCCCAATTCTCATTTATATCATGCTTTCTATAATAATAATAATAATAATAATAATAATAATAATAATAATAATAATAATAATAATAATAATGTGAACCCGCTTAGAATACTACAGGTGAGCATGAATGATACAAGTCTGTCCAACTTAGTACACCACAATACATTACACTGCTTTTTACAATGTGCAGCCAAGCAAAAAACACTCCAAGCAATTTCGAATCTGACTTGACAACATTAAAAAGCCTTATTGTTTCCTCAAAGAGAAATGAGAATTTTTTTTTCGTTGAGGGACTTGTGTCATAATTTGGATTAAAGGCGTCTGTTTATTCACAGATCTGTGGATATATGTGAACTGTATCTTACCAAAGACCATTGTCTTTCCTGAGCGTGGTACGACATATACGTAATTAAGATTGGTTTATTAGAGTCCATCTTTGCCTTGACTGTTCACTGAAAAGCAGTTTACAACATGCTCAGAACAACTGCGCAGACCCCTGACCACAGCATGTAGCTATACCAAATATCGAAAAGACCAACATAGTACCTTTTTCAAAGTTAATTCTATCTTTCTGTTTCTGCACTTAACTCTATGTATAGACCACTTAATTTCATCCTCTATGATATATAAGCGTTTTTTAAGCATCAATATCTCTCCTTTTATGGGGACATATAGATCTATTATATATATATTTAGATAAACTGATGTGCTATAAATTATGTACATATTTTATAAATTATGTGTGAGCTTCCTTTAACACGTGATAAACAGTATTACCCCGTTTTTAATGTTTATAGGGAAAATATATGCTACAGAGTTTGCTAAACAGGTAAAACATGTAGGTCTACAATGACCATAAAAATGCAGTGCTTTAAATGTGTATGACAACATAATATTACTATCTATATTAGGTGGTTATATAAAAAAAGCTAAGGATACACCAAAGAAAAGGTCGACGTTCATCTTCACCCCACTTCCCAAATAGCCGTAAAGCTTGGTATCAATAACATGAATACAGTTTAAACTCACGGCCCCAACTGACAATACAACTGACGTGAAAAATGCAACGGGCTAAAGAGAAGACAAATAATACCCACAACACCTGTAAAAACACAGTATGTTTAAGTCATTACTGTATAGTACAGGGTGTCCATAAATTCCCAGTACCATTACAAGTATTTATGGCTTGTAATGGTACTGGGACTTAATGGACACCCTGCAGGAAGGTAGCTAGTTTCCAAAGGATGGAAAATTAAAGGGCAAGACAGGGAAACCTTTGTTTGCAATCATGGACTCGGCCTTTATTTTTCAGTATCCGATTAACAAGAATCAGTGAATGGGAGATAAGAGCTTGAAAAGGTAATGCAGATGGCAGGAAGACATAATACAGAAAATGAATAGTTCCTCACTGGAGAAACATTGCTGAATTTGCAAATATGACTCAATACAAAAACAAAATACAGTATTAACTTCCTTTTCTGATGAAGCTATTTAGGAATTGGAAAAAAACTATTTCATGATGTACTAAAAAAAAAATGTTGCTAGTATTACATAAAAAAGTTCAATTTTTGTTTTCCTTCTCTGATGATAATGGTGATTTCATAATTATCTTCACTGACCACAAGTAACTACAGTATTCTTTGAGTACAATTATTAAAGTAAATGAATGAACAAGACTCTACACTGAGAAAAATTGTGGTTCTCTCAATAACTAGTAGATCTTGCATCATTTGATATTGTCTGATTCAGAAATATCACAAAGAGAGAAAATAATCACTTATGAAAAATAACATGATATTAACAGACCAGACAGAAGTTTTTTTGTTTTTTTTTCAAACTTGGGTTAATAATTCCAGGAATGCCTAACCTAACCTAACTCATCCTAACTTAGCCTATAACAACAATACTGTATCCAGGCGTGTTCAAACGAATCCACTTTGACTTCATATAATTCGAAGAAAATTCAGAGACTTGCTCAATGATATTTATAAACAATCGGAATGAGAAAGACATCATAACATAAAACAAATTATGACTGATATAAACAATGACTAGTACACAGTTAATATTAACACAACACTCAAGTTTTATAAATGATTGTACCTTTTTAAGTCTAGAAAAAAGCTTACTGTTTACTTTTCATACTTTGTGGAAATCAAGACACACAAGATACCATGTAGACAGTCCATCAGCGACTCGGAATCTTGCACATGATTTCACATTCAATAAACAGCAAGGACGAAGAGAAAGTTGTTGAGTCTTTTCAATAGACTTCAGTTACACCCGCTATCCGATAAAAATGAACTCCTCATTTATTTGCATTAAACATGGTACAATAGAACTTGGTATTCCACAAAAAAAAAAAAAAAAAAAAAAAAAAAAACTTTCAGAGTCTTAGTGCAAATATTGCGACACATTTATGAAAAATCCTTCTACACCAAGGAGTAAACATACTAAGAGTGACACCACCACCACAAGAATGATCTTGATCACACACACATAGCCACGATAGTTCTGAGTGCTTTTATTCGTTACTTGTAGCTATTCCCAGACATCTTTTACAGTTCAGCAACTGGCTTTCTTAAATCCCATTTAATATACAGATTTGGTTTCAGATAACCAAGAACAACTTATAAAAATGTTTAGTTAGTTTTTGTTAACAGTCCAGCATTTGTATAATAAAATTCATCCTGTACAAAGGTAAACATTAACAAAAGTCACTGGGTGTGTCATAAGGAGTTATGTGGTGACTCAGAATACAGTCCTTGAAAGTCAGCAGGAAATTTGTACACCTTGTGCACATAAATCCAGATCTACATTATGTACATGTATGTATTTAGGAAAATACCCCAGCAGCCCTACAACAGCAGCAGACAAAATAAAAACAGTAACAAAAGTTGATGAACATTCAAAATGGGGGCTACAATGAAAGGAATGATCTTCAGGCAGGGGGAAACTAACATCACAAAAAAAGGAAAAAAATTGATTAAGCTCGATTCGTGGGAAAACACTCCAACTAAAACAGCAATAATATAATGATTCACTATATAAGTGCGTTCAGAAGCAGCGACATTTTATTCTTTGTCATAATTTACACCTATTTTGCTGTGCTCGTAAAAATAATTTGCTTTGCTTAACTGGCAGCCCAATGCAAAAAAAAAAAAAATGTCTTTCAAAAGGAGTGCAACGATGGCGGCACATTAGACATGGAGTAAATTGTGTTTCCTTTAATTATGACCAGGCAATACAACACGGGGAAATAAAGCAGAGCAAGACTGATGTTTATGCACCTAAGCTGTCAGTTAAGCAAATGCAGCTAGTGATAACACAGAGACAGATCTTGATATTCACAGAAATAGTCATATTCATATCTATGTTAAGTGGGTTTACATATATACATAATAGTATCTTATATATATATATATATATATATATATATAATATATATAATATATATATCAGGAGATATGCAAAGTACATCTGTTAATATACTATAATCCATCAATTCTTTTTACAATGAAAATAGTTTTTTTTCTAAACAGCATAATATTCAGTATGTCAACAAACATTATTGTGATCAACAGTATACTTACTACTTGTGACTCAATCACAGTGTTATAGCGTCATCGTGTACGGCAGCATCACTCATCTGAATCAGCAGTTAGTAACAAGATGGACTCCGTTGGACGAGGACGATGTTTCCCCTTGAGCCTGATCTTAGGCTTCTTCGGCTCTTTAGGCCTCACTGACGGGCTTCCACAAGGTGAGCTTGAGCTAGCCATCGTTGTCACTGGCGGCGTTGCTACTGCTGGGGAGGTAGAGCTTGTGGCAGGAGAAGATAAAAGCGGGGTTTTAACAGTAGGTTCATTGGCTGCAAAACGGCTGGACGTTTCTTGGGCAGATGTTGACGAGTGGAGTTCTTTCGCTGAGGAGTCAGCTTGGGAAAATGACCACGTGACTGCCGAGGAATGGTTGGATACCTTAGGACCTGCCATGGCACCCCCCATCTGGGATACAACATTAGAATTACTAGAAGGTATAGGAGACGTTGAGCAAAAAGTAGAAGCTGCTTCTAAAGCACTGGCTGCTTGTGAAATGATCGAGGCATCAGTAACAGAAGTCACGTTCTTCTTTGCTGACTCAGCATATTCAGTCTTATTAGTGGTGATGCTTGATTCCATTGGAATGGGTTCTGCGTTTGGCGATGAAAGTAAAGGAAGTTTGGCTGGAGTGTGATCACCTTGTTGTGTTTTCTCGTCTGCCAATTTGCGCACCCTCCCACTCCTCTTCTGGGCATTTCTGAAAACGAGAGAACGGACAGCCTTGGCCGGCGAAAGGAGCAGTGTTTTGGAATTCTTCTGAAGGGACTGAGCCTTGGCTGCCGAGATCTTCCTACTGAGAGACGATTTGGACTTCGTGGGTCTGGAAGTGTCAACCTGCTGGCGTCGTTTTTCTTTCATAGCTGGTGAAGCTGATGATGAGGTTGACCCAGATGAAATGTTCTCGTTCGAGTTTGACTGATCAAGAGTAGAAGTCTTCCTATTGTCCGCTCCAGATTTTGTGAAAGATTTCTTGTTGGTGAACACTGATTTCAAGGTAGATGATGGTGATTCTTGACTATCTGTTGGTGATAAAAGGAAATATATTTTTTTTGCATGACAGCAATTTTACCAAATACTATAAATGTGTTGCTACTGCACTTAGTAATGATTCATTATATACTGACAATGCACATATTTAAATTAAAAAAGATAAACTCTGATATAACAAAATTTAGTAAACTGATAAGAGTAAAATATTAAATCTGATAACATGGCTGTCTTTATATTAACACAGTTCGTTCATGCACCATTAACATAATAAGCTTAAGTACTCATTAAAGAAAAAAATGCTCATAGTCATCAATCAAAATCAGAGTTGTATATTATACTTGCTTCTTAATCAATCATTTGCCTTTGAAAACCCAAACTTACCTTCATTTGTGGAGTCATTCCCTGTACTATAACCTTTGGAGTGGTGATTTTTAGAAATATCCTCATTACTATTTCTATCTTCATCAGAAAGTCTCTTTCTGCCAATAATGGAAGATTTAAAGGGACGCCATAATGGCGATCTAGTTAGGTCTCTATTTGTTATGGACTTTTCTGGGCTAGATGGCAAGAGACTAGACTTAGAGGATATTGAAACAACGTCCTGATCCTGGAAATCTTGCTCGCTTGCGGTGTGGTCAGAGGACAAGGAGGTAGATTCGTGGTCTTCTCCGTAGTCTGTGTGTTTACTTTTGCCGTTATAAGGAGAACCAAGAGGAAGTGAAGTGGAGGTCTGTGTTGAGAACCGCGGCATGTGTTTCAGAGGCACAATGAAGCTGGAACTAAGTGTAGAACGAGGAGTTTGTTTAACAGATTCCCTCGGCGCGGAAAGATCCGCCACAGACGAAAGGGATGTCGAATCAGTAGTACATCCCACAGACGATACTTCCTCCTCACTCACCTGAGACACCTTTTGCGAAGGGCAAGGACTATTACTACCTACTTCTTGGTTTTCATTCACACTGTCTCTGGTGCCATCTTCGGATTTCTTAACATCACTGTCAACTTCCTTGTCAGCCTCTGTGGAAACTTTATCCGAGGAAACCCCTTTGGCAGCAAAGAGCTCGACAGGTACATCGTTGGGTGGTTTTAACTTGCATCGCATTAAGAGCTTACTGTTGTATCTACTCACAGAACGGTCCTGCATGGCATATCTGTTACATCTTGGTGACATAGCTGATCTGGGTAGTTGAGAGTACTGATAGATAGCTCCATAGCGGGCCATGCAATCACAGTATCTTCGCTCCCTGTAGTACATCTCGTGGGGGGAGGGAGGGGGAATGTTAGGCGCATTAGTTGTGGCTGTGTCTGTGGAATCATTTGCTTGTCCCTTTTCATGTTGGTTTTCTCTTTCTGCACCGATTTCTTCACTCTTCCTTGAGTCTACACAATTAGAGGGGCTTTCATTTTGTCCTGCATCCTTTCCTTCTACTTGGGCAGATACTCTACCATCAGTATTATTTGCGTCTTCTGATTGTATTTTCTCTCCATCACATAAACTTCCTAGGTCTTTCTGTACTCCCGTTTCATCACCCTGGGTATCATTAGTTTCTCCCGGCGGACAATTCGAAATTTTGTCATTAACATTGGAGCCGTTGGGGGACTTCAGAGTAGCGTGCTTCATCTCTATCAACTGCTTCTCGTTAATGGCTCCGTAGGAAGCGTAAAATTTATGGAGGTTCCCATTGTACGAGTAGATTGCTCTCGAGGGCCCCCGCTGGCAGTGCATTCCCCCTCCGCGCCATTTCGGGTCCTGGGCCCGCCACTTGGTGTCAACTGTCGAGCCATAGTGAGGATGGCAGGAGGTGCAGTGTCCCGCCCGTACTTTCCTTTGCTGGTCTCTGTGGGTGAGGAGGAGGGCGCATCCCATGCCTATGAGTCCCAGGAACAGCCTGAAAGAATGAATGACTGACTGTAAGGCTCTGCCACAAACAACACTGCGTACAGACTGAAAATACATTTATCAAACTTGATGTGACACTTTGTTATAAGTGTTTTCTTCCTGTATAGTCAAAATTGATATGCAATATGGAAACACTCTGATGACTACAATCACACCTGCTGCTTACTTCGTGTATGCAACCTTGCTTCAGTTAAGTCGCTTCTACACAATTATGGAGATCTGAGTGACCATCAAGACCTTCATGGTCATAGGAACTTTATATTGAGTTTCTAAATATTAAATTCACAAATATCACCAGCTGACAACTGTCCCATACCTATTATACACGAAGCCCAAAGAGAATGTTCGAAAACGCAATCTCTCTTGCTTTTCACCTCAATATCTCTGTTACTTCCCCTAAAGCCAAACGTAAGAATTTTATTCTGAAGCAACGAAAACAAAGGTTCACTGAGGATCAGTAAACAAATAGCCAAGGGTGAAATATTAAAAAAGTACTTATAGATTCACATCAACCTTGCATTTGATGTCTGGACCAGTCCCTTACGACGCTCCTGATTGGCCAATCACAGCCCTGGAAACTCTCAGTCTCTCGAGAGTTCACATAGGCAGGATGTATGTTCCATTTCTCCTGAGGGATACGTCTTTCAAAAGTATCCCTCAGGAGAGGTGGAACATGCATCCTGCCTGTTTGAACTCTCTCGAGAGACAGAGTTTCCAGTCCTGTGATTGGCTTATCAACAGCCAATCAGGAGCGTCGTAAGGGACTGGCCTAGACATCAAATGCAAGGTTGATGTGAATCTACTATAGTATTTTTAATGCGTTGAAAACCACTGAGAAAGAATCTTGACATTCTTTAACAGTTACACTTTCTCTGTGTACACACACACAGACATATATATATATATATATATATATATATATATATATATATATATAATATATATATATATATATAAAATTTGACAAGGTTGCAACTCGAAGGAACCAGCCTTGATATTTTTTATTTCACATGAGATCCGTGAAGCGAGAGAGAGAGAGAGAGAGAGAGAGAGAGAGAGACTCCTGTGCTCACCATAGCGACGGGTTGAGCAGGAGAGTGACGGCGAAGAGTGGAGACGGGTAGTGGATGCAGAGGGCGATATGGAGGCTGAGAACGGCGAGAGAGATGACGCCCAGTACCACGCCCACGGCCGCCCGCAGACCGCCCATCAAACTTTCTTCTTCTTCCTCTTCTTCTTTCGTTGCCGCATCCACCCTACGCCCTCCCAGGGCACGTCTGGTCAACTCTCCGGGCAAATCACGTCACGGGAACGCAGTCTTTCCGAACGCTAAGTTTGGGCAGCGCCGTTACCTGCAAAGGCATTAATAACATCAATACTGTTCTCTCGGTAACTTTATCTTGCTCTTTAATATCTTAAGATACAAACAGAATTTATGCATATATATATATATATATATATATATATATATATATATATATATATATATTATACATGTCTGTATGTATGTCGCAAAATCCACCAACAAAGAAATAAAAATGGGGTTCTTCTCAATAGCGTGTGTGTGTGTGTGTGTGTGTTTTTTTTTTTCGAGTTGTTTCTTAACCTTTTGTGTCCTTGCTTTGTTTGCTTGACTTTCTCAGTTATTGCTGTAATATTTTGTTTATTTTTAGACTCACTTCCATTGTGTTCAGTACTGTACCTTCAGAATGTGTTCATATTGTATCAAAGTGCTTGGTAACGTTGGTTTTATTTCTTTCCTGGTGGAATTTGCAACGTTTTACGTGCGCATAATTCAGTGGCCTTGATATATATACGATATATATATATATATATATATATATATATAATATATATATATATATATATATATATATATATAATATACACACACAAACAGTGTAAGTTTATAAATGAAAAGGAGAAAGCTACATTTTAAATAGCAATATTCCTGAAACCATCAACGTTAGTGAACTACATACTAATAATAATAAATAATAATAATAATGGGGAAACAAATCCACAGTTATGTAAATGTACATATATGCACATTTATGTAAATGTACATATGTAGCACGAGTTTTGAAATTTAAAACTCGTCTACCATGAGGATTTTTAAAAATTAGATAATAATAATAATACCACAAAATTTAAAGGGTCTTCTTTCAGGCAACACGGCTATAGAGTCACAAAGGCCAAACTTTATCGGCCCCTCCCCCCGCACCCCTCCCCAAATTCTCAGAGCAGAGTACACCACAAGCCACCTAGTCTTCCCTGTCCTGACTTAGCAGCGTTCGGGATTGTTTATATTCCGGAATTATCTGGTCCACAAACCACGAAGAAACTTTGGAAATGGCGTCAACACCCCAAGACACTCTTTAAGCCTCGAAAATGAGAAAAGTTTACCACAGCAAAGGGAAAGTGTAGCGTCTGGGGTTAGTAATCGATTAAGGAGGCCTACTAGAGGTTTGTTTCGAATTTAGTACAAATAATTAGATGTTAAAGTCAGTCCTCATCTCGCCGGGTAGGCGATGGAGCTACTAAACACTTTATTATGCGTAAATAAAGTAGAAGACTTACTACGATCGACTAATGGCGAGGATAACTCCAGAATATTTTTCAAGCTGTAAAAATAAGAGTTTCCTGCACTCATTGCTGACTATACACAGCGTTCCTTGTATACCTATGTTTATCGAATTCTGATACGTACAGATTTCAAACACACGCACGCACGCACACACACATACATATATATGTAATATATATTATATATATATATATATTATATAATATATATATATATATATATGTATGATGTATATATATGTCACTAAATAGTACGTGACTATACACTGTAACTTGAAATAACACGAAAGCGCTTGGTACTCCTTCTTTTATTTTTCATGTGACCTTATATATATATATAATTATATATATATATATATATATATATAGATATATATATATAATGTAGAATCTACTGGTCACTTTTTTTACCATATACATATGAAATTGTATTAGCCACAATGCCCTCGTAACTTCTTGAATTCTTTGCTCTTTTTTGGATACGATTGTCACTACAAAGCCTGGAGATCCAAGTTCAAAGAAATTTGAAGAAGAAATTGTGATGTCTGGTCCGGGAAACGAACCCACGTCCAATAATCCCAAAGAGGTCGTTGTGGCTATTACAATTTCATATATATATATATATATATATATATATATATATATATATATATATATATATGAAATTGTAATAGCCACAACGTAATCTCTTTATGATTATTGGACCTGGGTTCGTTTCCCAGGAACAGACATTAGAATGTCTTCTTCAGATTTCTTTGAACTTGGATCTTCAGGTTCTGTAGTGACAAGCGTATCCAAAAAAAGAGCAAAGAATTCAAGAAGTTAAGAGGGCATTGTGGCTAATACAATTTCATATGTATCTGGTAAAAAAAAGTGACCAGTAGATTCTACATTATATATATATATATATATATATATATATATATATATATATATATATATATATATATATATATATGTATATATAGCTAAGGCCACATGAAAAATAAAAGGAGTACCAAGCGCTTTCGTGTTATTTCAAGGTACAGCGTGTATATATATAATATATATATATATATCTATATATATATTAATATATATATTATAATATATCATATAAAAGTTTAAGGGAGGGCAACTATGTAGTTGTCTGGCGAACACCCAAATCAGCAGAGACACTGGCCGGCAACCATTGTCGCCAAATATTCAGCGAATATTATAACTTGCGTGATTTTCCATCCTTATGCGATGCTCATAAACGTAAAATCCCTTCATAAGGTTAATGGTTTTGACTTGCTGAACCGGCATGGGGTCCAACGCCAAACGCGACGGGCAAAATTCGTAGCGAAATTTACTTAATGGAAGTCCGGGTAGCGACAGTTATTTCGGTGTGTTTTATTTCTTTATATAATTCTCTACTGCATTCTGGAAAAAGAATAACGCTTCCGCCATAAAATACATCACTGTCTGCCAAAGATACGCACAATTCTTTTTCAACAAGGCGGGGCTGATAATTATCACCGACTAAGAGCGGACCATCAATTCATGTCAAATGAGGGATTTTTAGCGTCTCAGTGGCGTGATCGGTATGGTCTTGGCCTGCCACCTCTGTGGCCGCGAGTTCGACTCTCGGGCATTCCATTGAGGTGTTAGAGATGTGTATATCTGGTGATAGAAGTTCACTCTCGACGCGGTGCGGAAGTCAAGTAAAGCCGTTGGTCCCGTTGCTGAATAACCACTGTTTCCATGCAACGTAAAAACACCATACAAACAAGCAAACATGAGGGATTTGTTTTCAAAAGCTCGGTACTGAACAACGTTCACTGTGTATAGTAATGCCTCTTATTACATAAAGAGGATTCAATTATATGGCAGTTTTGAGATACCTCTTCTTCAGCGTCAATCATTTGTGATCATTTTTTTTTGGTGGGATTTCCTTCCTCTATTGTTTATGTAGACTTAAATACCCTTAGCTTCAACTCTTTACAGAAAATCATTCTACAACTGAAATGAAATGTAAGAAATGGATAAAGAAAGGCATTTATCCCATCTTGCAAAGTAAGAGACACTTTAAAAAAAATCTTGCAAAAAATGGCCAGACTTGGCAATATGAATTGAAGTCTGTTTTTTACTTCTTTATCTATGGATCTAATTCCAAATGCACCTGAGTAGCAGAAAGCATTTACTGGCTTCATAAAATATGTTTCCTCTAAATTCTTTTTCTATTACATAATAATTTTTCTTGGGATTACCGAAATTAGGATTTAGGATAGAAGAATATGCACTTCTGATATTTCCTTTGTATGTAGACTACTTCTTAGAAGATATACGTGTACTGTATTCAATGACAGAGAATTTTATGATGAAATACTTTGGGATCATATATATATATATATAGGGTATATATATATATATAATAGTCATATATATCTATATATATATATATATATATATTGGGGATTATTATATTTATAATATATAAGTCATATACATACGTATACATATATATATATACATACGTAATATACCATTACATATATATATATATATATATATAATATATATATATATATATGCACATACACACACACACATACACACACACACACATATATATATATATAATATATATATATATATATATAATATACATATATATTATATATTATAATATATTATATTTATATATATAATATATATATATATATATATATATATATATACATATATATAATATATATTATATTATATATAATCTCATATTCATACACCCATCCATTCGTTTTAAAATGAAGACGTCCATTGTGGAGAGATCCGGGGTAATTCACCAAAATTGCCTCATAAATGCGGCCATCTCGACTCCAATGTAGGTAAGATACAGCCGCGCATAATGATCAAAGATAAATGAAAACGATCTCACAAGAACTGATGCGAGCGGAGGCAGGAACGACCATCGTCGGGGAGAGCGCGTTCAATTGTGAACGAGAAAAACCCTTTAAAGGTTGGAAGGTAGTTTTTCTCCCCCAAAATACTCCTCAAAACGAACGAGCCCACGTCGCATTGTTTTCACGAGCTCCATCGAGAGTAGCGTAGTTTCTCCTGCAAGACGATGGCCATAATGAAGCGCAAGACAAAAGAGGGACACAATGCGTCTCAATAAAACCTCCTCCTCCCACAGAGAGAGAGAGAGAGAGAGAGAGAGAGAGAGAGAGAAGGAATGTGCCGGTACACCATTCTGACAGCGTCATGACTGCTTGCTGAATGACGAGGTAATTCAGCTGAATGACATGGCCTTAGTATAGTGAATATGGTAGATATAGCCAAAATGTAATTAACTGGTTAGATATGGCCAATATAAATAATTACTTTAATATGTCCTTAAAAAAGTAACTGGCTAGATATGGCCTTAATATAATTAACTGGTTAGATATGGCCAATATAAATAATATTGGTTTAATATGGCCTTAATAAAATTAACTGGTTAGATACGATCACACACAGACAAACGCACATATAATACAAATAATCATATCTAATGCTAAATATAAACTGACCATGACTGCAAGTAGTGTGGCCACCAGCTTACTCGAAAGCCGGTCTTTAGCAACACGAATAGAACAAAAGTAATTCAATATCCGTTGACTAGAATCGAATATCAAAATGCAAGTATTGACAAGAGAATAAGCAGACGAAAACCAAAAATATTAAGGATGATGTGAGGGCAAAAAGACAATATAAAAAAATTTAAACCCATTTTTCTCATCTTCTTAAGTTACGCTCTCATCAACTTTAATTGAATTAAATCTTTGAAAATAGAAAACGAGAGACTTGTTGTTGGAGATTAATTAAGCTGGCCGTATGCCAGCACGGGCTCTTGCTCATAGAGCAACCCGTAGAGAGAGAGAGAGAGAGAGAGACTGGTAACCACGAAGATGAAGGTAGCACGGGCGAAGCTGAGGATCCAAAAGTGATCCTCACTACTCGAGGTTTGTTTTGACGACATGAATTCTGAAACCTGGACCTGAAGAAACGCTCCAGTCCGAAAACGGAATTCTGAAACCAACCAGACTGGAAGAAACCG
>NC_087209.1:19032002-19047002 GCF_015104395.2 Macrobrachium nipponense | reverse complement strand
TCTGAATTCCGTTAACCGACGGCTGATGGCAACATTCATGAGTGTAATGAAATGGGCCGAAAACGGCAAGTGAAAAAGAAAAGACAGCGTTCACGAGGGTAAGAAAATGAACCGAAAACAGTACGCGCGAGAAAACAAAATGTTTTTTTTTCCGTTAATCCATTTCTGATAGCAGCGTTAATGAGTATGATGAAATGGACCAAAAACGGTAAATGCAATAAACAAACCGCGGTTATCAGTTTTTTTTATGTCATTAATAAACCTTTCATGGCAGCGTTCATGGGCATGAAGAAATGGACCGATATCAGTTCGTGCTGGATAACAAACCGCGGTTATCTTTCTTCCTTTTTGACTTCGATACGGGCAATTACATAATTGATTTAAATAACTGACAAAAGAGCATGAAATCGCAACATCAAACATCACAGACACACATCACCATCGTCATGATTGATTGAAGTCACTTGTAGAAAACTGACATCCTCGAAAGCCTGACATCAATTCCATTTTACTTTCTCTTAAGTTCTTTAGGCAGAAGCGAAACCAAAGTCTATACTGACATATCCATCGCAAAGTCCTTGTTTGAATAAGGACATCGTGAATACGGACAAAGTAAAGTCCTCGAATGAATAAGAACATCACAAAGGCCTCGTAGGAATAAGAACATCGCAAAGTCTTCGTATGAATAAGAACATAGCAAAGTACTCGTATGAATAAGAACATAGTAAAGCCCTCGTGTGAATAAGAACATCGCAAAGTCCTTGTAAGAATAAGAACATAGCAAAGTCCTCGTATGAATAAGAACATCACGCAAAGTACTCGTATGAATAAGAACATCGCAAAGTCCTCGTATGAATAAGAACATAGCAAAGTCTTCGTATGAATAAGAACATCGCAAAGTCCTCGTGTGAATAAGAACATAGCAAAGTCCTCGTATGAATAAGAACAAAGCAAAGTCCTCGTATGAATAAGAACAAAGCAAAGTCTTCGTATGAATAAGAACATCGCAAAGTCCTCATACGAATAAGAACAAAGCAAAGTCCTCGTATGAATTAGAACATCGCAAAATTCTCGTATGAATAAGAACATCGCAAAGTCCTCGTGTGATAAGAACACAGCAAAAGTTCTCGTATGAATAAGAAAACAACAGTTCTCGTATGAATAAGAACATAGGAAAGTCCTCGTATGAATAAGAACATCGCAAAGTCCTCGTATGAATAAGAATATAGCAGCCTCGGTATAATAGACAAAAGAAAAGTCCTAGTATGAATAAGAACAAAGAAGTCCAACATATGAATAAGACATTCGCAAAGTCCTCGTTGATAAGAACAATCGAAGTCCAACGTTATTTGGGAATAAGAATTAGGCAAAGTCCACTGTAGGAAATAAGAACAAAAGAAAAGGCCTCGTAGGATAAGAAACAATAGAACAGTCCCCTCGAACGAATAAGAACAGCTAGTCCTCGTATGAATAAGAAACAAAGAAAAGTCCAACGTATGGAATAGAACATCCACCCAAAAGCCCTCGTATGAATAAGAACAAAGAAAAAGTCCTCTATGAATAAGAAAAACAAACGCAAAAGTTCCTCGTATGAATAAGAACAAAGAAAAGTCCTCATATGAATAAGAACATCGCAAAGTCCTCGTATGAATAAGAACATCGCAAAGTCCTCGTATGAATAAGAATATAGCAAAGTCCTCGTATGAATAAGAACAAAGAAAAGTCCTCGTATGAATAAGAACATAGCAAAGTCCTCGAATGAATAAGAACATCGCAAAGTCCTCGTATGAATAAGAACAAAGAAAAGTCCTCGTATGAATAGGAACATCACAAAGTCCCGGATGAATAAGAACAAAGAAAGTCCGAATATGAATAAGATACATCGCAAAGTCCTGTATGAATAAGAACAAGATAAAGTTCTCGTATGAATAAGAACATAGCAAAGTCCTCGTATGAATAAGAACAAAGAAAAGTCCTCGTATGAATAAGAACATCGCAAAGTCCTCGTATTAATAAGAACAAAGAAAAGTCCTCATATGAATAAGAACAAAGCAAAGTCCTCGTATGAATTAGAACATCGCAAAATTCTTGTATGAATAAGAACATAGCAAAGTCCTCGAATGAATAAGAACAAAGCAAAGTCCTCGTATGAATAAGAACATAGCAAAGTCCTCTATAAATAAAGAAAAATCGCCCAAGTCCTGTCATATTGAATAAAGAATAATAGCAAAGTCCTCGTGTGAAATAAGAACATCGCAAAAGTCCTCGTATGAATAAGAACATAAAAGCAAAGGTCTTCGTATGAAATAAAGAAACATAGAAAAGTCCTCGTATGAATAAGGAAACAAAGAAAAGTCCTCATCATAAATAAGGAACCATCCGCAAAAGTCTGTATGAATAAGAAATATAGCAAGTCCTCATATGAATCAAAGAATTATTAAGCCAAAGTCCTGTATGAATAAGAACAAAGAAAAAGTCCTCGTATGCATAGAAACATAGCCAAAAGTTCCTCGAATGAATAAGAACATCGCAAAGTCGCGTAAGAATTAAGAAACAAAAGACAAAGTCCTCGTAGAAAGAACATAACAAAGGGTCCTCGTATGACTAAGAACAAGAAAGAAAAAGTCCTTCATATGAATTAAAGAACATTGCAAAGTTCCCTCGTATTGAATAAGAACAAAGAAAGTCCTTCGTAAAAATGAATAAAGAATAAAGCAAAGTCCCTAAACGTTTATGAATAAAGAACCAAAGAAAAGCCTCGTTTGAATAAAGAAAAACAATCGCAAAAGTTCCTTTGTAAATACAATAAGAAACAAAGGAAAAAGTTCCTCAAGAATAAGAACCAAAAGCAAAAGTCTCGTTGAATTAAGAACACATCGCAAAATTCTTGTTAATGAATAAAGAACAATTAGCAAAAAGGTAGTCCTCGTAAATGAATAAGAAACAAATCGGCATTCCTCGTAAATTATAAGGAACAAAGAAATCATCATATGAATAAGAACATAGCAAAGTCTCGTATGAATTAAAACAAATCGCAAAATTTCTTGTAAAAATTGAATAAGAATAAAAAAGAAAAAAAATCATAGCAAACAAAAGTCCTCGAATGAAATAAGAAGCAAAGCAAAGTCTCCCATATGGAATAAAGAAAAACCATAGCAAAGTCTCGTATGAATAAGAACATTCGCAAAAGTTCCCTCGTATGAATAGAAATTTAAATAGCAAGGTTCTCGTGTGAATAATAAACATCGCCAAAGTCCAAAAATCGTATGAATAAGAAACATAGCTAAAGTCCTCGTAAAGTGAAATAAGAACATAGCAAACCGTCCTCCGGCGTGAAATAAGAACAATAGCAAGTCCTCGTTAATGATAAGAACCATCGCCAAAGTCCTCATGTGAATAAGAACATCGCAAAGTACTCATGTGAATAAGAACATCCTCATGTCAAAATAAAGTAACATCGCAAAGTCCTCGTGTAAATAAGAACAAGAACAAAGTCCTCGCAAAAAATGGATAACCCCAACCATCGCAAGGGTCCCGGTAAAATGGAATCAAGCACCATAAGCAAAGAAAGTCCTTTCCTTGTATTGAAATAAGAACAACAGCAAAAGTCCAACAAACCTCCTCGAAGTAGGAATAAGAAACAGTTCCGCAAAACAAAAGTCCTTGTATTGAATAAAACATAGCAAGTCCTCAAGTCAATAAAACAGCGAAAGTCCTTTTTACGAGTTGAATAAGAAACAATCGCAAAGTCCTTGTATGTAATTAAGAAACATTAAAGCAAAAGTTCCTCAAGTGAATAAGAACATCGCAAAGTCCCCTTGTATGAAATAAGGAACATAGCAAAAGTCCCCCTTCAATTGAATAAAGAACAAAGCCAAAGTCCAACGTATGAAATGAAGAACATAGCAAAGTCCATCGACAATGAAATAAGAACAAAAAGAACAAAGTCCCTCGTCTTATGAATAACGAACATAGCAAAGTCATTCGAATGATAATGACAAAGCAAAGTCCTCGTACTGAATAAGAACCTAGCAAAGGTCCTTCGTATGGAATTAAGAACATCGGCAAAAGTCCTTTCGTATGAAAATAAGAAATTCACAAAGCCTGTAATGGAGTAAGAACAAAGCAAAAAACGGTCCTTCTTTAAGAATAACAAACAATCGCAAAGATCTCCGGTAAAAAGAACATTGAAAAGTACTCAGGTGAAAAATAAGAACCATACGCAAATCCTCGTAAATGAATAAGACATTGCAAAGCCCCGTAATGAATCAAGAAACATAAGCAAAGTAAATTCCGTACTGCAAGAAGAAACAAATCGCAAAGAACCTTTGTATGAATTAAAAACAAAGCAAAGTCCTCGGTAAATGAAATAAGAATAATAGCCAAGTCCTCAACCATGAATAAGGAACAATACGAAAACATCCGCGAAATGAATAAGAACTTAACATAGAGGTCATGATATAAATAAGGAAAACAATAGCAAGTCCTCGTGTGAATAAAAAACAATACAAAGGGCCTGTAACATAAATAAGAACAAAAGCAATTATTCCCTTGTAAGAATAAGAACAAAATCGCAAGTCCTTTGTATGAATAAGAACATTGCAAAGTCCTACGTATGACTAAGGAATAAAGCAAAGTCCTGTAACAATAAAAACATACAAAGTCCCTCGTATGAATAGAAAATAAGCTAAGTCCTCGTATGAATAAGCAAAATTAGCAAAGTCGTTTGTGATCAATAAGAACAATCACAAAGTCCTCGTAGTGGAAAATAAGAAAAACATCGCAAAGAAAATCCTCCATTAGAATAAGAATAAGGCAAAGCCACAGTGAAGAACAAAATAGCAAAGTCCTCAAGTGAATAAGAACTCGCAAAGTCTTGAGATGAATAAGAACATAGCAAAGTCCTCAAGTGAATAAGAACATCGCAAAGTCCTCGAGTGAATAAGAACATCGCAAAGTCCTTGTATGAATAAGAACATAGCAAAGTCCTCAAGTGAATAAGAACATCGCAAAGTCCTTGTATGAATAAGAATATAGCAAAGTCCTTGAATGAATAAGAATAAAGCAAAGTCCTCGTATGAATGAGAACATCGCAAAGTCCTCAATGAATAAGAACAAAGCAAAGTCCTCGTATGAATAATAACATAGCAAAGTCATCGAATGAATAAGAACAAAGCAAAGTCCTCGTATGAATAAGAACATAGCAAAGTCTTCGTATGAATAGGAACATAGCAAAGTCCTCGAGTGAATAAGAACATCACGCAAAATCCCTGTAAGAATAAGAACATAGCAAAGTCCTCGTATGTATAAGAACATCGTAAAGTCCTCATATGAATAAGAACAAAGCAAAGTCCTCATATGAATAAGAACATAGCAAAGTCCTTGTATGAATAAGAACATTGCGAAGTCCTCGTATGAATAAGAACATCGCAAAGTCCTCGTATGAATAAGAACATCGCAAAGTCTTTGTATGAATAAGAACATAGCAAAGTCCTTGTATGAATAAGAACATCGCAAAGTCTTCGTATGAATAAGAACAAAGCAAAGTCCTCGTATGAATAAGAACATCGCAAAGTCCTCGTATGAATAAGAACATCGCAAAGTATTCGTATGAATAAGAACATAGCAAAGTCCTTGTATGAATAAGAACATCGCAAAGTCTTCGTATGAATAAGAACATCGCAAAGCCCTTGTATGAATAAGAACAAAGCAAAGTCCTTGTAAGAATAAGAACATCGCAAAGATCTCGTGTAAATAAGAACATTGAAAAGTCCTCATGTGAATAAGAACATCACGCAAAGTCCTCGTATGAATAAGAACATAGCAAAGTCCTCGTATGAATAAGAACATCGCAAAGTCCTCGTATGAATAAGAACATCGCAAAACCCTTGTATGAATAAAAACAAAGCAAAGTCCTTGTAAGAATAAGAATATAGCAAAGTCCTCATATGAATAAGAACATAGCAAAGTCCTCGTATGAATAAGAACATAACAAAGTCCTCGTATAAATAAGAACATAGCAAAGTCCTCGTGTGAATAAAAACATAGCAAAGGCCTCGTATAAATAAGAACAAAGCAAATTCCTTGTAAGAATAAGAACATCGCAAAGTCCTCGTATGAATAAGAACATTGCAAAGTCCTCGTATGAATAAGAACAAAGCAAAGTCCTTGTAAGAATAAAAACATAGCAAAGTCCTCGTATGAATAAGAACATAGCAAAGTCCTCGTATGAATAAGAACATAGCAAAGTCCTCGTATGAATAAGAACATCGCAAAGTCCTCGTATGAATAAAAACATCGCAAAATCCTCATATGAATAAGAATATAGCAAAGTCCACAGATGAATAAGAACATAGCAAAGTCCTCGTGTGAATAAGAACATAGCAAAGTCGTCGTATGAATAAGAACATCGCAAAGTCTTCATGTGAATAGAAACATCGCAAAGTCCTCGTATGAATAAGAACATAGCAAAATCCTTGTATGAATAAGAACATATCAAAGTCCTTGTATGAATAAGAACATAGCAAAGTTCTCGAATGAATACGAACATAGCAAAGTCCTCGTATGAATAAGAACATCGCAAAGTCCTCGTATGAATAAGAACATAGCAAAGTCCTCGTGTGAATAAGATCATAGCAAAGTCCTCGTATGAATAAGAACATCGCAAAGTCTTCATGTGAATAAAAACATCGCAAAGTCCTCGTATGAACAAGAACATAGCAAAATCCTTGTATGAATAAGAACATATCAAAGTCCTTGTATGAATAAGAACATAGCAAAGTCCTCGAATGAATAAGAACATAGCAAAGTTCTCGAATGAATAAGAACATAGCAAAGTCCTCATATGAATAAGAACATAGCAAAGTCCTTATATGAATAAGAACATAGCAAAGTCCTCGAATGAATAAGAACATAGCAAAGTCCTTGTAAGAATAAGAACATAGCAAAGTCCTCGAATGAATAAGAACATAGCAAAGTCCTCGAATGAATAAGAACATAGCAAAGTCCTTGTGTGAATAAGAACATAGCAAAGTCCTCGAATGAATAAGAACATAGCAAAAGTCCCAATTGTAAGAATAAGAACATAGCAAAAAAGTCCTCGTATGAATAAGAACCAAAGCAAAGTCCTTGTAGAATAAGAACCATAGCAAAATCCAAAGTCTTGTATGAATAGAGAACAGAAAGTCCTGTAGAATAAAGAATATGTAAGTCCTTGTATGAATAAGAACATAGCAAAGTCCTTGTAAGAATAAGAACATAGCAAAGTCCTCGAATGAATAAGAACATAGCAAAGTCCTTGTATGAATAAGAACATAGCAAAGTCCTTGTATGAATAAGAACATAGCAAAGTCCTCGAATGAATAAGAACATAGCAAAGTCCTTGTAAGAATAAGAACATAGCAAAGTTCTCGAATGAATAAGAACATAGCAAAGTCCTCGAATGAATAAGAACATAGCAAAGTCCGTGTATGAATAAGAACATAGCAAAGTCCTTGTAAGAATAAGAACATAGCAAAGTCCTCGAATTAATAAGAACATAGCAAAGTCCTCGAATGAATAAGAACATAGCAAAGTCCTTGTAATTATAAGTAAATAGCAAAATTCCTCGAATGAAAATAAACGAAACATAGCCAAAGTCCTCGTAAGAATAAGAACATAGCAAAAGGTCCTCGAATGAATAAGAACATAGCAAAGTCCGTTGTAAGAATAAGGAACATAGCACAAAGTTCCTCGAATGAATAAAGAAACAGTAGCAAAAAGTCCTCGAATGAAATAAGAACAAATAGCAAAGTCCTCGTATGAATAAGAACATAGCAAAGTCGATTGTAAGAATAAGAACAACAGCTAAGTCCTCGAATGAATAAGAACATAGCAAAGTTCTTGTAAGAATAAGAACACAGCAAAGTCCTCGAATGAATAAGAACATAGCGAAGTCCTTGTAAGAATAAGAACATAGCAAAGTCCTCGAATGAATAAGAACATAGCAAAGTCCTTGTAAGAATAAGAACACAGCAAAGTCCTCGAATGAATAAGAACATAGCGAAGTCCTTGTATAAATAAGAACATAGCAAAGTCATTGTATGAATAGGAACATAGCAAAGTCCTTGTATGAATAAGAACATAGCAAAGTCCTTGTAAGAATAAGAACATAGCAAAGTCCTTGTAAGAATAAGAACATAGCAAAGTACTTGTATGAATAAGAACATAGCAAAGTCCTTGTAAGAATAAGAACATAGCAAAGTCCTTGTAAGAATAAGAACATAGCAAAGTCCTTGTAAGAATAAGAACATAGCAAAGTCCTTGTATGAATAAGAACATAGCAAAGTCCTTGTAAGAATAAGAACATAGCAAAGTCCTTGTAAGAATAACAACAAAGCAAAGTCATTGTATGAATAAAAACATAACAAATTACTTGTATGAATAAGAACATAGCAAAGTCCTTTTATGAATAAGAACATAGCAAAGTACTCGTATGAATAAGAAGAATCAGAAACTGTATTGCGATATTCCCTTTGACGACTAACCTCTCAGTTATGTGACTGGTTCGTTGCGACGCCAGTAAGAACTAACAAATCAATTAATCTATGAGTGGTTGGACAAAGGATGCGGTCTTCGTCCAGAGAAGGAGGGAATGCTCAAAACTACCAGCTGTTACTGATAATTTTGAGCCGTAAATATAGAATTACAATGGTCGGTAAATTATACAATTATAATGGTTGGTAAAATATAAAATCATAATGATTACTAATAATTTTGAGCGGTAAATTATAGAATTACAATAGTCGGTAAATTATGCAATTATAATGGTTGGTAAAATATAAAATCATAATGATTACTAATAATTTTGAGCGGTAAATTATAGAATTAAAATGGTCGGTAAATTATACAATTATAATGGTTGGTAAAATATAAAATCATAATGGTTACTAATAATTTTGAGCGGTAAATTATACAATTATATATCATGGTTGGTAAAATATAAAATCATCATGGTTACTGATAATTTTGAGCGGTAAATTACAGAATTAAAATGGTCGGTAAATTATACAATTATAATGATTGGTAAAATATAAAATCATAATGGTTACTGATAATTTTGAGTGGTAAATTATAGAATTAAAATGGTCGGTAAATTATACAATTGTAATGGCTACTGATAATTTTGAGCGGTAAATTATAAAATTAACGCTAATTATAAAATCATAAGGGTTGGTCAATTATACAATTATAATGGTTAATGATAATTTTGGGTGGTAAATGATTCAATTCAGAAATTTATTCGTTTACTTACTGATCATTACTCTGTTATGGGGAGCTTTTTTTAATTTGGCTATTCATAAGTCATATCATATCATGGGTTATTTTTTCCTCTAAGGAGCATAACAATGAAAAACTATAATAACCACATCGAAAGTGAAATATTTAATCAATGACAACCTCTCATGGGGGAAAATCTTGAATATATATATATATATATATATAAATATATATATATATATACATATTATATATATATATATATATATATGTGTGTGTGTGTGTGTGTGTGTGTGTGTGTGTGTGTGTGTGTGTGTGTGTGTTATCATAAAAGTCCTCCAGAACCTTCTAAAGTTGTTCCTTATATAGTACTGGTCTTGAGTTGAGTTGAATATAAAATTCAGGCCAAAGGCCAAGCACTGGGACCTATGAGGTCATTCAGTGCTGAAATGGAAATTGACAGTAAAAGGTTTGAAAGGTGTAACAGGAGGAAAACCTAAAAGCAGTTGCACTATGAATCAAGTATTAAGAGAAGATGGAAAGTACGATGAAGAAAGGAAATATAAAAGGAGGTACAATAAAAGGAACGAAAGGGGTTGCAGCTAGGGGCCGAAGGCACGCTGCAAAGAACCTTAAGTTATGCCTACAGTGCACCGCATGAGGTCTACTGACGGCACTGGTCTTGAATATCGAATAAAATCTAGTGATCTTTTATTTTCGAACAGATTTTATGCGATATCAAAGGCTAGTATGTACCAAGTAGAAAAAATACCTAGAAAAGTGAAAATTCATGGAAAAATTAAGGAAAGCTCAATAAGGTGTATATTCAACTTTAAATTGTCAGACTTTTCAGTTTTAGCAAATTATCTAGAAACACCTACTAATAAAGACCCAATCGTAGAAATTCTCAATTAAGAGATAACTACAGTGTTTCTTACTTTACCCAACTATGTGTTGCATGGCGCCATTTAAACACACACACACACTTCTCCATGGCTCCATTTCAGACACATTTCCCATTACAGTTTTCTGCCCTTTTCTTCATTCTCATGAACGCTGCCTTAGCGGTCGCTTGGTGGAAAAAAAAACCATGTTATTTTTATGAACTTTCCCTCTCCAGTGACTCTTTTGTAGAGGCAGTCTTTTAGATTAATCGCTGTGAAAAAAACCTCCGTCATTCGTCAATGAGAGTACTTTTCATTCATATATTAATCCGTAAACATGCCACGCTCATCAACAGCTCCTCGGCAGAAAGTGGAGTAAGTATTAAATAAAGTAAATGGATAATGTTTCAGCAATTCATTAAATATCTGGTAGTTAGGCAACTGTGGTGGGTCAAAGCCAGAGTGGAGAAAGGGCTGGCGGGGAGGGGGGTTGACAACCGCAGCCCTATACAGACTTAATGAGAACTAAATTTCCAAGTCCCTATGGAACCAATCTTCTAGAAGTTTAAAATTATATTTATAATATATACACACTCATATGCAAGCACTAATGAAAGCATAGTGATGTGCAAGCACTCAAGAAAAAAACCGAGCGCGTGCTTCTGAAAAAATGGAGAACATGAATGAATACCCACATGAGACGAGACTTCTATCATGAGCTAAATACCAAAGAAGAAGGAGGAGATGGAAGCCACCGACTGCTTTTCATCTCACGACGAGGAAATGTTCAATAAGTGAGGAGGAGGAGGAAGAAAAAGAAGAGGAGGAGGAAGAGGAGGAGGAGGAAGAAAAAGGAAGGAGGAGGAGAAGAGGCAGAGGAGTGGGAAGAGGAGAGAGAGGACGGAGGAGGAGTGGAGAGGGGGAGAGTGGAGGAAGAGTAGGGAGGGGAGAGGAGAGGAGGAGGAAGGAGGAGGAAAACGGAGAGGAGGAGGAAAAACAAGAAGAAAAAGAGGAGGAGGAGGGAAGACAAAGAAGAAGAAGAGGATGAGTAGAAGGAAGAAGAAAAGGCGGCGGAGGAAAATAAGAGATTCAGGATGTCAGCCTCCCTCTTCTCTCTCTCTCTCTCTCTCTCTCTCTCTCTCTCTCTCTCATGCTCTTTTACGATAGAAGATACATAATTTAGAACAAGAAATCATATATATAGTCTATGGAAGACCTCTCTCTCTCCTCTCTCCTCATCTCTCTCTCTCTCATCTCTAACCCGACCTCCATTGGCCCTGGACAGAGAAACCCCAACTTTGGCTATTAGTTAAACTTCGCACAATTAATCCCCTGACGAAGAAGACCCGCCATAAATAATTCAAAAGCCAATCACTGCGAAACTCCGCGCCATCGTCTGAGCCTTCTTCAGTGACCAGTCTCCTATGACGCTCTTTTTCTGCTTTGAATTCAATAAGGATGTGATTTATTTTGAATTCGCGGGAGGTATCACTTTGGTATCAATTTACGGTAAGGGCGCACAATTGAAACCACTCGGTGAGGATCAGAAAATTGATTAGCTTTATCATTATTATCTCTGAGAATTATTCTTTTCCATATTTCGAACCTTATTTACAATTAGATAAGACCTTCCATAATATCATCACAATTTACACACACGCACATATCACACACACACACACACACACACACACATATATATATATATATATATATATATATATATATATATATATTATATATATATATATATATATATATATATATATATATATATATATATATATATATATATATATATATATATATATATATATATATATTATGTATGTATATCACTTTACAAGAGAATGATGTCCAACCTAGCAATGAACACAGTATACCATTACAATAAACAAATAATAAATTATATGTATATATATATATATATATATATATATATATATATATATATATATATATATATATATATATATATATATAATATATATATATATATATATTATATATATTAATCTACGCCACGAAAAAGCCTAAAGTCAACGTGAAAATAATTAAACAAACAAACCACTTGTCTTTCTGATCCGACGACAAAGTGACCAGCGTAATGAAGACGTTGAAAAAAAAAACCAGGAGCCAAGTCTGATTGATTGATTGATTGACTGATTCAGGAAAGTGAGTGAGAGAGCTTCCATGCGCTGGCGAGTTAGCCTAGTCTTTCAGCACACCCGTCTCCATCGATCTCCATCGTCGAAAGCTCTTACTGAGAGAGAGAGAGAGAGAGAGAGAGAGAGAGAGAGAGAATCATCACACTGACCCACACTAAAACAGTGAGAGAGAGAGAGATCAACCCAAACCCACTAACCAACAGTAACAAAGTGAGAGATAGAGTTACAAGGAGTTACAAGGATTAGGATGTCTCAAAGACTTATCAGTCCATCCGAGGAGACATCGCGTGCTCACTCATCTCTAGGAGCAGGTTTTACTGTTCATTCACAGTGTCCCAATGATTTTGTCTAGCTTTCTTTTAAACTCTTCCACACTGTTGTTTACAACTTCTGGTGGCAGTTTATTCCATGTGTCACATATCTTGTGTGTGAAGAAGTTCCAACAATGAGATGTGTTGTATCTCTTCAGTTCTAGTTTCCATCCATTATTTCTCGTCTGGTTTTCGTTTAGCGTAAATAGGTTACTGAGAGAGAGAGAGAGAGAAGAGAGAGAGAGAGAGAGAGAGAGATCAACACACTAACCCATAATGTAACAAAGTGAGAGAGAGAGAGAGTTACAAGGAGTTACAAGGATTAGGATGTCTCAAAGACTTGTTAGCTTGTTAGTCCATCCGAGGATACATCTTGCGCTCAGAGAAAGAGAAAGAGAGAGTTCAACACAGACCGACCCACATTGTAACAGGGAGAGAAAGAGAGAGAGAGAGAGATTCAACACCTAAACCCATATCTACCTCAACTCCAAAAAGCATGGAAGGGGGGCGGGGTAAGTTTGGGAATATGGAGCAAGGGTATGCACCAAAGGAAGGAAAAGAATAGGAGAGGAAGGATAGACGGAAAGGGAAAGGGATAAAAGTGACGACAGGAACAAAGGGAAGGAAGGGAGCTGAGAGAGAGAGAGAGAGAGAGAGAGAGAGAGAGAGAGAGACTATATGTGGAAGACTGCATAGTCTGGGATGAAGATGACAGCTGGAAAAGTGAGAGAACTGATACAGAGTCAAGAGACAGGAACAGATAGAAGGATAAAAACAGAAATAAGCAGACATGGGAAGGAATTGTAAATACAAAAGGACAGGTAAAAATAGACGGGAAGGGTAAAGTTAGAATGTCAAGGTTAGAATAGGAAAGGAAATTTAGTATAAGACAAAGGCTCCAAAAGAAATTCTTTTAACGTTTCACAGTTTACTCTTAAATCCGTTCACGTTTTATTTGGAAAAGCTTACAAACACAACGTGAATTTCTGTTGCTTATGTAGAGCAGGGTATCTTTGAGAAAAAAAAAACCGCGTTCTTTATGTATAATATTTCATGCTGAAAATAATTATTTTTCAGTGACAGAGAACATAACCAGATACGCCAGCTTCTTCCTATTAAGAAAAACATGTTTCTTCAAAGATAATGTATAATTTACTTATTTCAGCAGAACAATTCTCATTACTTATGTATAAGGGAATGCGAGAGAAGGAACCACACGTTCTTTATGATCTAGATAAATAACTGTCTCCAGGTCACTCTCTTTATATTTCAGAGATGATTAAAAGTTAATTAAATAACAGAAACATAATTATGAGACATGCTGCCGTGCCCCTTTACCATGGAGAGATTGTCAATTTTACAGAATGTTCAAGTAAAATCAAATCACTTTATACAATGGCCCTTCATTTACTTTCGCAAAAGAACAGATAGTTAAGAAATTAGCAAACTTTTATCAAAGCAGAGCAAAAGAGAAAAAACAAACAAACAAAAAAATTCACGAGACGGATGACCATTCCATTCAGTACAGAAACACATGTCTACTAGTTTCTAATCAACTACTTTTTATTTAACAGATGAATAACCGTCCTGATGCAAATATTTGCATATGTACTGGATATAACAGTTTTCCAAGTAATACTTCATAGCATGACATACAGACGTTTCTTTCTATAATGCAAAAATATATTATACCATAAGAAAAATATATGAGTGAAAAAAAAATCCCACATTAAAAAGATAAGATCTCACTCATTTACTTGATGGCGCGGTTCAAATGATGCAATCAGGAGAGTAAACGTTTCTCTGAGTCAAACAAAAAAACATTTTACAGAACGGAAGATCGTTTCCGTACGTACGTACAAGGACAAAATTGTTTACCAGAGGAGCATACAGACGTTCCCTTAGGGGAAAAATATGCCCGCGAGACGAGAAGACGAGACTAAACGAGGGAAAACTCGCTCCCTGAAGGCGACACTTGGCCAACCCAATCAGCCAAACATTCGACGAAAGTCAAAGGGAAGCAAGTGCGGATATCCCCCACTTATCTCCGGCGAGACGGAGTTCAGTTGTTTTTACCGTTGGACGCTAAAATGAGCGGGATTTCTTCGTTCGTCCTCACTTCCCTTGGAAAGAAGGAAAAGGGAAGGAAAGGAAAGGAAAGGGAAGGAAAGGAAAGGGAAGGAAAGGAAAGGAAAAGGAAGGAAAGTGATGGGATGTGGAGCACTGCACTCACCCTCAGGAAACAGTGTCCAGAATAGATTCGTTATCCTTTATCGTAACGTTAGTGATCAAAGGGGCACTTCTCTAGCCGGCCTGATTTCGAAACTCCATTCAATTTCCAACTCGTATTATTTTTTTGCCAGGATGTTTGAGGAAATT
>NC_087209.1:19024502-19029502 GCF_015104395.2 Macrobrachium nipponense | reverse complement strand
TTTGGGTACGAAACATGTAAAATTTTAATATGCCTTTTTTTCTTTCTTTTTTGTGCGCATAGAATATTTGGGTGCCAAATAGAAATAAAATGTTAATATGCTATTTTTTTTCTTTTTTTTTGTGGGCAAAAAATATTTGGGTACGGAATAGAAATCAAATTTTAATATGATTTTTTTGGAAAAAATTAAGTAAAAAATATTTGGATACGAAATCGAAATAAAATTTTAATATGCATTTTTTTGTGGGCAAAAATTACATAAAAAATATTTAGGTACGAAATCGAAATAAAATTTTAATATGATTTTTTCCTTTTTTTGTGGGCAAAATATATTTGGGTAGGAAATAGAAATAAAATTTTAATATGCTTTTTTTTGTGGGCAAAAATTGCGCCAAAATATTTGGGTACGAAATAGAAATAAAATTTTAATAAGCGTTTTTTTGTGGGCAAAAATACGTCAAAAATATTTGGATAGGAAATAAAAATAAAATTTTAATATTCATTTTTTTCTTTCCTTTTTTTGTAGGCAAAAATAACCTCAATTCAAAAGGGGCAGAACTGACGTACAAATCTAATCAGCAATGTTTGAGGATTTTATAAATGAGACATTAAAAATTAACAAAAACCAGTAATGTTAAATATGGGAAAAAAATATTTGGGTACGAAACATAAATAACTATTTAAACCGTTTTGTGGGTGATAAAATACGCCAATGTTAAAACGGGCATAAATGACATATAAATATACTTAGCAACATATGAAGATTCTTTAATGAAATACACTACAGAAAATCATAGAAATCTGATGGAATATTAAGTTAGAAAATACTGATAATACATTTGCTTAAAATCAAAATCTCGTAACAAATTACAGGTTACTCTTGACCTAGATACTCTCATACAGTGAAATTCTAATTGAAAAATGAATGAACGTTCAGTAAACAAGAGGTAAACAGGGCAAGTCTTCCCCTGCTCCTTGAGAGAGAGAGAGAGAGAGAGAGAGAGAGAGAGAGAGAGAGAGAGAGAGAGAGAGTTTTTAGTGATAAACTGGGTAGTGGGAATCTTGAACAGTGGCATACTTGAGAGAGAGAGAGAGAGAACCAGCTAGCGGAATAATTTAGCAAGTTAAAATACCGGCCAACAAATGCCAAGAAAAGTTAAACGAGAAATTAGTCGACCAAAATTCCGAGATAATGTTTTACAGAAGCCGAATAAAAGGAAAAAAATAAAAATCCTAATTACAAAAACATAAGAAGGTAAAAAGATAATAATCTCAAATTTGCGACAACGACTTCTCCATTTCATTCTGTTTTTCATGCCCGCAATATGCCTCAGAAATGAAAAGGAAAGTGTGGGGAATTTTTTGTTTCTTCTACTTTTTTCTCTTCACTTTCTTTTCTTTTGACAGGGCTGAGTGATGCAACGTACCCTTGCAAGATAACGTGGAGTGTACTACAATGAAGATTCTCTCTCTCTCTCTCTCTCTCTCTCTCTCTCTCTCTCTCTCTCTCTTTCTCTCTCTCTCTCCTTAGTACTCTGAGCTCTTTTTCTTTTTCACTTCTCGTGGCATTGTCTTTATAACGAGGGAGAAGGTCTCTCTCTCTCTCTCTCTCTCTCTCTCTCTCCTTAGTATTTCGAGATTTTTAGCATTATAAACACACCGATCGGGAGAATCTCTCTCTCTCTCTCTCTCTCTCTCTCTCTCTCTCTCTCTGTATCCTTAGTACTCTGAGCTCTTTTTCTTTTTCACTTTTTCTTGTAGCATTGTCTTTACACCGCGGGAGAAGGATTCTCTCTCTCTCTCTCTCTCTCTCTCTCTCTCTCTCTCTCTCTCTCTCTCTCTCTCTCTCCTTATTATTCCGAGTTTTTTAGCATGATAAACACACCAACGGGGAGGATCTCTCTCTCTCTCTCTCTCTGTTTAACTTGTGTATTCTCGTTGGAAGCAATAAAGGTCCTTTTGTGCATTTTGTGAGAAATCTAAGTTGTAAGTGGTTATTGTAACTTAGAAATACACAAACACACACACACATACACGCATGCATATTGCGAGCGAGAAAGATATATATATACCCCTGAATGGCAGCGCACGTATGAGGGTTCAACAAGTCGCTGATGAGCCTTCTGTGTAGGTAGAAGAAGTCGCTTATGCTGTGGAAGTTTATCTGCATAAACGGTTCATCCAAGATCGAGTGCAAATTTATAAATAAGTATATAAATAGAGCTATTCTTCTATCTTCATATACGTATTACATGTGACTTCAAGCTTCAATATATATATATGTATATATATATATTATATATATATATAATTATATATATATATATATATATATATAATATATAAATATATACAATATATATTTATATATATATATATATATAATAAACACACATATATATACATATAATATAATATATATATATATATATATATATATATATATATATATTCTCTTAGAGTAATTATGCATCCATGCCTTCGAGAAACTTAATTACCAAAATAATTAAGGACAGTTGCGTAACATTACTAGTTTCTGTTCAAAAGAGAAACAATACTATTTCTCTTTTTAAAAGGGAAACGATACCATTTCTCTTTTAAAAATAGAAACAATACTATTTCTTTTTTCAAAAGGGAAATAATACTATTTCTCTTTTCCAAAGAGAAACAATACTATTTCTCTTTACAAAATGGAAACAATACTATTTCTCTTTTCAAAACAGGAACAACACTATTCCTCTTTTCGAAAGAGAAACAATACTATTCCTCTTTTCGAAAGAGAAACAGCACTATTCCTCTTTTCGAAAGAGAAACAATACTATTCCTCTTTTCGAAAGAGAAACAACACTATTCCTCTTTTCGATAGAGAAACAATACTATTCCTCTTTTCAAAAGAGAAAAAATACTATTCCTCTTTTCAAAACAGGAACAATGCTATTCTTCTTCTGGAACGCCCCAAGCATCCGAGACCTGGAAGTTCCAGACACGACGAAAACTGTTAGAGGGAGTTTGAAATAAGCTGGAACTTGGAAAAAAGTTATTTGCAGAAGTTCAGCTGAAATAATCCCAGATTGTGCCTCAAAGAAAACCCAGACAGGAAAGAGAGAGAAAGCGCGGATAAGAAATAAAAACTTAATAGTTAGCCGTGGGACATTATTATCCTTTCAAAACTTTCTCTCTCACAGGACGAGAGTTGAATCTTCTCTATTATACGTTGCAGTTTTACGTTGAGGAAAACAAATGAGAGCTAAGTGCTTTTTTAATTCAATATTCAAGAATCTGATGCCAGCAACTACCAGAATTATGATTCAGGGAACACAGAGGAAACCAACGCGCTTACCATTATCAAGATATAGAGGATGAAGAGTTGACCAAACCGGTTGGGAATGACCTGTGCAAGGTATTGACCTCTGAAGACATCGAATGAGGTGATGACACATCATAAAACGCAAACCTCCGCCAAGGTTGAGCGATAAGTTACACTAATATCACTCCTTTAAGCTAATCGCTTGTCGCCAGCCGCATGGCCCATCTTCGCAAACACTTTCGTATGAATCCTTACATAATGTTGTGTGTAATTCTACTAAAAAAAATTACAGACAAACGAACAAACCGACCAAGCCGAAAAAACATCATAACCTTCCTGATAGAGATGATAAGTAAACTCTAGAAATAAAAACACAGGGCCTGGATCTTGTTTAGTTTGTTTGTTTGTATGGTGTTTTTACGTTGCATGGAACCAGTGGTAATTCAGCAATGGGACCAACGGATTTACATGACTTCCGAACCACGTCGGGAGTGAACTTCTATCACCAGAAATACACATAATTCAAACCTCAATTGAATGCCCGAGAATCGAACTCACGGCTACCGAGGTGGCAGGCCAAGACCATACCGATCACGCCAGTGAGGCGCTGCCTGGATCTTGTTGATAAAATCCATCAGCTATCAAAATTCATTCTGGGCTACAGGCTAATGTTTCCTGTAGGACGGTATACTTCTACAGTGTAGCACATATTAGGCAGCATTGAAGGAGGTCTTTGAAAAGGACCCTACGGCCCCCCCCCCCCCCCCCCCCCACAGTTGCATTGGTTCCTGCCTTTTACTTTTCATTTATTTCCCCTGATCTCTTAGCATTTGGCTTTCAACTTCTTCGGGTTTTTATGATTCAAATTCTCCCTTTCCATTCAAGACCAATTCTTCGGGCTACGCCTGTGGGGGACTAGTTAAATTAAATTAAATTAATATAATAATAATAATAATAATAATAATAATAATAATAATAATAATAATAATAATAATAATAATAATGTCTACAAAAGAAATGTTTCTACAAGAAGAGCCATTTCATTAACACCCAAAATAGGCCTTGAAATATAAATGAGGTGAATTTTGGTATTGTCATCATCTCTAAATGATCTCTATTGATGTCCCCTCGAATTTATATAGTTCCCGCCATCTTTTTATTTCCCCCCATATTTTTTAATTGACCGCAGGCGGTCTCCTTTGAGGCACTGATAATCACAAGTGTTGATAATAATCATAAGACCAAATCAATAAAAATCATATATAAGAATCTGAGTTTGCCATGTGGTAAGTAGACATTCACAGGACTTTTTTTTTTTTACACAATACTTTGAACAATGAAGATTGAAAGCAAGAACAGAGAGAGGAAAGAAACAGACAAACAGACAGACAACGACAGTGTGAGTTAAAGCGCTAAGCCACACCTCCCGACCCGGGAAAAAAAGCTGAGAGAGAGAGAGAGAGAGAGAGAAAAGCTGTCGATGGCAAAATTCCCCCGCACCCTATCATTTGGAACTAATACTTACTATTGACGTCGTTGCAAAACCCCGTTTCAGCGACTCGGCTCACGTTCTAGACCTCGTTAGAGCAACCCGAAGGAAGAAGCCAGCCTTCAATCAAATAATCATTAAACAAGGCAAGGACTCGGGAGCGCTGACCCCTCAGGAGACACAAGAGAGAAAGTTTCATGTCAAA
>NC_087209.1:19015851-19024002 GCF_015104395.2 Macrobrachium nipponense | reverse complement strand
GTCGAAGGCTTTCTTATAGTCTATCCATGCCATTGCTTAGGTTGGTTTTCCTTCTCCTACTGTTCTTCATTACTATTTTGTCTATCAGGAGCTGGTCTTTTGTGCCCCTACACTTCCTTCTGCAGCCTTTCTGTTGGTGGGGGATGGTGTTTGTCTCCTCTAGGTAGTTGTATAGCCTTTCACTGATGATACCTGTTAGTAACTTCCACATTATTGGTAGGCAGGTGATAGGCCTGTAGTTACTGGCTATATTTCCTTTACTCTTGTCTTTTTGTACTAAGGAATGATTCTTCCTGTGGTCATCCATTTTGGTGCTTGGTGATTTTGAGATACAATGCTGGAGTTTGTTCTGCTATTCTTGGGGTGTAGGCCTTGAAGTTTTTGTTTTTTGAGCCAGTATCCATGGACTTCATCGGGACCTGGGGCTTTCGAGTTTGGCATTTTCTTTAGTTGGTGTCTGACTGTGTCTGTCGTGATGTCTGTGAATCTTTGTTTTATTCTCCCTGTTTCTTCTTCCTTGACGTCCTGGAGCCATGTTGCATGTTTGTTTGTGTGATACCGGATTGCTCCATATGTTTTCCCAGAGTCTCTTACTTGGTTCGGCTTCAGGAATTTTTGGGTGGTTGTCTTCCCCTCTTAGTTGGCTGTATAGTCTTTTCTGGTTGGTTCCGAATAGTTTGTTCTGTTGGTATCCCTTATTCCTGTTCATGTACCGTTGGATCTTGTGTGCTTTGGCCTTAAGCCTCTGTTTTACATCTTCTATTGTGTTGTTTAGTCCCCTCTCTTGTACTTTGTATTTCTCGTTGAGTTCCTCCCTTGTTTTTCTTGTCTTCTTAGCCTTTTCTGCCATTTCTTCAGTTTACTCAAGTCAGATCTCATCACCATGATTGCTTTTCCAGGCGCCTTTCCAAGGAGGTTGCTGTTTGGTTTCTGTGTTGGGTTGTGACGGTGGTGTTGGTGTTCGAATCCCCATCAGTTCTGCTACTAATCTTGCTCCTGCATATGTCAAGTTATTGTTTCTGTGATACTGGTGGTGTGTATTAGGCCCATTATTTTTCATTGACCTCACTTGTTTTCTCCCTTAATTTCTTGGTGTTGTAGGCTTTCCTGGAGGGGATCTTTGTTCTCTCTGTATCTGGCTCCATCCATTGTCTAATCTTTTCTACCCATTCCGTCCTCTCTGTTACTTTCGTCGGTTGTTTCTTCTGTGTCGTTGTTTGATACCTCATCCTCCCTGTCGTCTTCTGTGGCATCGTCTTCAGTTCGTCTTCGTGTAATTCTTGTCGTGTGACATTTCCCTTTCCAGTTCTTCTCTTTCTGTTGGGGAGAGCCAGTTCTTTTTCTTTATGTTTCTTACTTGGTCTGCCAGCCTCTGCTCTGTTTGGGGGGTGTTATTCCTCTCATTCCAGATGTTGACCAATCTTCTTCTATATCCTCTCTCCGTCGGGTTGCTTCTGATGTAGCATCTCCATATTTCCTTATTTTCTTCTCTTGTCCATTTCTTCCTTTTTGCCTCTGTAGCTCCAATCTCAGGCTGTTGATTACTGTCGTTGTGGTGATCAGTTGCTGGATGACGACCTCCAAGTACCTGACCGTCTTCCCCTACATTGGGTTGAATACCTGGTTGCCGGACGAAGCTCCTCTGTTGCCAGGGTTCCATTTACGTCGTTGTCGTTTATTCCTTCATTTCTTTCCATCATTGCTGAGTTTTGCTATTTAACCCATAGCTGGACCCTACCCCATCAGGGATAGGTACTCATTTACAGCTGAGTAGACTGAGGAAATTATGGTAAAGATCCTTTCCCAAGGAATCAATAATTATTATTATTATTATTATTATTATTATTATTATTATTATTATTATTATTCTAAGGGGTGCCACATTAATAAAAAAATGTTGCGAGTTCGTGTATAGTTTAAAAACCCTTTACAAAGCTTTCGAACCCTTCCTTGGACTGAAGATGAATCCAGATAATGGTTCGAAAGCTTTGTAAAGGGTTTTTAAATTATACAGGAACTCGCGATTGTGAGTTTTTCCCAATTATTATTATTATTATTATTATTATTATTATTATTATTATTATTATTATTATTATTATTATTATTATTATTATTATTTATTTAAAAAGTACTCATATTGGCACGAGTTTTTTAGATGGAGAAACAAATTCCAAATTATGGAACTGTATAAATAAATAAATAAATAAAAACAATTGTATGGAGGGCTTTCGAGATTCTGTACAGTTTTCCTTTTGGAAAGCTCTCCGTATCATTGTAATTTTAAATTATATATATTTGTACAATTACATGATTGTAGAATTGATTCTCCATATTATCATTATTATTATTATTATTATTATTATTATTATTTTTTTTTTAACGTACTCACACTAGCATGTCTTAAAATGGGGAAACAAATCCAGTTATGAAACTTTACAAATATATTTCAAAACTAAAATCATACAGAGCTTTGTTTTGTTTTTTTAGTTTTATTTCTCTTTCTATGTTTATTGTGTTTATGTTCTTTAAAGAAAGTTAAAATACAGATTTTTTTTTTTTTAGGCATTCGACCGAATATCTACCCAGTTGAACGTGTTACCTGCATAAACATGCTTCTAAGAAGAACATAATTCTCCCTAAGGAGAATTCACTTTAAAAACGGGAAATAAATATTCACTTCAACAAATAAAGGAGAATTCACTCTAGGTGCCGGCAAAGAAAAAGCCCCTTTGTTATTCATAGAATACATGAAATATAATGATACCCACCACGACGTTTCATAAATCTTCGTACTTTGGCATTAGGGAAAGCCGAGGTTGAACGAAATATGAAGGGAGAGAGGGATTCCAGAGCCAGCATTTCTTTGGATCTTTTGTTCCACGAGCTGAATAATAATACCGTGGAGGAACTGCGCGATCATTCAGGGATTGTAAAGAACGAAGTCTTTCTTTCGATCTTGAATCTGAAAGGACATACTGTTCGCTTCTGCCGTCCACAAGACACAAAATGGTTGCATTTTCAAGACCTATATAGACGTATTTTGAAGACGAAAATGGTCGCGTTTTCAAGACCTATATAGACATATTATGAAGACGAAAATGGTCGCATTTTCAAGACCAAGATAGTGGTATTACTAGACAACAATTGTAGCATTTTTAAGAACAAAAATGGTCGCGTTATCAAGACCAAAGTAGTGGCATTAATAGACAAAAATGGTAGCATTTTCAAGACAAAAATGATCGTGTTTTCAAGACCGGCTGCGTTTTCAGTGTCATCCATTGACAAAAATGGTCGCATTTTCAACACCAAACTCGTTGCATTTTCAAGACTAAAATATTCGCGTCTTCAACGCAAAATGGGTGCATTTTCAAGAAGTCAATAGTCAAATTATTAAGACCAAAACGTTCGCGTTTTCAATACGAAAATTATCACATTTTCAAGACCAAAACAGTCGCATTTTTAAAGAGCAAATTGATCGCATTTTGAAGACCAAAATAATCATATTTTCAAAACCAAAATAATCGTATTTTCAAGACCAAAATAATCGTATTTTCAAAACCAAAATAATCGTATTTTCAAGAGCAAAATAATCGTATTTTCAAGACCAAAAGTATCAAATTTTTAATTTGCAGAAACTAAATTCTTGTTTCTTGAAATTATCTGAAATTCGGAATTGTAAATTCCACACCAGACCCATTTTTCCGGACTGCACAGGACACAAGAATTGATTGTCGGTGCTACATGACTTTCAATCCTTACTTCTGAACTTGAAAGGAAGCTAAATGTTTTTACTTTTATTATTATTATTTCTATAATCAACAGCGCAAATACTTAGGCATACTTGAGGGTCGTTATAATCATCAATTGCAGCATCATCCTTCTATCATCGTATATTTCTATGTTGACATCTGACTCCTCAAATCTATCTCTCTCTCTCTCTCTCTCTCTCTCTCTCCGGAATAGATATCTTTGGTAATACTGCAACTAATGTTTAGAGTGGCATCTCTCTCTCTCTCTCTCTCTCTCTCTCTCTCTCTCTCTCTCTCTTCGTGTTACCCTTGATGCAATGAAGAAACCTTATTCTCTCTCTCTCTCTCTCTCTCTCTCTCTCTCCTCTCTCTCTCTCTCTCTCTCAATTCACGCTGCTACAAAAGACCAACACATTTCATTATTTACAATCGCAGACAGTTACGGCAGCACCGTCTTATCTTTCCTTCCTATAGGACTTATAAAACCATGATGGTCCTCCAAATAACTTTCGGCTTATCCTTTGTCAACTTTCGTGGTGGGCCAGGCGTTATCTAACGACATAACAGCGCGGCGGAAGTTGATCACAAAAAAAAAAGAAAAAAAAGAAAAAAAAAGAAAAAAAAACCGCCTTATAAATTATCATTATGGTACGTGTTGGCAGCACAGGATGATATTGCCCACATTTTTCTACCTTTATAATATAATTTCTTTTGAAACTGTAGCATGGAATTAGCCAAAGGTTCCTATTTTGACAGCTTCAAAATATAATTTCCTTTTAAACTGTATCATGGAATTAGCCAATGGTTCCTATTTTGACAGCTTTACAATATTTTTTTCAAACTACCATGGAATTAGCCAAAGGTTCCTATTTTGACAACTTTATAATAAATTTCTTTTTAAACTGTATCGTAGAATTAGCCAAAGGTTCCAATTTTGACAACTATACGATATAATTTCTTTTTAAACTGTATCAGAGAATTAGCCAAAGGTTCCTATTTTGTCCGCTTTACAATGCAATTTCTTTTCAAACTGTATCATGGAAATGACCTCAGGTTCCTATTTTGACAACTTTACAATACAATTTCTTTTTAAACTGTATCATGTAATTAGTCAAAGATTACTAATAGACAATTTTTGCAACATGTAATTAATCTTTTTAATAAACTCGATTTAGTGGCTTTTAAGGAACGCGAACATCCCTAATTTACTTCATTTTTTCAATTACAAGTTGAGTCACGTTGATTTGGGCAATCAAAGAACCTAGAATTACGACAAAAGTTTGAAAGTTTCGATGCTCGTTTCCTGAACAAATAAGCTGACTTAGCAAAAGGATACGTCGAAGTCGTATAAAGACTGAAAGACTAGATAGGAAGACATAGCGACGGTTAAAGGATATCCCCGTGAAAATATTCTTCTTATTTGATTTTTTTGTCTATTTTTATTTTAACGACATATTATTATTCCTTATTCTTTTAATGCCATTGGCAGTTAACTTAACTGGATTTTTAATAAATTCGTTAATTATTCAAATGTCATTACTAAGGAATCAATTGGCCCTAACAACCAAAATTGCTGACATTTACGTCAATTCAGTCAGCCAGCGTCGCCGTTCGATGTTATCTACTCTAGCTTCGCTCATTTTCATATACTTTCGAATTATGATGAGCTTTAAATATTATTCAGATGCTTTCTAAGTCTCCTTTGACTAAATAACATCAAGACTATACGCTAAGAGAGGTGAAAGGAGTAGATCGTCCCTAAAGAAACTTACGAAGTTACAAAAATGACACGGCGAATGTTTGAACAGAGGGGAGAAGGACTATTTCCTCTCTCTCTCTCTCTCTCTCTCTCTCTCTCTCTCTCTCTCTCTCTCTCTTAACCCTAGAGCTTTCAATATGACAAAACAAACACAAAATGTGTTTCAAAGCATCTCTCTCTCTCTCTCTCTCTCTCTCTCTCTCTCTCTCTCTCTCTCATTACGGCAATGCCGTTCTCATAACCTTGGAATTGTAACCATAATCGTCGCTGCTAAACTTTCCTGAGTATAATTGCACGAGATTAGACCAAACTATTGTCCTTACCGAAGATGACCGAGTTCGAAAGAGCTGTGGACGTTTAATAAGAAAGAATAAAAAGCCCCTTTCCATAATTAGGGCAAAAAGTGGAATAGCACCAACAATTCCACGGCAATTTTCACACGCAACGCCATACTGCACAAATGAAAAAGGAATATGCAAATGGAGTTGTTCTCATATTAGTCCCAATGGCTTCAGGGCAAAAAATGGAATCAAGGAATGAAAAATAAGTTGGAGACCTTAGTTATATGATTAAGGTAAATGTATCCTAAAGGTCTCTCTCTCTCTCTCTCTCTCTCTCTCTCTCTCTCTCTCTCTCTCTCTCTCTCTCTCTCCACTCACACACACAATTATTTGTACATATATACATAGATATATATATACATATATATACATATTTATAAATATACATGTGTATATATATACTCATTATAATCAATACTTATAATGTAATCAACATTAATAAGTTTGGAATGCGAGTTATAAGCTATGCAGAAATTATATCATTACACAACTCTCTCTCTTCTCTCTCTCTCTCTCTCTCTCTCTCTCTCCTAATATACCCCCATCCATCTCAATAGAAATGTCCCTAAATGTTACTGTTATCGTTGCTAATATACCATTACACAAATGAGGTACCGACGATACAGAACGATATCAAACCGTGAGGCTGAGTTTTCTCCTCTCTCTCTCTCTCTCTCTCTCTCTCTCTCTCTCTCTCTCTCTCTCTCTCTTTTACGACCCTTCAGCTTCTAATAACGCTGAAATTAGATTTCGAGACATTACTGTTAAAAGTTATGCATAAAATGTGAACTACCGAAGTGCTATGTTCTCTCTCTCTCTCTCTCTCTCTCTCTCTCTCTCTCCTATCCTTATCACGACATAGTGTTTCTCATAATGCTTTAATTGGAGTTGAATTCATTGTTACCAAACAATATGCAGAAAATGGTAAGGCGACTAACAGTTACGCTCTCTCTCTCTCTCTCTCTCTCTCTCTCTCTACGACAGCGTTTCTCATAATGCTCAAATTGCAGTTAAATTCATTGCTACCAGACGATATGCAGAAAATGAGAAGGCACAACAGTTACACACACACTCTCTCTCTCTCTCTATCTATCACTAAAATGTGTTTCTCATAATGCTCAAATTGGAGTGATAATCATTGCCCCCCCCCCCTCTCTCTCTCTCTCTCTCTCTCTCTCTCTCTCTCTCTCTCTCCAGGCGTAGTCTAATAACGAGAGCTGTAATTTCAATTCAGTAAAGTTCAAGAACGTTCTCAATTCGTCCCTTTTATTTGTTACACCAGAACAGTTCAGAGTCGAGAGGTGACTGACCAGTCCCGTTTGACTTGTATTTGAGACCGTGATTTATCAGATATAATAACAGCTAATTTCTATATATACAACTATAAAGGGGAAAGGTTTCTTTTTCTCTCACTATTATATATATATATATGATATATATATATATAATATATAATATATATATATATATATATATATATATATATTTATATATAATATGAATATCCTTTACTGTAATCTAACAATGGACTTTGAAGATAGCAAAAAAAAGAAACTTTGAAAAAAAAAAGCCTACCAAAACATTATAAGTAAGTTGCAAGCATGTAATTCTAAAGGCCAATACTTCTGTATTCCATATTTTATCTATTATCAGGAACACTGAAATCAGGAATGTATATGTGTGTGTATACATATATATGTATTTATATATATACATATATATGCATAGCATGTGTGTGAATAATGTAAATATATTTGCGTGCACGAATGAACAGCTGGCAACCACAGCAATCCTAGCTATTCGAGTCTGGCTAATTACAGGAATTAAAGCAGTAACTCCGCATTATATATAAGTTAACTCCAGGAAGTAGTGTTTTATCTCTTGCGCTGCAGATCAGGAAAATTGATGAAAACAATTTAACACCAAAATACTGAGGGTGAATACAAATAAATAATTTACCCATATAAACAAGCAAAGAGAAAATGCATCGTGCTAATGTACTCACCACTTTGGTGAATTACGCACCTGCTACAAAGTCCTATATTGCTAGGAAGAAATAACTACAACAAGAGAAAAAAAAACCCACTGAAAATAGCCTTTAGAAACGTGTGCAAAGTGTAAATGCCGTCTCCTAAACCGATAATAAGAAAAGGAAGCAGAAAAAAAATACTATAACCATTTTTCGTAAACAAATATCGCTTAAAAAAAATCACACTAAAGATATGATGCCCTCGTCTCTTCAACTGAGGATGGGGAATATAAATAGAAAAAAAAATCCAAAACTGCTGTTTTTAATGAACAA
>NC_087209.1:19003351-19008351 GCF_015104395.2 Macrobrachium nipponense | reverse complement strand
TGCGTCAATATACCGTCAAAGCAATAAAATAGCGAAATACGACGAGAAGAAGACCAAAGTAAGGCTCAATAAAAATTAAGAGACAATGAAAATAACAAATAAAAATAAATGAAATCATTAAAAGGTCAGCGAAAATACGTCAATATACCGTCAAAGCAATAAAATAGCGAAATACGACGAGAAGAAGACCAAGGTAAGGCATCTAAAACAATCGTGGGAAGATGACTCTTAAATCCACCGCCACGAACACAAAGCGTCGTAAACCAAGTTGGAAAAGACTTAGATAACAGAGACTCAATCAACGAAGACCCCAGTCGAGGATCCATTCGCCAAGGGGAAACAGACCAATACTCCGATACAACCCTCGGAGAGGGGAATAATAACTAAAGGTCGTCGTACAACTTTTAATACCTCTTCGGAAAAAGAGGTAATGTGCTCGGAATTGGGAAGTTCATTAGCATCGGAAGTCTCCGGATGAGAGAGAGAGAGAGAGAGAGAGAGAGAGAGAGAGAGAGCGATCGGATGTCTAGACGAGAGAGAGAGAGAGAGAGGCATCAGAATGTCTGGATGAGAGAGAGAGAGAGAGAAAGAGAGAGAGTCAGGCATATGTCTGGATGAGAGAGAGATAGAGCGAGAGAGAGAGAGAATAGAGAGAGAGGAGAGAGAGAGAGGCATCAGATATCTGGTATATGAGAGAGAGAGAGAGAGCGAGAGGCATCAGATGTCCTGGATATGAGAGAAGGAATAGAGAGAGAGAGAGAGAGAGAGAAGGGAGGGAGAGAGACGAGAAGAGAAGAGAGAAGCATCGGATGTCTAGACGAGAGAGAGAGAGAGAGAGGCATCAGATGTCTGGATGAGAGAGAGAGAGAGAGAGAGAGAGAGAGGCATCAGATGTCTGGATGAGAGAGAGAGAGAGAGGAGATGAGAGATGAGAGGAGAGAGGAGAGAGAGAGAGAGGCATCAGATATATGGATATGAGAGAGAGAGAGAGAGAGAGGCATCAGATGTATGGATATGAGAGAGAGGAGAGAGACAGAGAGAGACAGAGAGAGGAGAGAGGATAAGAGAGAGAGAGAGAGAGGGTATCAGAGTATGGAGGAAGAGAGAGAGAGAGAGAGAGATGAAGAGAGAGAGAGAGAGAGGGGGGCATCAGATATCTGGATGACCTTACCTTACCTTACAGACCTTATAGATCGTTCGGGTTGCCCCAGGTCCCTCAGTGTGAGGCACCTCTAATGTCTACCAGAGAGTTGCTAGTACATCTTCCGGTATATTTTGCATCTTCCAATCTTGGATGGTCTGAGATGCAGTTTAGATATTTGTCGAGCTTTTTCTTAAACACATCTACGCTCACTCCTGATATATTCCTCAGATGAGCTGGCAACGCATTGAATAGACGCTGCATTATCGATGCTGGTGCGTAGTGGATTAATGTCCCGTGTGCTTTCCTTATTTTTTTTCCTGTATAGTTTTGGGCACTATTAATCTACCTCTGCTTGCTCTTTCTGATATTTTTAGTTCCATGATATTTTCTGCTATTCCTTCTATCTGTTTCCATGCCTGAATTATCATGTAGCGTTCTCTTTCTCCTTTCTAGACAATATAATTTTAAGGATTGTAGTCTTTCCCAGTAGTCAAGGTCCTTAACTTCTTCTATTCTAGCTGTAAAGGACCTTTGTACACTCTCTATTTGTGCAATATCCTTTTGATAGTGTGGGTACCATATCATATTGCAATATTCAAGTGGACTACGAACATATGTTTTATAAAGCATAATCATGTGTTCAGCTTTTCTTGTTTTTGAAGTGCCGTAACAACATTCCCATTTTTGCTTTACATTTTGCCAACAGAATTGCTATTTGATCATTGCATAACATGTTCTTATTCATCATCACACCAAGGTCTTTAACTGCTTCCTTATTTGTGATTCTCATTATTAGGTCCCCTATATGCATATAGCTTTCTTTCTCTGTCTCCATAATTTATTGATTCAAATTTATCAGAGTTAAAATACCATCCTATTTACCTCTGCCCAATCATATACTTTGTTAAGGTCTCTTTGTAGAGCGTTCCTATCTCATCACAAAAGTAATTTCTCTACTTATTCTTGTGTCATCAGCGAAACTACTCACTACCGAATCCTTAACATTACTGTCTATGTCTTTAATCATAATAACAAACAGTATTGCAGCTAACACCGTACCTTGTGGCACACCGGATATTACCTTGCTTTCATCCGATTTCTCATCGTTTGCAATAACTATCTGTTTTTCTGCTGTGTAAAAATTCTTTTAACCATCTTCCAACTTTATGCGCCACGATATTGTGTTTTCTAATTTTCTTCGCTAATATATTATGGTCTACTTTGTCAAAAGCTTTTGCAAAGTCTAAATAAACCACATCTGTTTCATTTCCGCTTTTCATATTTTTGAATATGTTCTCACGGTGGACTAACAGTTGGGTTTGTGTACTTTTTCCGGGTACGAACCATGTTGTCCTTTATTAAAACAAATTATTTTTTATTAAATGTTTCATATTATTTTTCTTCATTACCCTTTCATACACCTTCATAATATGTGATGTTAGACTCACAGGCTATAATTTACTTGCCTCTAGTCTTGATCCACTTTTGAAAGTAGGGGTAATATATGCTAATTTGCTAATTTGTGCTCATCATAAAAATCTTGCCTGTATCTACACTTTGTATTAATAATATTGCAAGTGGCTTTGCGATAGAATGAACTACTTTCTTTAACAAAATAGCAGGCACTCCATCGGGCCCTGCAGCAGCTCCATTTTTAATTTCATTATAGCCTGAACAATATCAGCTTCATTAATATCTATATCAGCTAAATATTCACTATTTTCATCCCTTACTTCTATATCATTATCTTCATTATCTATTCTAGGGGTGAATTCTCTCTTATATCGTTCTGCCAATATGTTGCAAATTTCCTTTTTTTTCATTCGTTAATCTCCCTTCAATTCTTAGAGGGGCCTATTTCTATTCTTCTTTTATTCATCTTCTTCGCATATGAGTATAATAGTTTGGGGTTTTGCTTGATATTTAATAGGGTTTTTTCTTCTTCCAAGTCCCGTTTTTCATTTTCTTTTGATTGTATAATTTTGTTCTGCATTTTCTATCTTACTTTTTAGTTCTATAACTTTCCATGCATTTTTTTCTTTTGCAAGACCTTTTTTCCACTTTCTGATTTTCTGGAACAAGATCCTTCTGTCTCTTGGTATGCATGACTGATGTTTACTTTTCTTCTTCGGTATATATTTATCCACTATTTTCTCTAATATTTTATATAATATCTCCGTATTTACCCTTATGTCATCACTTATGAAAATGTTATCCCAATCTTTGTTTAATTCTTCATTAGTTCTGACCATTTAGTATATTTTTTACTGTAGAAGTTTGTATTTTCCATATCCTTCCCACTTTTTCATTTCTTGCTTATCTCTGTTTTCACTTGCTTTGGAATGGATGGCTGTTTAATTCTATGACATTATGGTCTGAAATAACCTCGCATTATAAACTATTATTGTTTTTCTTTAACATAATTCATCTCGTTCACAAATACTAGTCTAAAGTATTTTCCTTTCTTGTTGGCAGGTGATTTATTTGTTGAATGTTGTATTCTAGTAGCATATCTAATAGCTTTTCGAATTGCCTCTTATCTTCTGCACTACTATTACTCTCTTTTTTTATATGTATAAGTACATCCACAATCTCTTATTCGTTCTTTCCAGTCTACGAAAAGGAAAGTTGAAAGTCTCCAGATAGGAGAATAGTCCAGTCCTTGTGGTTTCTACATATATCATCCAATTTTTCTATTATTAAGTCAAACTCTTTAGTATTAGGAGGTCTATATATTACTATGTTCATTAATTTTTCAGATTCAAATTCTACCGCTATTAGTTCACATTCTGAGTTACTATATTTCTCATATATTTTTCCTTGTTTTTTTGTCTTTCCCATATATTGCGGTTCCCCCTTGATTCCTATTTTTTCTATCTGATCTATAAGTTTGGAACCCTTTTATTTGATCATCATTCCCAGTCTCTTGGGAATACCAGGTTTCACTTATATTCATTATATCTATTTTCTTTTCAATTTGGGTTAGTTCTTCTAAGTACTCTATTTTTCTTTTTGAGTTACTCGTAACTAACCCTGCGCATTCATCACTATGATGTTTGCGTGTTTTCTACTTCCATTTCAATTTAAATTGGTAATAATAAAGGATTTTACCCATGGTCTCTTTCCTGTTCTGGTATGTTGTTCTTTTTTTCATTTCCAGAAATTTCTGACATTAAAAAATCCAACTTTTTCCATAATATTTGTTCTTCCTTCATCATAATTATTCATTTTGTGTCTGAATCTGCAATTTTTCTCCATATCTGCAATATCCTCTTGCAAAATAAAAACAGTTATTATCTCTTGAGTAGAATCTTGGAGCTGATGCTTTGAAATTTTTTGCTGACACCTCTGCATATCTCGTTGATGGCCTGCTTTTTTCTTTTACCTGATATTCTTCATTCCTCTCTCTATTTGTTTCTTTCTTATTTTGGATTTTATTATTTGATTGGTTATTTATTTGATTATGTTTCATGGCTACAGGGTGCATATATTTACATTTTTTGTCAAACTTACATCCTTTTCCTTCTTTTAGGTTTTTGCATATTTTTGGATGTAGATCTCTGCAATCATCCTCATAGCCATCTAGGTATGCACATTTACCATATATTTCATAGTTGTGACATACCTTAGGATGTTTTGTAGTAACATTTTTCTCCAAATCTGCAATTCCCTCGTTTCAAAAGGTTGCAGACTTTGTCCTATTTGTCTATTTTTTCCTCTTTCCCGTCATTGTGTAGATCTGGGTAGAGCCTCTTCGGGATTTTCTTTTGTGTCATATCGTAATTTATTTCTTCGTAGGTATGTTGCTTTATAGCCTCATATGTAGTATCAATGAGTATCTCTGCATCCATACTTT
>NC_087209.1:18993351-18998351 GCF_015104395.2 Macrobrachium nipponense | reverse complement strand
GATACTGCCATTACTATCATCATCTACAGCAGAGATACATTTTCATGCAACATACTTTCTTCGCTTTGTTTTTCTCGCCATTGTTTACCTCCTATGTTTTTCTGTTCACTGTTTGCCTACTGTTTTTCTTTACATTGTTTACCTCCTATGTTTATTTCTCTATTGTCTACCTCCTATTTTTCTCTCCTATGTTTTTCTCTCCATTGATTACCTCTTATGTTTTCCTCTCGGCTGTTCACCTCCCATGTTTTTTTTTCTCCATTGTTTATCGCCTGTTTATATCTCCATTGTTTACCTCCTACGTTTTTCTCTCCAATGTTTACGTCTTATGTGTTTCTCTCAGCTGTTCACCTCCTATGTTATTTGCCCTCCACTGTTTACCTGCTATGTTTTTCTTTCCATTGTTCACCTCCTATGTTTTTTTCTCTATTGTTTACCTCCTATGTTTTCCTCTCCGCTGTTTACCTCCTATGTTTTTTTCTCTCCATTGTTTATCACATGTTCTCTCCACTGTTTACCTTCTATGTTTTTCTCTCCACTGTTTATCACATATGTTCTTCTCTCCATTGTTTATCATATATGCTTTTCTCTCCATTGTATATCACATATGGTCTTCTCTCCATTGTTTATCACATGTTTTTCTCTTCATTGTTTATCACGTATGGTCTTATCTCCATTGTTTATCATATATGCTTTTCTCTCCATTGTATATCACATATGGTCTTCTCTCCATTGTTTATCGCATTTTTTCTCTCAATTGTTTATCACATATGGTCTTATCTCCATTGTTTATCACATATGTTTTTCTCTCCATTGTTTATCACATATGTTCTCCATTGTTTATCACATATGTTTTTCTCTCCATTGTTTATCACATATGTTCTTCTCTCCATTGTTTATCACATATGTTCTTCTCTCCATTGTTTATCACATATGTTTTTCTTTCCATTGTTTATCACATATGTTCTTCTCTCCATTGTTTATTACATATGGTCTTCTCCTATTTTTCTCTCTGCAGTTTACTAGCCTATGTTTTTCTCTCCATTCATTCATTAATGATCAAATATACGAGGTGAACTTCAGACCACAAAGTACCCTCAAATGTACCCTGCCTAATTACTGACCCCCTTCTACGACCAGAGGTGGACTAAAACCCCCGAATCTAATGATAAATTCGGACAATCATAATGACCCCTTCTTGCTTGGGAGAGCTGGGGTCCACATCCTCGAAGACACACTGCGGTAATGCGTTTCAGGGATTGGGTTCCAGATGGTAGAAGTAATATAGTGTAGCCCATATTTCACGAGAACGCTGCCGCAACGTGGCTAATGAGAGAGAGAGAGAGAGAGAGAGAGAGAGAGAGAGAGAGAGAGAGAGAGAGAGAGAGAGAGATTTAAAAGCAATTGCGGGAATGTAATTAATGAAACAATTCCAAAGTTTTGTCTATATAATCTGAGAAAGGGAGAGAGAGAAATGAAGCAATTACTGGAGAATAACTAAGATGGCAATTCTTAATGTTTTTTTTAGTGAGTGTTTGTGTGTGTGTGTTTGAGAGAGAGAGAGAGAGAGAGAGAGAGAGAGAGAGAGAGAGAGAGAGAGAATGATAATAATAGTGATAATTCCTATATTTCAGCTAAAATTACAGTGGGTATTATTTTCCATCGAGAGAGAGAGAGAGAGAGAGAGAGAGAGAGAGAGAGAGAGAATGATAATAATAGTAGTAAATCCTATATTTCAGCTAAAATTACAGTGGGTATTATTTTACACTGTATGTCAGAGAGAGAGAGAGAGAGAGAGAGAATGTCCCAAGTAACCAATTAAAGGAATACAGCCAACCCAACAATTCAACAGTCTCCTCTTGTGTGTGGTGCATCAGACAGACACACAAGCAGAAACAGAAGCCATTCTAAACACACACACACACACACAAAACGAAAACCAAGCCTAACGACACCAAGCAATACGGAACAAATCCAATAATCCCTGATCCCTCAAGCTATAAAAACGAAACGTAAGAAACGCAGGCTACACTGCAACAGCTGACTTAAATAAGGAGACCTGCATTGCACGTACCAGCGCGCACCGAGTCCCGATAACGGCTCCACTGCAGACGTCGCTCGCTGCTTGTGGCTGGAAAGCCGCAGAAGGAGAGGAAAGGAACAGGATATATAGAAAGGAATATAGAATCTAGGTCACAGGCCAAACGCTTGGGACCTGCGAGGTCATCCAGCGCTGAAACGGAAACTGGCGTGAAAAAAGGTCTGAAAGTTGTAACGGGAGGAAATCCTCGCAGTTAAGTATATCTTAGTTAAACCAGACCTCTTGAGCTGATTATAATAGCTCTCCTAAGGCTGGCCCGAAGGATTAGATTTTCATATACGTGGCTAGGAACCAACTGATTACCTAGCAACGGGACCTACAGCTTACTGTGGAATCCGAACCACATTCTGTAGAGAAATTAATTTCTAATCACCAGAAACAATTCCCTCTGATTCCTTGTTGGCAGAGCAGGGAACCAAACTCGGGACTACCGAATCGGTAGGCGAGCGCGTAAACCCCTCGACCAAACGAGGAATCTATCCTCGCAGTTGAACGTAAGACGGAGGGGATAGATTATGAACGAAAATACGGTACTAGGAATGAAAGGGGTTGTTTGTAGCTAGGGTCCGAAGGGACGCTGCAAAGAACCTGAAGTTATGTCTTCAGTACACCGCATGAAGTGCACTGACAGCACTACCGCCCTACGGGAGGAGGGGGTAGGAAAGGAAGAAGCTGGGAGACAGGGAAGTGAGGGCCCCCTCAGACTGGATGATAAACGCCACCCGGTACAATGAGGAGCCTCCTCTATTCAGAGTAAAAGCAAGAAGTCAGTCGCTCCTTTGTTTTGTAGACGGGATTCACCGGGGTCGTTCTAATAACATCAATTGCAAAGCAAGACAGAAATGGAACAAAACACCAAGTCTTGATCAATAGCTATAATAATTATGCACCTTTCCCTTGTGTGTATTACAAGATCCAAACACATAGTTGAAAAGGAATATTGGGCAATAGAATCCCTGCTGTTGTTGTTATCCCTTTGATAAACACAACAGCACGGAAGAACAACAAAGCTAGGCCGTATCATTTTACACTAAACGTTGTCGGATGCTCCTATTACCGACGCTCGTTCCAAAGGTCTGGCAAAGCCTAACTTAGATATCAGAGGCCTCATATTACTAGTTCACTATTTTTTTTATGGGGAAAAATTCTCAGAATAGAGCAGTGGAACTGTAAATGGAAAATGAAGAATAAAGTAAAGGAAATAAACACATTTTTGAAATTTGGAGGTGACCAAAGTAAGCTAAAATTCCCAAATATATATCCACGACATTAAAGGTGGAATGGAATGGAATGGAATATAAAGTTTAGGGGAAAGGCCAAACGCTGAGAACTAAGTGGTGATTCAGCGCTAAGAGGAAAACTAAATAAAAATGTTTACAAGGCGTAACAGGAGGAAAACCTCGCGGATGCACTAAAAAACAATTGTTAGGAGAGGGAAGTGAGTAAGATGGAAGGAAGAGTATATTGACTGAATATGGAACTTAGGCCAAAGGCCAAGCACTGGGACCTATGAGGCCATTCAACGCTGAAACGGAAACTGACAGTACAAGGCTTGAAAGGTGTAATAGGAGGAAAACCTTGCAGTTGCACTATGTTGCAATTGTTAGGAGAGGGTGGACAATAAGACGAAAGAGAATATGAAAGGAGATACAGAAAAAGGAACGAAAGGGGTTGCAAGGAACCTTAAGTAATGCCTACAGTGCACCGCATGAAGTACACTGACGGCACTAACCCCCGCTACGGGGAGAAGAGTATATTAAATGGAGGTTTTATACCAGAAATGAAAGGGGTTTTAGTATGGGCCACAGAGACGCTGCAAAGAATCTCAAGCAATGCCTACAGAGCATCCCCTACGGGGAACCGTATTGTGGAGGTGAAACAAAGATAACAAAGATAAAAGAACGAATTAGATCTATGAAATATATTATGCCGGACTCCTGCAGACTTACATTAGCGTGAGCGGGAGACATCTGCCTGACTGGATACGTCTATAGCAGCTGATCCCCTAGGAGCAATAACACAAGAGACGTAATCAGCCATTATAGGGAGGTGTACCATGCATGATGGAAATGGCCTTTTGACCTATAGGGTCAAACCACACCGCCACACCTAAAGGTCAAAAGGTAGACGGCTGAATATTTCAGGGGTCACTTGACCTCAGTTCCGATTACTTTTTAGACGAGAGCCACCAAAGGAAAACAAAAATAAAAAGAGTAAATTCACACACAAAGAATGGCTACTGCCGATTCTTCATAACATAATTACGAGGCCGACGTCTCCCTCTCGCGAAAGGTCAGAAGTGACTCGAGTGCCACTTTGGGAATTTCATGAGGTTGACCGAGAACTCGGGGTCGCCCTCCGACTGACATTCCGTTGACCTCGCAAGCAAACATGAACTTTTCTCAAGTCGCGTCATTATCGACATGATGAAGATACCGTAGCATCCTTTCTTTCGTTACTGATGCTGTCTTTGTCGCCTGATAGTCAGTGGGTTTTCACTTCGCTCGGTAAATAAGATGCAAATAAAAAAATATGTAATGAAATTTTTAAAATGATTTAATTCTAAGTTAAAATATGGTCATGAAATATACATATATATATATATATATATATATATATATATATATATAATATATATATATATATATATATATTTCAGTGTCTCTATTTTGGACAAACAAGTTAGAATATATATATATATATTATATATATATATATATATTATATATATATATACACACATATATATATATATATATATATATATATATATATATATATAAATATATATATATATACACATACATACATAGACATACATACATATATATATTTACTTCATCCTCAATTAATCAGATAAAAACGCACACCACAGTTCAATGACGTCAATTTAACCAAA
>NC_087209.1:18980851-18988351 GCF_015104395.2 Macrobrachium nipponense | reverse complement strand
GATTTCAAGTGAAGGTCTCAAAACGTCAGCATTATGAAGTGGAAATTTCAAAATGAATTTACAAAATTCATATTATTATTATTATTAATATATATATATATATATATATATATATATATATATATATATATATATATATATATATATGTCAATCACAGTCCTCCAATTCGAGGTACTTATAGTGTGGGGTTCCGGGTTGCATCCTGCCTCCTTAGGAGTCCATCACTTTTCTTACTATTTTACGCTTTTTCTAGGAGCACACTCTTCTGCATTATTATTATTATTATATTACGAAATGTTTAGTAATGCAGGATACTATAACGGTTCAGTAACTTGTAAAAGAAAATTAAATAATTAGAACTAGTCTATGAGTATTACAGACAGACATGCGTACACAAACACACACAAACACACAAACACTTACATAACTAATTAGATATATATAAGATATATAGATATAAATATTATAAGATACATGTATGTTTGTTTATATAGTATATTTATTTATATTATTAACACTAGAAATATAAGTTCATACACAAACATACAACATACAATAAACACACACTACCCACACCCCACACAACACACAAACCCAACCAACCACCAACCAACACACACACACACCCCACAACACAATATATATTATATATATCATAATATATATATATATATATTATATATTATACATAATACACACAAATATAATTCACACACATGCATACATACATATATACATATATATATATATATATATATATATATATATATATATATATGTATAACTGAATCACGAAAGTTAGGAACGTGATAAATCCATAAATAAAGATAAATGCCACGAAGGAAAAATAAACGAAGGAGTCTGCAAGATCTTTCGACTTAAGTCGAAAGATCTTGCAGACTCCTTCGTTTATTTTTCCTTCGTGGCATTTATCTTTATATATATATATATATATATATATATATATATACCATATATATATATATATATATATACCATATATATATATATTATATATATATATATATATATGTACCATATATATATATATAAATATCATATATAACACCATGACTGAATATTATTTCTTGCCAGGTTAAAATCACTTGACCTCCATCCCAAGCAACGGAGTTCATCACGGACGTGTCGCAGACGTGAGGTCAGTCACCGTCAAATCTGCAACACTACACCCGGTCATACGAAGCGAATAATAATCAGGTGCGTTAGAGTTCACGCGGAGATCGATCCCAGGGACATGCTTACTTAGGAGGACGACCTGATCATTTTACGATGTTATCGCCTCTGCAGGCGACTGAATAAATACGCGAGCATGTCTCTCTCTCCACCTCATCTCTCTCTCCCTCTCTCTCTCTCGTCAAACACATATGTGCATAAATACGCAAATACACACACACACACACACACACACACACACATATATATATATATATATATATATATATATATATATATATATATATATATGTATGTATGTATAGTTGTGTGTACGTATACATTCTTGCATGTATACATATTAAATATATATTGTATTTTGTGTGTGGGCAACATCAACACTCGACAACAATTTGAAAATGTAGAGCAAATAACAAATTCACGTCGAAAAACAAGAATCCTTCCCACACCATTTCGCGTATTTACAGTAGCCATCTTCAGGGGATCGGGAGAAAAAGAAAAAAAAAAAAAAAAAAAAAAAAAAAAAAAAAGTCTCGAAGTTTTATGGCATTTTTCTGAATATAAGAAAAATATCCAGTAAATACAACAAAACACACCAGACGTATTCCGTTATATTCCTCGTCATTTTTCAAATCATACATAAATACCTACATACATGCGCATAGTATTAATATAATATATATAAATATATATATATATATATATATATATATATATATATATATATATATATATGTGTGTGTGTGTGTGTGTGTGTGTGTGGATCGGTTCCGTGTAAATTCACGTAACCTCAAAACAGAAATAAGAGCGACATATGCCCATTTAAACGTTCTAATTAGCAACTACTTAACCGTGTTTACATTCCATTAAACTACTTTTGCCACGTGAACCAGACATGGAAAAAATGAAGTAGCGTTTTCCGTGCTATTAGGAACTGAACGTCTCTCTCTCTCTCTCTCTCTCCCTCTCTCTCTCTCGTCCTCTGCTCAAAAAATCTCTCTCTCTCTCTCTCTGTGTGTGTGTGTGTGTGTGTGTGTGTGTGTGTGTGTACGCATTCTGGGAAGAAGAAGCAAAAAAACCATCACTTTTGGATTTCAATCCTTTATTTTTACGTTGGTGAGCAGCTTTACACCAATCCTTGATTTTTATGATGGTGAGCAGCTTTACATCAATCCTATATTTTTGTGTTCGTGTGCAGCTTTACATCAAGGCTTTATTTATATGTTGGTGTGAAGCTTTACATCAATCCTTTATTTTTATGTTGGTGCGCAGCTTAAACCAATCCTTTATTTTTATGTTGGTGCGCAGCTTAAACCAATCCTTTATTTTTATGTTGGTGCGCAGCTTAAACCAATCCTTTATTTTTATGTTGGTGCGCAGCTTAAACCAATCCTTTATTTTTATGTTGGTGCGCAGCTTAAACCAATACTTTATTTTTAATGTTGGTGCGCAGCTTAAACCAATACTTTATTTTCATAATGGTCCAAATCCTAAATCAACAATTTTATCATCAGTAGAGGCTACTCGGTGCAAAGTTTGGTGAAATTGTTAAAATATAGCGCTTAGCGAGTTCGTGTGACGCCAGCTTACGACAGCTTTAGGTGGATTCCAGATGCATTAAACAATATTCTCGAGGCACTGCAGTGTACTGTAGGTGGGCTGAGCCGAGATCTCTAACCTTATCGCGTGACATGGAATGACCTTGGTATTGGTAAAAAGGACCTCATTTTTGGCCCGCTGAGCACAGACGAGAGAGAGAGAGAGAGAGAGAGAGAGAGAGAGTCTAAATGTGTCAGTAAAAACTTCGACTAGAAAGGCGTTCCGATACAGGAACACTTGAACCTTTTATTTATTTATTTATTTTAAATTTAAATCTTCACTCTAATTGACCACTGACCATTTTCGGGGACAAATGCATCCGTTAGGCTTTGCTAGTACAGCAAATGTTGCGTATAACTGTACGAACCGATTCTGATGTGAAAAACTGGCAATTAGACTAGGCCACCAACACATATTGAGTTGTTTACCAAACGTACTGGAAACTAGCAATTGTTCGAATTCTTTACGAAATTATCATTATTATCTAGACTGAGTTAAGTTTATATGAAACAAGCTTAAAATAGGAGAGTAATTTGCAAAGGAAGCTTCCAAGAAGAGATTTCCGTTTGTGAAAAATGAATAAGAGACTTATATATGACAAAAAAGGAAAAAAATGCAACGGTACATCTCTAAACGCATGCGCCAACACCTCGACGTAAGATGACGCTTAAAACTATGGTGGAAACTCCAACCAGATGCTTTCCAATAGTAAAAAATTATAAAAAGAAATAAGAAAAAATGAAAAAATTAAACAGTATATCGCTGAACGCATGCGCAGACCCCTCGGCGCAAGCCCACACCTACGGCGGTAGCATAAGCTCAATGTGACAACATTCCAACAAGAGAATTTCCATTATTTTCACGATTAAAAATGAGAAAAGGAAATAAAAACTAAAAGGAAAAAATGAAGCAGTACATTGCTGAACGCATGCGCAGACCCCTCGGCGCAAGCTCGCACCTACGGCGGTAGCATAAGCTCAGTAAGTGTGACAACATTCCAACTAAAGAATTTCAATTATTTTCACGAGAAAAAAAGAAATAAAAACAAAAGGAAAAGATGAAGCAGTACATGCGCAGACCCCTCGGCGCAAGCTCGCACCTGTGGCAGTGGCGTAAGCTCAGCCAGAGAGGCAACACTCCTACTTTTTGGTACTATGACCAAGACCGCCGGATCCCATAACGCATCGCCTTCGCGAGACACCACCGCCCTGAGGGAACACCCAGCTGCCTTCAATAATCGGGCGAAGATGAAGTCATAGCGGCAGTCCTTTGATCTCTCTTGGATCTACAGAAGAGAAAATGAGGAATTTCTTCTCTATCTCTCTCTCTCTCTCTCTCTCTTGAAATAGGAGACACTGAATTGCTCCGGTGTCAGGAGATTCCGCTGGGCAGTTAATTTGAGCCTCAGGAAGACAAATGAGTGTATTTGGTCTCTTACAGAAGTGGTGGGATTTTTTTATTTGTTCCTTTTTACTCTCTTCTACATTAGTAATGGATGAGGTTAGCTTAGAGGCTCAACTGGACTTTGATGTTAAAATAAACACTTGTTTCAAAATATTACACCATAGGCCTACCTACTGCGGCCTCGCTCGATTACCGGGCTAGATAATCATACCCTACAGCAACTGTTATATTAGACAAATATGATAATTGATCGTTAAGGTTTCTGAACCTCTTTGCTATAAAAAATCTTATAAACATTTTTTTTTTTTTTTTTTACAAAGATGAGGTCTATTGTCTGTATGGTGATTTTATGTTGCATGGAACCAGTGGTTATTCAGCAACAGGACCAACGGCTTCATGTGACTTCGGAACCACGTCGAGAGTGAACTTCTATCACCAGGATTTACATCTCTAACCCCTCAGTGGAATGCCCGAGAATCGTAATCGCGGCCACCGAGGTGGCAGGCCAAGACCACACCGATCAAGCCACTGAGGCGCCAAGCAAATGTCACTTCATTGTAAACCTTCAAATCTATTTTACCATCACAGAAAGCGTCAGACATAATTTTTCTTACATATATTTTTTCATTCCAAAGGCTGGTGGGACGGGAAGCCTATTCCCTTATCTGTTCAGACCAGATGAAAACTACAATGTAAAAAAAAAAAACTACTTTATCCTGAGGAAGCCACAAATTCCTTTCACTGACGGAAAGAAGACTTCGGCAAAGGACAAGGAACCAGAAAGGGCAACCTTTAGCTTAGTGAAAGATAAGAAAAGGTCATTTAATTAGGCAAGCATAGCATTGCATATATTCTGTAGCTGTCTAACCAATTCCTTCCTCCTCTCCAAGCGGGAACATTATTCAGCCAAACCCATACAATTCTCTGGGATTTAGGCTTGGGTCGTCAAGGTGTGTCGATATACTGATACCAAGTGAAGGCTTTGATTATATCACCGTCTTCTGTTTACGCCTAAACTAATTCTCTCTCTCTCTCTCTCTCTCTCTCTCTCTCTCTCTCTCTATCTATATATATATATATATATATATATATATATACATATAAAATATATACATATATATAATATATATATGTACATATATGTATACATAAATACATATGTTTATATATATACACGCCTGAACTCTCTAACTCTCTCTCTCTCTCTCTCTCTCTCTCTCTCTCTCTCTCTTGGGAACTTCTTAATTAATACCTGACAAACAAATCACTTCAACTAAAATTTGAATTCTATTCCTCTTTTTCGTACAGATGTAACCAAGTATCGCAACAGACCTTAGAAATCTGGTGTGAGCAGCAACGGTACGTAAACGGCTCCGTGAGGCAAAGGAATTAACGAGTTTACACTACAAACTCAAACCGTATTCTAATCCACGACACCTCACGCACGAGTGTCATCGCTGAACCTAATGACATACGACAGCCGCTAACAAACGAGAGATGACACGACGCCTAACGCGGTCAGCTTTGAGGTGCAGGTGGGGGAGGGGGAGGGGAAGGGGGAGGTGAGGGGGAGGGGGAGGGAGAGGCGGTTTACCTTTCATTGCAAATGCTGCTGACGACACTTAGCAAACAGCGCCGCTGACGAAGACATAAAAGGAGAGAGAACGTGCGACGCCTCAGAAAAGCGAGGAAAATTATGTGGGTATGCTGAGAGAGTGAGGAAGTGTTTTTTTTTTTTCCAACATTATGTGAACAATGTAAGAAAAAACCAGTTTACGTTTCGACTTAAAACAATGGATGCATTTTTTTTTTTATCATCAAATAATCTACGAGTTTTTTTATCTATCAATCCTATGTATGCATGTATTTTATCTATCTATTTTATGTGTGTATACGGCAAGTATGTATTTTATCTTTGCATGTATGTGTGCAAGTATGTATTTACCCATCTATTCTATGTGTATATATATATAGTATATATATATATATATATATATATATATATATATATACACCATTACAATAATTCATATATGCATGTACATTCTTTATCTATTGTATGTATGCATATCATTTTATCTATTTATGCTATGTATGTATGAAGGCATATAGGTAGTTTTATCTATCTATTTTTATATGTACATGCATTCATATATATATATATATAGATATATATATATATATATATACATATAATATACATATATATATATTACCTATCTATCGCATGAATGTATGTATGTATACATACATGCAGGTAAGTTAGGTATACAGCCAGAAAGAGAGGTAACCCCCACTCAAGACAAAACCCAACTTAGCGACGAGAGCATTAAATCTCCCTTGGTGACAGAATACCTGGCAGTTTCCCCGAGTAAAGCGCACATATAAATCGTCAAGTCAGACAACGAGAAATCGCTAGGATCGCATTTCGCAGGATATAATAGATCGCGATTCCTTTCCGCCTTAGTCCGTTCAGATGCTGAGTTTACACAAACGCAATAACAGCTGCGTTTGAAGTTTCTAGAAGCATACAGGTGTACAGCATTCGATAAACAGTACGTTTTATTTCATATATATATATATATATATATATATATCATATATATATTATATATATATATATGTGTGTGTGTGTGTGTAATATATATATATATATATACACATGTATGTATTGATACACATATATTTTTCCCTTCCCTCTTCCGCCCTTTCCGTAGTGAAAGCGTGCATGCTTTCTCTGGCAAAGAGCTATATGTATATGTATGTATATATATGTATATATATATATATATACATATATATATATATATATATATATATATATATATATATATATATATATATATATATCATATATATATAATACATACACACACGCACAATTACAATCATTATATACGTATAATCATGCATTGGCAATGGACGTATAAACGTTCATAAATTTACAAAGAAATCCTTCATAATTTATATATAAAATATGTAAGGGCAAGCACTTCAACGCTTGTTTACAGTTCTGAATATATATTAGAGTAATTACTTTTACTGGAAAGACCTAAATTCTAAGAACGATTGTAAAGCTCCACAAAACCTTCGTCTCTCGCGGGGAGAGAGAGAGAGAGAGAGAGAGAGAGAGAGAGAGAGAGAGAGAAGCCCAGTCCTTTGAAGCAGCGCAAGAAAGGAAAAAGCTCATTGTTTATTTTCTTGAAGACTCAATTCGATGCTCCTTGTTGTATCAGAAGAAATTTCCCAGGGATCTGAAATAACTGCCCAATATTTCCTCATCTGGACGCTCTTCCTTCCAC
>NC_087209.1:18968351-18970851 GCF_015104395.2 Macrobrachium nipponense | reverse complement strand
AGACCAAAAGCCTAGCACTGGGACCAATGAGGCCATACATCACTGAAAGGGAAATCGAAAGTTAAAAGGCCCGAAGGATTACACATTTTTACGTGGCTAGGAACCAACTGGTTACTTAACAACGGGACCTACAGCTTTTTATGGGATCCGAACCACATCGAGAAATGAATTTCTATCAACAGAAATAAATTCCTCCTATTCCACGTTGGCAGATAAATTCCTCCTATTCCACGTTGGCAGAGCGGAGAATCGAACCCGCACCTTCAGATCTGTAGTCTAGCACGTAACCGACTCGTTCAATGAGGAACTCTTAAAAGGCGTAACAAGAGGAAAACCTCGTATTTGCATTATACAACAATTGTTTGGAATGAGCAGTCGGATGAAAGAACGAGAATATGAACGGTTGCACAGTAAAATGAACGGAAGGGGTTGCAGCTAGGGACGCTGCAATGAACCTCAAGTAACGCCTACAGTGCGCCGCGTGAGGCGCATTGGTGACACTAACCCCCTGCGGTGAAGTAGAAAGATTGTACACGTAGACCTCTCTCTCGACAAAGGGCATCATAAAATATAAAAATACCAAAGCAAAGACTGGAACATTTTCCAAAGCTTGGCAGTGAAATCTGCGCTCAAGATAAAAGATCTTCGCGTTATATCTGCTTTAACCTTTTAAACTGACGCAAAAGACATAAACACGTTACAATACCGGAACATCTGCTTTAAGACAGCACAAGAAACTTCACCTCACGCATACGCGTAAATGGGACAAAGGTCTTTTATCTAGTGCTTCCTTTTAAAGTTGAAATGGACTTGAAAAACATTCAACTCCGCCGTACTTTACAGCAGAACGAGATGACTTGCCTGGTTTCTGTTATAACCTTTAAACTGACATATGAAAGGGGAAAACTAAGCCTTACAATATGCTCTTCATGTCTGCCTTAAACTTTAAACTGATAAAAGCAAATGTGAAATTTACCCAGCTTCTATTTCCCAACCTACATTCCTCCGGCAGTAAAGTTTGCAGAGCAACAAGAGCTTTGACCTTGCACATGCCTTGACCCATTTCAAGGTTAAAGCACACGCAAAGAAAAGGTAAAAACAAAACTACTTCAGGCGCGCAAGACAACATGCTCTTCGTATTTGCTTGAACATCCACTGATAAAAACTATGCCTTACCTCACGCAGATTCTTTCACCCATTTAAAGGTTAAAGCAGACATGCGCATTACAATTTGCTGTTTATATTTTCTGTAATCTTTACAGATGAAAAATACGCCCTACCTCACGCAAAGTTTACATCATAACAAGAGCTTTAACTTGCACGTGCTTAGCCCATTTAAAGGTTCAAGAAATGTAAACAATACTCTAATTAACGCACGCTTCACAATGTGCTCTTCGTATATCCTTCGTCCTATAAACTTCCATAAGAGAATTTAAAATTTGTCAAGCTTTTCTTTCCCATCCTCCTGCAGTCAAGTTTACAAAACAACAAGAACTTTAACCTTGCCCCTGCCTTAGCCAATTGAAAGGTCAAAGCAGACGCGAAGAAATGCAAACAAAACACCTCTCCCAATCGTCTCTTCGTATATGCTGTGTAACCTTTAGACTGACAAGAGGAAATTTCAAGTCTACCCAGCTTTCCTCCCTCGTCCTCCCTTCCGCCGCCTGCAGTATAATCCAGTTTGCGCTGGCTATGCGGACTGAAATAGCCGAGAGGAAGAAAATGTCTAGTCGGAGGAGGGTTCTTATTGACAGGAAATTCCAAGAGGAACATCCTCATTCTTCCTCCGCCGCCAGAAAACAATTGCGCCGGATGCTTCTGGGGGAAAGTCGACGTTTTCCACTCTAAACATTTTCCTTTTTATTATTAGTAGCAGCATTATCGTTTCTCCCGCGTCTCCAGCTGCTGCTATAACCATTATTATTATTCAGGGTGATAGCTGCATCAGCTGCATTCAATTTATATCAACCTTTATCTTTCTGATAACTGATTTTCCATGGCTACGCCGGATGCTTTTGGGGAAAGTCGACGTTCCATTCCAAACATTTTATTATTATTATTATTATTATTATTATTATTATTATTATTATTATTATTATTATTATTAGTATATAGTAGTAGTAGTAGTAGTAGTAGTAGTAGTAGTAGTAGTAGTAGTAGTAGTAGTAGTAGTAGTAGTATCGTTTATCCCGAGGCTCCAGCTGCTGCTATAACCATTATTATTATTCAGGGTGATAGCTGCATCAGCTGCCTTCAGTTTACACTGACCGTTCTCTATCTTTCTGATAAATGATTTTTCAGGGCTACGGCATTCTGCCAGGAACTCGCCGATGTTTGTCGATTTTGGAGAGGAAAGCGGTTATAAAAACTTGGGTACTTTCATTTCGGACGAACACACTACAACTGATATGGTGTCTTCGTTCGAAATAAAACTACCTACGAGTCTGCTACAGCTTTCCTCTCGGTAGATCACGACAACCTTCGGCGAGTTATTGGTAGA
>NC_087209.1:18958351-18963351 GCF_015104395.2 Macrobrachium nipponense | reverse complement strand
ATATATATATATATGTATATATATGTTTATATTATATATTATATATATATATATGATAATTACATATATACTATATATATATATATATATATATATATATATATATAATATATATATATATATATATATACACGTTTCATGGTATAATACACGAATAATATTAATAAACAAAAAAATTTAATGACACGACCTGAGTCCTTTGGGAAATATATATATGATATCTATTTATAATATATATATATATTATATATAATATATATATAAAATAATATAATATATGATATATATATATTATATATTATATATATATATATATATATATATATATTATATATATATATATATATACATAAACATATAAATATATCCTGTACACTAAATCTAAATATGACAAATATGAGCACAATTACACCAAAAGCATAAAGAAAAGCATGATTTTCTTCAAGTTTCGTAGACACCTCCATTCGGATCAAAGACGCGCGGTATCTTCAGCGAGCCAAAGCAGCTCGCAAGAAAAGTAATAAAATTAGCCCGAAATATCCCGCTGGCAATGATAATAAGATACGAAAGTTCCAGGGACGTACAAGCACACAAGCAGAGACCCATTATCATCATTTCTCTCGATGCCTCTGGGATTCTGTTCAGGACGTGAGATGACTGAGAGTTGCCATACGTCGCCAAAAGTTACAAACTCTATATTTATGTGCAAGTCGATACTCTGGGAAATAGGACCTGCAATTTCAGACGGAAATTCTGAGTTTGTTCTGTCACGAAGCTATGAGGATGTTCAGAACATAGCGCTTGTAATCATTCTATGTCATTTGTATTGGCAAGAATTTCAGAGAGAGAGAGAGATAGAACTACGAGTTTGTTCCTTCAGGAAGCTAATTTTGGAATGTAAAACCCATAATAACTCTTCGTCATTATGTATCAACAAGAAAGACACAGATACACACAGACACAAACGCACACACAAACATACACACAATTCTGAGATTGTTACACCAGCAAACTACAAAGATGCTTTAAATATAAAACTCGTAGTAATTATATGCCATCTATATTGACAAGGAAGATGAGAGAGAGAGAGAGAGAGAGAGAGAGAGAGAGAGAGAGAGAGAGAGAGAGAGGAATTAGAATGTCTCAAAGACTTGTTAGTTCATCCTAGCAGACATCATGTGCTCGTTTTTCTCTATTAGCAGGTTTTACTGCACGTTAACAGTGTCCTAATAAAAAAAATTATTAGCGTTCTCTGAACTCTGCAAGAACCCCTTGACGAGGAGAGAGAGAGAGAGAGAGAGAGAGAGAGAGAGAGAGAGAGAGAGAGAGAGAGAGAGAGTATATTGAATGACACTGATCGGATGACAGGGAAGAGGAGTGGCTTGAAAATGGATTTGGTGATAAAGCAAAGGGGGAAAGCGAAGCTTTTGAAAAAGCTCCCAGAAAACTTTCCACAGGTAAGTCGACATTTTCAAAGGAAGACTTCCTCTGGTAAATAAGAAAAAAAAGAAAAAAAAAGATCTGAGGGACAGGCGGAGGAGGAAGAAGAGAAAGACCTGAACGGAATATATACGAAAAACCAAAAAAAGACCACAGTGAAGGGTACAAGTATAAACTATATAATATATAATATATATATATATATATATATATATATATATATATATATATATATATATATATATAATATATATATATATATATGTATATATATATATATGTATATATACATACATATCATACATATATATATATATATATATATATATATAATATATATACACACACATACATCGATGTATGCACAAAAAATAACACAGTATGAAAGTCTAATAAAGGTTCCATGATACATTCATTAACAGCTTGCGAGAAGGAACAATGATAAAACGAACTTTACTTTCATATATATATATATATATATATATATATATATATATATATATATATATATATGTATGTATGTATGTATATATGTATATGTATATGTAAAGTTCTTTGTTTTTATTATGTTCTTCCCGCAAGATTGTAATTAATGTATCATGAAACTATTATTACACTTTCATACTGAGTTATTTTTTGTGCATACATCGATACATACACAGAACGCAGATACAAACACGCATATATGTATCAATACATTTAACAGACACACACACACACACACACACATATATATATATAATATATATATATATATATATATATATATATACGTATATATATACTATATATGTATAATATAATATCCATATACATATACTGTATTTATTATATATATATATATATATATATATATATATATATATATATATATAGATATATATATATATACTATACACACACAATGAAGAATGGCTTTTAAACATACCCGTGACGTACATGCAGTGATCTAACTACAACATGGAAAGTCACGTTAATGCTATAGTTAAAATAACAAGACGTCTTTATTAACAACATAAGAATAAGTCGGCTAACCATTCAAGGCATATTTTATTCACGCTTTGTGGCCTGCTATCCAAGTTTAGTTCCAGAGATGAATATTTAACACACATGTCATTAGCAGGTATTCACAACTTGCATAAATAACTACACCAGCAAATATTTTTTCGACAGTCAAGTTTACGTATCGGCGTATGCATTAACAGGCACATATATACACACATGCAAAGCCACATGTACTAACATACATGCGCATGTCTATACATACTGCGCTTAAATGAGGCATATACTTGTTGTGGACAAACTCCTAAATTCATCTGCCGAGCCATTAGACAAAATCTCTCTCTCTCTCTCTCTCTCTCTCCTCTCTCTCTCTCTCTCTCTCTCTCTCTACGTACACAGCGGCCAAAAAGACTTAACTGTGATTGGCTTCCATCCAGAGTTTACCTGAAAAACCCCTTATTTCTATGACCATCACTCAGTTACCTGAGAGCAAATTCTGCCTGTGAAACAGACGGACAGCTATAGTAAACTTTACGTTGGCCGTTTAAGATAAAGGTTTATTAGTTAGTTTAATTTATAGCATCAGAAGGAAATTGCTTCGGCGAGAAAGCGTCATAAACTTCTAAAAAGGCAAGATGAATATAGTCAAGGAAAAAGCAAAGAGAGACTGACTGGAGCTTCTTCCAAGGCTGTCTGGACACAAATTGGGGAGTCTTCGCGAAGACGAATTATTCACCCGAAAGAAGAGATGTGTGCGGACGGAAAGAGAAATGGAGTTATGTCTTAAGATTCTTGCAGAGGTAGATAGATTTTCAAAAGCATCCCTTCCTTGTGTAATTCTTATTGTAATTATCATCTGTAATTTATTTTTCAAATGAACGCCCTATTCTTTGGAAGTTTGAATTTCGAGTCAAAGGCCAATGTAGGCTTGTTTCATATGAATAAGGTTTATCTACTGAATAATAATAATAATAATAATAATAATAATAATAATAATAATAATAATAATAATAATAATAATAATAATAATAATAATAATAATAATATGGTTTTTGGTAGAAGATCCTCTTTTAGGCAAATGCTGTTAAAAAGGATGGCAGAATTAAGCGAGTTATTTTAGAAGAATAATAATAATAATAATAATAATAATAATAATAATAATAATAATAATAATAATAATCACACCACAGACTTGTCCCATATGAACAACAACAACAAAAATAATACACACCACAGACTTGTCCCAAAGATGAAACAACAACAACAAAACAAACAACAACAAAAATAATAATAATAATAATAATAATAATAATAATAATAATAATAATAATAATAATAATAATAATAATAATAATAATAATGTATATGACTTACGAGCCTTCTGTCACCAATAAAATTCTTTCAGAATTCTCTACAGTACACTTGCATGCAAAATGTATAGGAAAAGCTACTGCGGAATTGTCATTTACTTAATAAACTAAAATAGTGAAAGCGATTTAAACGAAAAAGATTTTCATTTTCATCAACTGGTCCCAATCTGGAATCCACCAGAACCGATTTCCAACATCAGACCATTCGCCCTTCACAACCGATAAGAATTAATGTTTAATTAAACGTAAATATGGCACTCTTGAAAAAAAATGTATATTATGCTTGTTTTATGCAGTGATTTAAGTGTAAGTCAACTGCAGGCGAGCCATTTTAGGACCTTGATGTAATTCCAGGATAACTTCGAATTCTTGGTAATGATTACTCCTGTATCTGACCTCTGACATTCACTCGTCAGAATACACAAACAATCTGATGAATTTATGAACATAAATTCATGTACCAAGTGAATGCTATTAATAATCCCACGAAAATAAATAAGGCTTCTTTGATAATAATTGAACCAAATGCACACGTACTTCGAAGATTTTTCGGTGATTTTCGGCGCGAAGTACTGTACATACAGAGACAAACTCAAACATAACCTCAAGCACACGCCACGCACAAAATACATATGTATATATGTGTGTGCATGTATGTATGTATGTATATATGCATGTATAGATACGTAGATATAATCTAATACAAAGTATCTCTCTCTCTCTCTCTCTCTCTCTCTCTCTCTCTCTCTCGTATATTCATGTTCCATTGTCCCTCATCCCTGAACTTTGCAAAACCCAACTCTCTCTCTCTCTCTCTCTCTCTCTCTCTCTCTCTCTCTCTCTCTCTCTCTCTCTGTACCATCCGATAACTTTCCCTTCCGCGTCAATATCCCCCTTGTCTTTGATGATGGCTTATCCGGCACATGAATACGTAAAATGAAATTCTCTAAATTCTGTGTCATGCGATATTTTACCTCTACGAGGGTATTCCTGTCAAAAGACGGGAAATGAGAAAAAATCAATACATGATAAAACAGGACATAAAAAACACACGAACATACAAAAAACGAAATAACAGAGGGTCGAGTTCTTTTTTTTTCTTTATCTGATCTGAACATCCGGGGTTGTTAAGCAAGCGGATCAAATGAGTGACTCTTGAATACAAGCGTCCGAGTTCACGAAAGATTT
>NC_087209.1:18950851-18953351 GCF_015104395.2 Macrobrachium nipponense | reverse complement strand
GGGACGCAGTGTTACCATACGCAAACACCACAGGCGGGTGGAGTAGTCTTAGGTATCGTCGAATCCCAAAGCATTTATCTTTCCTGTCACTTGTATTTCCTTCAGAAGCAGAGTTAAACTAACATACTAAGCCCATGCCGGTGCCTCTTGTCTAAATGAAAAACTAAAAAGTGCTCTTACTCCACGATGCGATGTTTTTGTTTGTTTGTATGGTGTTTTTACGTTGCATGGAACCAGTGGTTATTCAGCGACGGGACCAACGGCTTTACGTGACTTCCGAACCACGTCTAGAGTGAACTTCTATCACCAGAAATACACATCTCTAACCCCTTAGTGGAATGATGTGATATTATGAAATGTCATGATTGATTAATTGATTTATTTATTGACACCCCTACAATGGAATATATAAAGCATATATATGTATATCCAAACAAACAAATACATTCATACGCACATACATATACACACAAGGCAAAATTCGGAACTTAAAATAAAAGCATTAAAAACTCACTTAAATCTAACAAAATGAAATTAAAATTAAGAAGAAATTATTATTTTATTTAATTCAAAATTTTAATATCTTTACTATTTCAATAATATAAATCATTATATCATAAATAAAATATTAAATTATTATATAATTTATAAATTTATTAATTCATATAATAATATTAAATATATAATTTATCTAATAAATTTTAATTTTATATATTAATAATTACTATATAATTCATTAATAAAATTAATATATAATCTATAATTATATAATATATAATTTCATTTAAATTTATCATTTAAATAATTTAATAATTTATAATATATATTAATATAATTATATATATAAATTAATAAGGGTAATATAATTTAATAATTTTAATATATTAATCAAAATTCCTTATGGAATATTAATATTATTATAAATATCCTTCCATTTATTATTTAATAAATTATAATAAGATTTTTAATAATTTTCAAAATAATTAATTAATAATATTATTAAAAATCATAATAATTAATAATTAATTAAATAAATCCCGCGATGGAAAAAAATCCAATAATAGTCGGCAAAACCTATTAAAGTTAAAGATTAAGAGTGTCATGAATGACTGACAGATCGCGAGGCAATGTTGTTGCCATTATGGTCAATTAACATTAATCATTAACTCCTTATTTCTCTTCTTCTCCTTCAAGAAAAAGGCTAATAAAAAAAAAAACGCTGTCAAACTAACCGACCCAGCGACCAGGTAAATCAAAATCAAGAGGATCTTTCACAGCAGCTGCTGGCCGACAACACAGACACAGCGACGACCACCTCCTGGGATTCCTGCCGTCTTCAACCGCTGCCAAGAGCGATCCTTGGAGTCTGTCTTCTTCTTCTTCACTACACCGTAAATATCTCGGCGAGTCACTCCAAATCGTTTCCCGCGCGAGGAAAATGATGTTTACGACCCTCCGTTAAGTAGCGGGCGAGTAGGACATTCCAATGAGAATTAACGACGTACCATTCGGATGGTAAACTCCAGTTCAGGCAGAGAAGATTTTTCCAATTGCTTTAGTAAATTTCAAGGGGGGCATTACATATATTGGCCGCTGGTCTGAGTTCGGGGAGCTCCGGCTTCTTTTCCAGGTCGTCTCTGATTCTGCCTGCTTGGGCACTCCATGAATACTTGAAAATGTTCGCTGCGCAGTAGTCTGTTGGTTTTAGAATTTTATAAACTTTCAAGCATCGATGTTCATTATATTGAAGAAAAATACGACTGACTGGATGTGAATAATTATGTATTTATGAAGATAATACATACACGCATACATACATGCGACAGCTTTGTCACTGATTAACGCATGATCTTTTCACATTAGCGTCTAAGTGGCGTGGTCGGCATGGTGTTGGCGTGACACCTCTTTGGCCGCGAGTTCGATTATCGGGCATTCCATTGAGGAATGAGAGATGTGTATATCTGGTGATAGAAGTTCACTCTCGACGTGGTTCGGAAGTCACGTAAAGCCGTTGGTCCCGTGGCTGAATAACCACTGGTTCCATGCAACGTAAGAAAAACCATACAAACAAACAATGATCTTTTCACCACCACGAACATTAAGCCATAAATAACCGCTGTCATCGAATTAAAAATAACCCTTGGTATCGAACTCACCTTACCTTGTGAATAACTTACACCCAGAGTGTGTTAGTCATCTCTTCTAGCCAAAATTCAAACTTACACTTTCTGGCTTTGACTCACGGGTGACAGGTACTTGAGCTATCTACAGAGATGTAAGTTGCTTTTTAATCTACTGAATATAGTCCTGCTGAATTCATGCTCTGTACTTAGATTCGAATTCAGCCCATCTCCACCACGATTGCTGAGGGCTAAGTTTTAAAAACGTGTGTAGGATGTGGCTCCAAAATGGGTTTAATCTTTCCACAATCGCTGCTTTTCAAGTTTCCAAGACGCCTTTTTGGGACGCCGTTGCTATCCACACCTTCTGCCCTAAAGTT
>NC_087209.1:18940851-18945851 GCF_015104395.2 Macrobrachium nipponense | reverse complement strand
GAGAGAGAGAGGGGGTGAGTATTTTGAAACAGAGGAGAGGGCGAGAGAGAGAGAGAGAGAGAGAGAGAGAGAGAATATGTCATAAAGAGGGGTGATTCTTTTGAACTTCCGCTCCAATTCAAAATTAAAGCTAAAAATGAAAAAAAAACAAATAAAAATTCATTGACTCAAACGTACCTAATCAAGTCAAGCGTTTTTTTTTTTTTTTTTTTTGGCCCGGACGGCTCCAATTCACACCGTACTGCGGAGCGCGTCAGAAATCATTGCTCTCAAAGAAATAAAAAAAAAAAATTTAACTAAACATCTAACACATGTACAGCCCAAAACACGAGCAGAACTGTACAGGTGTACAGCATCGCAGTCGGCATAACAGGTCCTAATAATTCATAATCCCTTTGAACTCAAGAATGATCAAAGGACCGCGAATTTTTGTTTTCCTTTTCATCTCTCCTGATCAAAACGTTTAACGTTAGAGAGAGAGAGAGAGAGAGAGAGAGAGAGAGAGAGAGAGAGAGAGAGAGAGAGAGTTTCCCACACGGTTCAGTTGCTACGTCTCCCGAATTAGAACATAATTTTCGCCGCTTGACATCCCGGAAATATATTTAGCATTCCAGCTGGTGTCAGTTGATGAGAGGCGTTTGTTTAGTAAATAAGTAAATTATATTGGTGAAATAACAGACAAAATGAAATTTTTACCATGACAAAATAGATTCCGAACTCGAGCTGGTGGAAGCGTGCAAGATTTTCACCTCACGTGTAAGTTGTAAACATTATATTCCTAACTTTTGACGCATATTAAAATGTGCTAAAATCTACGGTAAATTCGAGCCTTGTTTCACCAACGAAAATTAAAATAAATACGCTATATTCTATGAGAAATCATTTTTCCTTACTGTTTAACATGCTTATCATTTATTTTTTAAATTTTCATTCTAATAAATCATAAATATCCTAACCTAAAATTCCTGTACCTTTAACTCACGCCAAACTTCTTTAGGCTCTTCCATGGGGCTCTCATATTCCCCCGACAAGAACAACAAAGTAGTTTGTAGGCTTACTTCCCGAGTAAGAGATAAGTACTCGTTTATCATGCACACATAAATAAAAAAAATAAATAATAAATATTCATATACAATAGCAGCATTTCGTGAAAAATATTAAGTTACATCTCATTTCATACATGATGTGAAGGGCTTGTAGTATACATCTCCCACTCTAAAAAATCAACGAGTAAAACAATGAAAGTATTATCATGAAATGAAAAAAAATAAGCTCCATCAAAGGTTACATTTAGCATGTAAGCTGGTTGCAGGCGATGAAAGACGACAGTGTATCTTCTATGACTCAAAACATAAAGAAGACCAGAAACTCGTTAGATTGGAAAAAAATAACAAATAAATAAAGGCCTCGAGTGATTATTTCTATCGTTTTTCCTTTTAAATCTACTGCTGGAAACCATTAAGGACAACGTCAAAAGAATATAATACCAAGAGGACTCCAAATAGAGACAAGTTACAGGAAAGTGAAATAAATAAATCAATATCAGTAACAGAAAATAAAACCGATACACCTGAATTCAGGAGACGTCTGAGTTCAACTTCCTCTTCCAGTCGTATTTTCCCCGGGAACACCAAAAGGTCATAAAATAGCTGACGAGGTTTTCATACAACAGAACGTCCGTATCGGGAGAAGAAGCAGAGACAAGAAGGAGAAAATAAAAGTGATACAGATAAATAATAACAATAAATAAATGAAAACTGACTGAACAAATGAGCAGGGAATGAACGTAAAAGCCTGAATGTATTCTAAAGCAAGGGGCTACATTCAAACTCAACGCGTCCAACCAGCTGAATAAGTAGTTTCATTTTTTACCAACTCATGTCAAACTGAACCCGCTCTCATTTTCGAGCACAACAATCCACGCAATCCCTACCAATTAGCAAAGTGTATTCATAGCTACCAAAGTATATATCTCGCTCGTAAAAGCTCGATACAGGACTGCAATGAATACAGTAAAACCGAAAAGATCGAGGATCAGAGCACAGTCCACAAAAGGTTCAGCAAATTACACTCAAAAGCCATTCTATATCCTGCTCATTAGCTCCTCGGTTCCTGAAACCACGAAGCTCGCAATTGTACTGGACGAAACTCTCCCCCGAATTGTATGAAAGTCGTCCTTTTGTTGTACAGAGTCGGCTCTGCTCGTATCAAACGCTGGTTGCTGCGATCTTGATTTTTTTTTTTTCAGAGCAGATGCTCAGGTGTAGTAAACTGAATGTAAGCTGACTGCATCCGTCAAAGCACTATTCAATCGTATGTCATTACGTAAACAGCCACACGTTTTCTGACAGTTCTATTAATTACACATAAAAACTAAATTTACTTGACGTATATAGCTCGCGAAAGTCACGATTACGCCGGTGGTCCTTTTGCGACTACAAGTAAGAAATACGATAACGTGAAATTACAAATGTGGAAACTTTACATTCCTTGAAGCTCTAGATTCGATCCTTAGAACATTTGCAACAGGTATTCTCCATTTTTATACATCTGTGGCCTGGAAAATGAGTAATCTATTGTAAGATCTACTATAGTAGATTCACATCAACCGTGCATCTGATGTCTAGGCCAGTCCCTTACGACGCTCCTGATTGGCTGTTGATAAGCCAATCACAGAGCTGGAAAACTCTCAGTCTCTCGAGAGTGTTCACATAGGCAGGATGTATGTTCCACCTCTCCTGAGGTATACTTTTGAAGGATGTATCCCTCAGGAGAGGTAGATACATCCTGCCTATGTGAACTCTCTCGAGAGACTGAGATTTTCCAGCTCTGTGATTGGCTTATCAACAGCCAATCAGGAGCGTCGTAAGGGACTGGCCTAGACATCAGATGCACGGTTGATGTGAATCTGCTATGGTTGACGCAGAATAGGAAATAAGTACCAAAACTTACATACTAAATGGAACTCACCTAACATATGAATCACCGCAAGTCAAGTTGATTTCAGATATGGACATTACCGTGTAATAACATACCACGCAAATCATCATTTATGTTTTTGCAGAAAACTCAACTAAACCTAACCAAAGCTAAATCTTAGATTTTCAACAATGCTAACGCCAGGTGAAAGTCAAATTGTACAAATGGATTTTCTTACACACAAAAAATGACTAAATTCTAATTCAATTTCTTACAGGAAAAAGACGGTACAGAACAAATAAGGACTAATTTCTAATCCAATTTCTTACGCAAAAACAACGGTAAAGAACAACAAAGAACTGATTTCAATTCAATTGCTTAAGGCAAAACAACGGTAAAGAACAAAATAAATTACTAATTTGTAATTCAATTTCTTCCGGCAAAACAACGGAAAAAAACCCAAAAAGGACTCATTTCTAATTCAATTTCTTACAGCAAAACATGCAAACAACAAAAATGACTAATTCTAATAAAATTTGTTACAGCAAAACAACGGTAAAGAACAACAAAGGACTAATTTCTAATTCAATTTCTTAAATCAAAACAACGGTAAAGAACAAGAATGGACTATTTTCTAATTCAATTTCTTAAATCAAAACAACGGTAAAGAACAAGAATGGACTATTTTCTAATTCAATTTCTTACGCCAAAAAAGGACTAATTTCTAATTCAATTTCTTTCGGCAAAACAACGGTAAAGAAGAAAAAAAGGACCAATTTCTAGTTTAATTTCTTACAGCAAAATAAGTAAAGAACAAAAAAGGACTAATTTCTAATTCAATTTCTTTAAGCAAAACAACGGCAAAGAGCAAAAATAATGAATTTCCCACAAAATCTAAAAAATAAGCAAAAAAAAAAAAAAAAAAAAAAAAAAAAAAAAAAAAAAAAAAGTCATCACGAGAACGTACTCTCATTATCTGCCTCTTGCAGAAGACGAATCAAAATGTGGCGGGGGGGGGGGGGGGGGGGGCAGTGTTCCTGCCCTCTTCCGACCCACTTGACGAAAGACTACTCGCTACCGGTTTACAAAAGCTGCAACACTGGCAGCCAGATATCGTATCTTTTCTTCTCATCTTTTTTTCTTATCTCTTACCCAAGTCTTTCATTAACCTCGACTTTCTTTTTCTTGTGCTTTTCTAGTGCTTTATTCTCTCTCTCTCTCTCCTCTCTCTCTCTCTCTCTCTCTCTCTCCGTGATGACCCGTTTCTAATTCTCGTCTGCGAGTCTCTTTCGTTTTTCATTTTCACGATTATTTTTCAATCTTTCTCCTTCGTTTGCTTTGGTCATCTCGTACCTTTCATCTCCCCGTCTAGATATTGGATCTCTGTCCGTTTGCTTTTCACTTTCCGTGCATTTTTAATCTCTCATTTCTCCGTTCCTCTTCGCTTTTCCCTTGGCTGGCGTTATTTTATATATCTGTTCTTTATTCCTTTTTGCTTCTCGCTTTTCGCATATGACTTTTATCAAAAGTTTCTCAGTTCGTTTATTACGTTCTTAATTATCGTATTCCACTACGCTTTCTATTTCTAATATTGTCTAACTTTTAAAAATTTATATTCTTGTATCTCCTTTTCATTCATTCAATTTCCACTTCGTCCTTGAATCCTTATTCTACTTTCCATCCGTCCCCTTTCTATGCCTTTCATTCTCAATATTCACCTTTCCAATAAACAGGCACCGCCTTTCTTCGCTTCCTTCTTTCATTCCTCTGTTATCGCTTTCTTCTTCTTTCTCCCTTTTTCCGTCTATTCTTTCTCTCCACTTCATATCTCCCGCAGAAGTTCTGACAGAGGACGGAGAGCAACAGAGGAAACTGTCTTCTTAAAAAAGACCAAATCATATTCATCTCTCAAATGAAATGAAAACCAACTTGAAGAAGTCTCTCTCTCTCTCTCTCTCTCTCTCTCTCTCTCTCTCTCTCTCTCTCTCTCTCTCTCTCTCTCCATGAAAATCAACCTGGAGTTTTTTCTCCGTCTGATTCTCTTTTATGATTAGACAGCGATGTTTCTAGTAACCTTCTTG
>NC_087209.1:18935851-18938351 GCF_015104395.2 Macrobrachium nipponense | reverse complement strand
AATTAATACTATATTTTCAAATATATGTTAACCGAAGGGGAATTTCTTTAGTTGATAATAATTTCGTCCTCTCGTGGATTCGAACCAGCGCACACAATACATACAACCCTATATATATGTACGCACATTTATATAGGCACCAGTTCAATTCTCTTCTCTCTCTCTCTCTCTCTGCTGCTTCTGCCTCCTTCCTCAAAGAAACTACCCAGAGGAAATTACAACCAGGTTCAGCATCATTTTACTCTCCGTGTTTGCGCTCTAGGCTAGACCAGACGTTGCTAAGCCTTTCCTCTCTTCCTGTTCAAACGCTCAGTAACCCTTCTTCCGCCTTACTCACCAATCCGAACTCCTTTACGATCACGGAGGGCTGATATTGCGAACGTAGAGAGGAGAAGAGGAAAGTCATATGATTTGATCTTTCGTTTCTGTTTTTTTTTTTTTTTTTTTTTTTTTTTTTAGGGGGGAGGAGAGAGAGCTTGTATTGAAATCCCATCGCACTAGGTATTCATTGAAACGTTATTCGTAATCAGAAATTTTAAAACTTTCAGTAGCAACAGGTTATCAATGAATTACTGTAATCTCTCTTTCTCTCTCTCTCTCTCTCTCTCTCTCTCTCTCTCTCTCTTTCTATCTAGTATATATATACATACATATATATACTCAAGTATATTATATATATACACATTATATATATAGATATATATACTATATTATATATATTATATATATATATATGCGCGTGTGTGTGTGTGTGTATAACAGGTCTTAAACGAACACGCAAACAATCAATTTTGTCTTACATATATAAATATATAAAATCAAGGAAATCATGTATAGAAAAGAATTTAGAGGAAAACGACAATACTTCCTGGCGGAAGACATTTACTATATAGTTAAAGAAATTGCTATGTATAAAGAGAGGCAAAAAGAGGAAACAATATGGCACGGAAAAAGTAACCATAATTCTAGTGCCTTACTATCTAGAAGTAAACCTTCAGGATGTTTTTATAATAATTATAATAAAAGATAAGAGACGCAATGAATCCAAAATTCTCGACGAACTACCACACGATATATTCAGCCTATATGTCTGTGTTTGTACGTGCGAACGCATGCAAAATATTCACTAATACCGGCAGAATAACTTACATCCGTATTAAAATAAAATAAATAAATATAAAACCCTTCCCGCCACGAATTCCATAAACAACTTCTACCCCGTGTCACCTCTGCGGTGTTTTCCCGCCGTACGTCATTCCGGGAGCGTCGGTCTCGCTGGCAAGGGAAGGAATTCCCGGGGAATTCCATAATTCCCGGGAGTCGTAGGCCATTAAGTTGCAGCACCGAGTTCAGCTTCTTGAACATTTCATCTGGGAGGGCTGGACGCAAGCGGGTCCAGGACACTTTATTGGCAACTTTATTACAAGAGTTTATAGCCAGTCTTACCCACTTGGCGGGGATGGGATGATAGGGTGGCAGGGGGTATGGAGTTATCGGGCAAGGGGTGAGCCTGCCACCTCCCCCTCGTGACCCCCGCAGCTGCAAAGAATATTGTAGCAGGCCCCCGTCCCCGCCCCCGCCTCTCAAATCGTTTTTGTTTTTGTTTTCTGTTTTTTTTATTTTTTTTATTTTTTTATTGCTTATATTCTTCATTCTTCTTAATTTTACCTTTGTTTCTAATTCCAAACAATATGGTTTTTTTTTTTTAGGTGCAAGCTTCTGCAGTCCCAGTACATACTTTTTTCTTCCACTTCTTATCAACTTCCTTCCTGCATTTTTCTCTCTCTTTAATTATAAATTCAAGATTCTCTTTTTCTTTCGTATGAATTCAAGATCTTATATTTCGGAAAATAATCAAAGCAGTCCTCCAGTGATATTTTGACTCGTGGAAAGAATTTTGCACGAAATAAAAGCGGCACCATTTGTATTTTAATCAAATTTCACTTGTTTTTCTCGACTTCAATTAATAATTACAAGTGAATTTAACAGATTGCGTCTAAGAATAAAAGGGGGATTTTTATCAAAACATCTAACGCTCACTTGCGCGGGTTTCATAATATATATATATATATATAGATATATATATAGATATATATATATATCTATCTAATCATATATAATATACTCATATAGATATATATATACATATATATATATATATATATAGATACATGCATACAGCCAGGAGAAGGGTGAAATGAAATGACTTGAACCGAGCGCTTTCATGTATTTCTACACCTCATCAGGGTTCAGGTACAAGTCACTTGTACCTGAACCTGATGAGGTGTAGAAATACATGAAAGCGCTCGGTTCAAGTCATTTCATTCACCCTTCTCCTGGCTGTATGCATATATGATCATCACACGTCTACAGTGATTTGTTGCAATATATATATACATATATATCCTAAATCAATATATATATATATAATATATATATATACTATGATCTATTATAAAATATGATAATATATATGATATATTACTATAATTATATATCA
>NC_087209.1:18920851-18933351 GCF_015104395.2 Macrobrachium nipponense | reverse complement strand
AAGAGCTGTGATTATTTTGATTTTTCTTTCAAAAAGGCGTATTTTCACTCTTCCCCCGTTAAGACAAGGCATTTTTGTAGGCTTATCCTGAAATAACATCTCATTTATCGTGCTACTCGGCGATTTAAACAGCGATACTATTTAAATGAAGTGCTCAGTAAAATATGTTTTATAATATTTTTATTTTATTTTCGGGAAATCTTTTAAATATGTTTTTTCCCTTGAAATATTTCCTGGTATTGATGTCCTTACATGCATTAAAGTTTATTAGTTTCTAATTTTGATATTTGAATTTTTTCCGTTTACCGTGTCAGTATTATTATTATTATTATTATTATTATTATTATTATTATTATTTGGTCTATCACAGTCATCCTATTTGACTGGGTGGTTTTTGTAGTGTGGGGTTTCGGGTTGTATCCTACCTCCTTAGGAATCTATCACTTTTTTCACTAAGTGCGCTGTTCCTAGTAGCACAAACTTCTGCATGAGTCCTGGAGCTACTTCGGCCTCTAATTAGTATTATTATTATTATTATTATTATTATTATTATTATTATTATTATTATTATTATTATTATTATTATTATTTATTAAAAGTAATGGCTACTTCAGCAGCGTTACACTTGTAGAGAGTTCTTCTCTAGTTTGCGAATAGCGGGCTTTTTCAGTGCTACTTAAACAGGCTAGTAGAGCGCCATATAGAGGTCCTGGTAAAAATACAGGTAACAAAAAATAGGTGTCAAAATATTTGTTTAAGATTTACTTTTAGATAAACTATGATACCATAGTCATCAAAGTCATTACGATTTTCTCTCTCTCTCTCTCTCTCTCTCCTCCTTTCTTAAAGCGAGCTTTCGTCTGGAGCTGCCAGACATCCTCAGGCTGGGAATCTGAGGGTGGACTGATCGTTGGTGCGGTGTCCGTCCTCCTTATATCGTGGTTGACAGCAGGGGGTCTGCCCCATGCTTTGTCTCCTACGGGCTTGGTGGCGGTGAGTCTTGTTTTCATTGGCTGCCTGAGCCAGGTCTCAAGCCACTTTCTTTCTTCGGCCGATGGTTGCTTGCAGCATATCCTGCAGCCGCCTGGACCTCCTAAGCGGGCGCTGTAACATTGATGGGTTCGTTAGCGCTACGCTGTGGGGACGTCACGGCTAACTTTGATTTCCATCGGCTGCAGGAGTACCTCGTTGCGGGGGCGTTGTTGTCATCCATAGAGTTGTCATGATCGGTGGTGTCATTGTTGGTGGCAGGTCTTCTCATACTCGTAGGGAGGAGAAATTCTTCCTGCGTACGTAATTCAGAGTAGGTTTTATTTGCTTGGATGAGTAGCGCCTCCAGCAGGCGCAACCGACGGGCATCAGGGCCTTCCCGATGATCTTCGTGTTCTTTATGATGACATCTCGGGAGATGGCTCGTGATGTTTGGTGCGGGCGTGATTCTTTATAGCCCCCTCATGGGCGTGGCACGAAAGTCTCTCGACAGTCGCATGGTAGTCATACCTACGTAGGCCCCGCTGCATTCGCGGACTGGGCATGTATATTGGTACACTACATGCGTCTGCTTCAGGTGTTCTTGTACCTGTGGAGAGGGGTTATTTTCATAATAAGATCGCGCGTCCTCCGATTCTGGTAATATATGATTAGGTCGATATTCTTGGTGTCGTCAGTCGGGATACATTATCGGAAATAATTTCTTAATGGCGTCCTCTTCTTCACGGTAATGGGGAACTCATGAAGGCTTTGTAGTACAGCTTGATATTATCCTGGGGGGCGGGCTGCGGCTCTCACTACCGTACCATTCTCCAGGCTGTGCGGAACTTCCTTGCTGATTAATTTATTTGAGTACCCGTTATTCACAAGTAACTTGGGAGGCGCGGTCGAGTTCCTGGTGAGTGTCCTCCGCCAGGTTGAGCATTGGGGAGAGGGCCCTCTGACGAAGGCCCTGACGGTGGTGCTTTTGAATCTGCGGGGCACTCGCTGTCTCCGTTGAGGCAAAGTCCTAAAGTGGTTTTCTTGTGTAGACTGAAGTACGGAGACCGTCTCCCGTCTTGCTTACAAGGACGTCGAGGAAGGGGAGCCGATCGTCGGAGCTGCGTTCGACTGTGTAATTCAGCACACTACACTGCTGAAATGCTTGACGGAGGGCTTCTACCTCATCCTCGGCGTCGACTTGCACAAAGATGTCGTCAATATAACGTCCATATCTGCGGGGTTGCTGCATCCTGGCGAAGACCCGTTCCTCCACGGTGCCCATATAAAAGTTAGCGAAAGAGAACCCCAGTGGGAGCCCATCGCCACGCCGTCCTTTGGCGGAACATCTGGCCACGGTGGTGGAGAAAGGGGCCTTCTTGGTGCATATCTCCAGCAGCGTACGGAGCGAGGCTTCCGGTATGTTGAGGGGCGCCGTCGACTGATTCTGTAGACACGATCAAGAATTATATCTATGGTTTCGTCGACAGGCACGTTCGTAAATAGGGACTCTACATCCAGCGAGGCGATAATCCGGTACCAGGGGAGTCCTTGATGGCTTCTAAGAACTCTGCCGAAGACTGCAGGCGGCTGTACCGACTCGGGACGTAGGGGTCAAAATTTGGTTGAGGCGTTAGCCAAGGCGTACGTAGGGGCGGCGTCTGGCTGATGATCGGCGGAGGGGGTTCCTTGTTTGTGGGGTTTTTACATTGCCATATAAATAACCCAGGCTGTAGTCTCCTTGTATGGGTCGGGAGGTGCACAGCATTTGTTGCAGCATTCACTGCGCTGATGACTCCGTTAGCCACCCTCTTGATATCGTCTGTCGGGTTCCTCGTCAGGCGCACGACTTGCTCTCGTCAGACAAAATAGCATCCAGCTTCTCGTGATATTCGGCAGTATCAGTCAGTCGACGGCGCCCCTCAACATAACCGGAAGCCTCGCTCCGTACGCTGCTGGAGATATGCACCAAGAAGGCCCCTTTCTCCACCCACCGTGGCCAGATGTTCCGCCAAAAGGACGGCGTGGCGATGGGCTCCCCACTGGGGGTCTCTTCGCATAACTTTTATATGAGCACCGTGGAGGAAACGGGTCTTCGCCAGGATGCAGCAACCCCGCAGATATGGACGTTATATTGACGACATCTTTGTGCAAGTCGACGCCGAGATGAGGTAGAAGCCCTCCGTCAAGCATTTCAGCAGTGTGTGTGCTGAATTACACAGTCGAACGCAGCTCCGACGATCGGCTCCCCTTCCTCGACGTCCTTGTAAGCAAGACGGAAGACGGTCTCCGTACTTCAGTCTACACAAAGAAAAACAATTTAGGACTTTGCCTCAACGGAGACAGCGAGTGCCCCGCCAGATTCAAAAAGCACCACCGTCAGGGCCTTCGTCAGGAGGGTCCCTCTCCCACTGCTCAACCTGGCAGGACACTCACCAGGAACTCGACCGCGCCTCCCAAGTACTTGTGAATAACGGGTACTCAAATAAATTAATCAGCAAGGAAGTCCGCACAGCCCTGGAGAAATGGTACGGTAGTGAGAGCCCGCACCCCGCCCCCCGCCCCAGGAAATATCAAGCTGTACTACAAAGCCTTATGAGTTCCCATTACCGTGAAGAAGAGGACGCCATTAAGAAAATTATTTCCGATAATGTATCCCCGACTGACGACACCAAGAATATCGACCTAATCATATATTACCAGAATCGGAGGACGCGCGATCTTATTATGAAAAATAACCCCTCTCCACAGGTACAAGACCCCACCCCTGAAGCAGACGCATGTAGTGTACCAATATACATGCCCAGTCCGCGAATGCAGCGGGGGCCTACGTAGGTATGACTACCATGCGACTGTCGAAGAGCTTTCGTGCCACGCCCAAGAGGGGGCTATAAAGAATCACGCCCGCACCAAACATCACGAGGCCATCTCCCGAGATGCTCATAAAGACACGAAGATCATCGGGAAGGCTCCCCTGATGCCCGTCGGTTGCGCCTGCTGGAGGCGCTACTCATCCAGCAAATAAACCTACTCTGAATACGACGCAGGAAGAATTTCTCCTCCCTACGAGTATGAGAAGACCTGCCACCAACAATGACACCACCGATCATGACAACTCTATGGATGACAACGCCCCCGAACGAGGTACTCCTGCAGCCGATGGAAATCAAAGTAGCCGTGACGTCCCACAGCGTAGCGCAACGCCCATCAATGTTACAGCGCCGCTTAGGAGGTCCAGGCGGCTGCAGGATATGCTGCAACGCAACCATCGGCCCGAAGAAAGTGGCTTGAGACCTGGCTCAGGCAGCCAATGAAAACAAGACTCACCGCCACCAGCCAATAGGAGACAAGCATGGGGCAGACCCCTGCTGTCAACCACAGATATAAGGAGGACGGACACCGCACCAGATCAGTCCACCCTCAGATTCCCAGCCGAGATGTCTGGCAGCTCCAGACGAAAGCTCGCTTAAGAAAGAGAGAGAGAGAGAGAGAGAGAGAGAGAAAAAATCGTTAATGACTTTGATGACTATGGTATCATAGTTTATCTGTAAAATTCAAATATATACACCTATTTTGACCCTGTATTTTACCATGACCTCTATAGGCGCTCTACTAGCCTGTTTAAGTAGCACTGAAAAGCCGCTATTCGCAAATAGAGAAGAATCTCTACAAGTGTAACGCTGCTGAAGTAGCCATTACTTTTTATTTTAATAAAGTATTGCTTGAGAGAGTGGGTCTGCTTCCTAAGTACACTAATATTATTATTATTATTATTATTATTATTATTATTATACATATTTGCATTGAATATGATAGAAGTGTGTTAGCATTTTAACAGCTATTTTGGATTTCTCGTAAGACGTAAATGATATTTTTAATAGTAATAATAGAATAAATTGTTATTCTAACAATAATGTCTCTCTCTCAAGAATCGGCCAACCTTTACCAATGAATATCAATAGTTAATATTAGAATAAATGGTTTATATATAATATCTCTCTCTCTCTCTCTCTCTCTCTCTCTCTCTCTCTCTCTCTCTCTCAAGAAATTCGGCCATAACCTTTTGCCAATGAATATCAATAGTAATAATAGAACAAATGGTTATTCTATTAATAATCTCTCTCTCTCTCTCTCTCTCTCTCTCTCTCTCTCTCTCTCTCTCTCTCTCTCTCTCTCTCTCTCTCTCTATCAAGAAATCACGACCATAACCATTTTTGCCAATGAATATCAGCTTCAAGCTAGACATAGGCTGTTTCTGACCTTTGAATTTGAATAAACCAAACACCAATTTTTGGATCATGGTGAAGCCCAAGAGTTGGAACCAAAGCTGTCGAGAGAGACGCTGGCTCTCGGAACACAGAAGAAATAAAAGAGCCATCGACCCCATGGGAAGTTGAAACAAAAGTAACACGTAAAACAGCAATAATAATATATATAAATAATTTGTCAATATTTATTATTATTATTATTTTTTTTTTTGCTTTATCACAGTCCTCCAATTCGACTGGGGTGGTATTTATAGTGTGGGGTTCCGGGTTGCATCCTGCCACCCAGTCGAATTGGACTGTGATAAACAAAAAATAATAATAATAATAAATATTGACAATTATTATTATTATTATTATTATTATTATTATTATTATAATTATTATTATTATTATTATTATATTATATTTGGGGGAAAAAAACTATCGCGAGAGTATATATAATGTTCTAAGAGGTCCACAATAATAACAAAAATGTTGCGAGTTTGTGTATAATTTAAAAAACACTTTACAAAGCTTTCGAACCCTTCCCTGGGTTCGAAAGCTTTGCAAAGAGTTTTATAAATTATACACGAACTCGCCACATTTTTTTTTTTATTATTGTGGACCTCTTGTAACATTATTATTATTATTATTATTATTATTATTATTATTAGAAGAAGAAGAAGAAGAAGAAGAAGAAGAAGAACTGCTTTTAACTCAATAAACTACTTTCCTCAAGACCTTGAAATATCGCATGATACCCAACGTATGTTATAATTCAATCGTGAAGAATAAAAGGTATAAAGTCCACACTCTCTCTCTCTCTCTCTCTCTCTCTCTCTCTCTCTCTCTCTCTCTCTCTCAGATTCTTCCTGCACGAAGTAAAAAAAAAAAAAAAAAAAAAAAAAAACTAAAAAAAAAAAAAAAAAAAAACTTGAAATCGCGAACTCGAGATTCAACCACTTCGACCGAGTCCTGAATTTTAATTATATTCAACCTGGAACACTTAAATCGTTCAGGCTTCAGATGTATCAGATCCAAATGTCTTTTGAGCGGATTGAAGCGGAAACTTCCAATGGGACAGGCGACCTAATGTTCTTTTCCAGCCCTGTATCGAAGAGAAGAAAAACCAAGGAAGAGACGGGGAGCAGGGCGGGGTTTAACCAGGAAGAGGAGATGGAATATTTAACAAGGATTATCGAAATCACCTTAAAGGGAGAAGTTTCTTTGCCGGGGAGGAGGAGGAGGAGGAGGAGGAGGAGGAGGAGGAGGAGGAGGAGGAGATACCTTTATCTGACAGCAAAACAGGATTGACAGCAGGAGTCTAGCCTAACACTCAAATTAGGCACACACACACACACACACAGTCGAAAAAGTTCTTTTCTTTTTCTTTTTTGTTTTTTTTTTCTTTTTTTTTTTCATTTTGCCTGTTTTTTCTGAACCTTGACCCCCTTTTTTATTTTTTTGTGAGATCGAAATCTCATATCTCTCAAAATACATCAAAATAATCTCTCGTAAAAAAAACACTTAAATATAACGTAGAAAAAAATTATTAACGTTAAACAAATAACAAATGCTATTCCTTAAAAAAAAACGCCTACATCTTACATAGAAGAAATTAATTAACATTAAACAAATAACAAATGCTACTCCTTTAAAAAAAAACTTACATCTTACATTGAGAAAATTAATCCACGTTAAATAAATAACAAAAGCACGCACTGGGCAAGCAAGCACACACACACACTTACACACTCTCTCTCCCACAAAGGTCTTCCATGACCAAGAATATCCCGAATTTCCAAGGAGGTGCGATAATGACTGCTCGCACCTGGAGGACTAACCTTGCAATTAACGACAACGCTCTCTGGTCACGAGAGAGAGAGAGAGAGAGAGAGAGAGAGAGAGAGAGAGAGAGAGAGAGAGATTCTTGACCTTGGATATTCTGGAATTAGCGGAGTTTCCTGGAAGGGACTAAACGGTAGCAACTGGGCTTAGTGTTGCTGGGAGGAGGAAGAAGAGGAAAAAAAGATTACAGGAGGAAGAAGGGACACGAGAGGATAAGGAGGAGTAAGAGTAAGTGGGGAAAGAGGAAGGAAAAAGGGACTAAGGAGGAGGAAGAGGAAAAAAAAGTGGAGAGGGATAAAGTAACAAGGAAATGAGGATAAGTATAAAGAAAACTAAACTTTAAAAATTAAGATTCAAGAGATAAGAAGGAAGAGGAGAAAGGAATAAAGACGAAGAGGAAAACCATTCCGCTAATTTTTGAGAGAGAGAGAGAGAGAGAGAGAGAGAGAGAGAGAGAGAGAGAGAGAGAGAGAGATGGGACCACAAACAAACTGCAGAAATCCAAGTACTAAAAAGGCAAAGCGAAAGAGAGAGAGAGAGAGAGAGAGAGAGAGAGAGAGAGAGAGAGAGAGAGAGAGAGAGAGAGAAAACTGAAGTTATCCACGAAAAGCTGAAAGCAAATATGGTTCATAAAAAAACGATGCAGCAAACCAATATGACCTTTATGCTAAAACTACCGAAGGCCTTACGGCGATCTTTTCACTTCTCCAAAAATATTTTCGCTAGCATAAATATTAGCCACAATCTAAAATCGTGCCTTATCAAAGGAATATTCCTGAAAAAAAAAAATCCCCAAATGGCACTCCTATCGACTAAACTATTGGCAAACACGTAAAGCATGAAAAGAGAGAGAGAGAGAGAGAGAGAGAGAGAGAGAGAGAGAGAGAGAGAGAGAGAGAGAGGAGGAAAAGAAATGCTTTTTCACTGATGCATCTCTTGAGTACCACTTTGAGGTCTTACATTTTTCCGAGTATAAATGACAAAGCCAATTTTACTTCAGTTTCGTTCCGTTATTGCAGCTTCATATTCTCAAGACAAAAAATGGGTTATACTTACAATGATAACATTTAAATCTATTTTTTTCCTTTTGAATTAAACGGAAGTACGTAAATATTCATTTATGTCATTATTCAGTAATGTTAATCTATCGTTATAATTATTCAATTTTTTTCTTTAATTTCCACTTCCAGGAATATTTCAGTATCTAATTTCTTTATACAAACCTCCATTTTCCTTTCTTAATTTTTTATTTTCGTTCAAACTTTTCGTTTCAGGCTAAGTAATGCTTATAGTGTCTATTTTGCTTTTCCTACTTGACTGTTCATTCAAAACAGCCGCATTCAAGAATTATTTCCCTAAAACAAAGGCTGCATTTCGTACCTTACCCAATAAACTTAAAAATCCTTTCTCTCATCTCTGTAATTCACGCCCACAAGTTTTCGTTATCAACGTCTTCATAGCTTTGTTTTTATCTCTTCTTTCCATTACCCTTCGCATTCTGCAGCACCCAGTTGCAGCTTCTCTCTCTCTCTCTCTCTCTCTCTCTCTCCTTTCCATTACCCTTGAATTCTACAGCACTCACTTAAAGTGCCCCCCCCCCCCCTCTCTCTCTCTCTCTCCTTTCCATTACCCTTCGATTTCTACAGCCCAATGGAAGCTCTCTCTCTCTCTCTCTCTCTCTCTCTCTCTCTCTCTCTCTCTCTCTCTCTCTCTCTCAGAGTAAGAGCTGGGATCCCTTCATAAGTCGGCCAACTGCATCCACAGGCCTTTTCACACACAGCCATAATCTCTCTCTTTCTCGTGCCTCTGATGGTATTCTGCCATTCCGGCATTATACTGTTCTATAGGCTGAAATGCGGTTGGGTGCTCTTACTTATGAAACTATAGTAAAATAAATAAATAAAGGAATCCTGGCTTAATAGAACTTCATTCTGTAAACATCAAAGCACTTATTTTTTAAATGAGGTTGCTGCTACCCATGTAGTCCAAAATAAATAAACAAAGAAATAACACTGGTACATGATTACTCAAAGCGTTCTGGAAGCAAAATACAACCCCGCCTCCTCTCTCTCTCTCTCTCTCTCTCTCTCTCTCCTCCCAGTACGCCCACAAAATAGGAGATAATTATCGAGGGAGAGGTATTCGGTTCACTCACCCGGAGATTATCGGACGCATCTCTACAGTCCAGGGAAACATACAACGTTCCACCAGCCGTTAATGATGTTTGTGGGATGTTCGTGCATAACAAACAGCTCAGCATAACATGGGAAAGGTAGTTTCTAGTTTAACAGAATGCGTGATTTAAATAACGAATGATAGGAAGGGTAAATGTGGAATATTTGCATATGAATGACGTCATGATGAAGTCTGCCAAATCTCATTGTTCAAAATCAGGCAATGTTTTCTTCTTCCTTAACTTATATCCTTGTCAAACCCAGGTTTGTTTCTTATTTCTTAACTTTTCTTACCTTTATTATCGAACTCTGGCGTTTTCTTGATCCTTAGCTTTCATCTGTATCAAAATCTGGTGTTTTCTTGATTCTTACCTTTCATCAGTATAAAAATCTGGTGTTTTCTTGTTCCTTAGTATCAAAATCTGACGTTTTCTTTTTCCTTAGCCGTCATCTGTATCAGAATCTGGTATTTTCTTGTTCCTTAGCTTTCATCTGAATCAAAATCTGGTGTTTTCTTGATTCTTACCTTTCATCAGTATCAAAATCTGGCGTTTTCTTTTTCCCTAGCTGTCATCTGTATCAGAATCTGGTGTTTTCTTATTCCTTAGCTTTCATCTGAATCAAAATCTGGTGTTTTCTTGTTCCTTAGCTTTCATCAGTATCAAAATCTGGCGTTTTCTTTTTCCTTAGTTGTCATCTGTATCAGAATCTGGTGTTTTCTTGTTCCTTAGCTTTCATCTGAATCAAAATCTGGTGTTTTCTTGTTCCTTAGCTTTCATCAGTATCAACATCTGGCGTTTTCGTTTTCCTTAGCTGTCATCTGTATCAGAATCTGGTTTTTTCTTGTTCCTTAGCTTTCATCTGATTCAAAATCTGGTGTTTTCTTGATCATTCACTTTTGTCTTCATCAAAATCTGGCGTGTTTTCTTTTTCCTTAACTTCTTTCGTCTTTATTAAAATCTGTTTTTTTTTTCTTTTTAACTTCCTTGATTCTTATCAAAATATGGTACTACCATTTTCCCCAACTTCCTTTATCTTTATCAAAGTCTGTTAGGTTTCCTTTTCCCTCAGTTCTTTCTTTGATATTTCAGTTTCTCTTTGCGTTTTCATTCATTTTACAGTATACATTATCCCGCGCATATCACCTCTGGATCTCACAGAATCCCTTCATTAAATCAAAACTTTCGCGCCTCGGCCACGCTAAACTTACTCCTAAGTTATTCTCTCTCTCTCTCTCCTCTCTCTCTCTCTCTCTCTCTCTCTCTCTCTCTCTCTCTCCTCTTTATACTTCTTATCATCGGAAGTGACAACTTTTGCTTCATATCTTTTTCTTGTTCTCACAGCTGCTGCGGCGCCAGATCACATAAATCAGTAAATTTCCTTGCCATAACATTTACAAAGCATTCAACTGGAAGTTCTCTCTCTCTCTCTCTCTCTCTTTCCAAGTGTCTAGTTTCCTTTCCTGGCAGCTATAATCTCTCTCTCTCTCTCTCTCTCTCTCTCTCTCTCTCTCTCTCTCTCTCCAACAGCGTCCAGTGTCCTTTTATGTCTGCCATAACCCTCTCTCTCTCACTCTCTCTCTCTCTCTCTCTCTCTCTCTCTCTCTCTCTAGCAGCGTCCAGTGCCCTTTGCAGACTGCTATAACCTCTCTCTCTCTCTCTCCTCTCTCTCTCTCTCTCTCTCTTAAAAGGTAAACACGCCCACAAGATGCGAGATGATACCGGAGGAGGAGAGAGAAATGTTTGGAATTCATTAACCCGACGATCAGTGGACACACCTCCCTCCCAGCTTGCATCCGGGAGTTTCCTCATCCATTAACGGTGTTTGTGGGATGACAGGAAGACAGTTTCCGAGAGCAACAAACATTCTGTGATGTTAAATGGAGACTTATACGAAACGGTTTGGGGGGTTTATCACACGGTCGCTGTAAAGGTGTCAGAACGTCGGTAAATTCAATATCACTAAGTAAACGCACAAACACACACACACACATTATATATATATATATATATATATATATATATATATATATATATATATATATATATATATATATATTTATATTTACATTTATATTTACATTATAGAAAAACATATGCACACGCAGGAGACACATATGAGAGAGAGGAGAGAGAGAGAGAGAGAGAGAGAGAGAGAGAATTATAGCAGTCAAAGGACACTGGAAACTGTTAGAAAGAGAAAGAGAGAGAGAGAGAGGAGAGAGAGAGAGAGAGAGAGAGAGACCTTTTTACACAACCGAAGTACTTTTTTTTTTAATTTTTTTTTTTTTAATTTTTTACCTTGGGCAAGGGAACCTAACCAAATTGGGAAAAAAACCGCGCTGATAACATAATCGATCACTCCACCTATAATAAGGCTCAGACTCCCTTTCCCTCTACAGCTGGAACAGGGGGTCGTAAAGTGTCACCTGCAAAAAACGTTTCCATAAAAAAAAGGTATAATATGGTCCTTGCTACGTCATCAGTATATTCAACCGACCGTTGTCTCATTACATTCCCCATCCGCCTACGCCCCCCCTCCCCCCCCCCCTCCCCCCCCAACCACCAACCCCTTTCTTTCTTCCCTCTATTTTCTCTCGTGTCCTACATCAATATCTTTTTGTTCCTTGGCATTCCTTTTCCCTTTCGTTCACTTTCCTCAGTTTCCTTGTAAGGCATTCTACTACCACCACTCCCTTCCCACTTCCTTCGTTATTCTCTCTTGCGTCCCAGGTTTATTGATATTTCACATTCCTTGGCATCTTCTCATTGCTCCTTCACCACCCTTTCCTACTTCTTTTTTTTTTTTACTTTCTCTCGTGTCCTACGTTTAATGATATTCCATATTCCTTGGCATCTCATTTCCCATTTCATTTCCACTTCCTATTCCCAATCTTCTACTTTCTGTGTTATCTCGAGTATCTTGCATTATTGATGAATCTTATTCCTTAGTATCTCATCTATCTTTTCATTCACTTTTTCCAATTTCCACTTCCTATTCCCAACATTCTACCTTCTGTACTTACTCTAGTATCTTGCATTTATTGATATATCTTATTTCTTGGCATCCCATTTACCTCTTCATTCACTTTCCTCGGGTTGCCCTTAAAGCATCCTATCCTCCCCCCCCCCCCCCCCCCCCCCCCTCCTTCACTTCCCTCTATATTTCCTTTCTATTCTCACGTTTATTGATATCTTGCTCCCTTTCGTTCTCTTTCTTCAGTCTCCCCTTGAAGCGTTCTACTTTCTCCTCTCTCTCTCAA
>NC_087209.1:18893351-18915851 GCF_015104395.2 Macrobrachium nipponense | reverse complement strand
TATATATATATATATATATATATATATATATATATATATATATATATATATATATATATATATATATATATATATATATATATATATATATATATATATATATATATATATATATAATATACATATGCTATGTGGGAGAAACATGGTGAACAACTGGATGAGGAATCACACGTTACTTACAAATTGGCAAGTTAAAAGGTCTCAGGAAATGCACAAAAAGGCACAGATTTCCAGTGGGGAATTACAATGAATGAAGCTCCCATTCATAACAAAAGCAAGATAATATATTAGACCAAAGAGTCTATCAACAACTGGCTTGTATGGAGATGCAGGAACAACACTCCAAAAAGTACGTGTGATTACAATACAGATACGTAGTAGCTAATCATAGGATAGATACAAATAGCTTTCTATATGGGATGATTTAGCCAGGCACTTGAAATAACACTCCCAAGAATCACTGCCGAGTGAAGAGGGTTAATTAAGAATGTGATCTTCGGGCGATCACATTATTTTAACTAACAAATCAACCTCACATCACAGCTGCAACGCTGGGAAAATGTTCGCCTCAGTATTATCAAAATTTAGTAACTATTTCTCTTTTTCCGAGAAGGGGAAATTTTTTTCATCATATTTTACTAAGCTTTTAATCTGACAAAAGACTTTCCGTTAAACCGTGCTTAGGCAAAACCTCATCCCCTTTGACTGCCTTTCAAAACATAAATCTGAAATTTTATGAAATACCGAAGATATTTTAATTAAATTTACCCACATGAAAGGGCCATGTCACTCTACGATTTATTAAAAAAAATTATCTCTCTTTTTTTATTCATTAAATAAAAGCTCAGATAATTACTGTTCACATAACTAATTTTATTAGGAAGTAACATAAAAGTCAATTGCAAATTCTGTTCATCGGGAATTAGTTTAGTCATTCACGTCTAAATTTCTATGAACATCTATACTTTGCAAAATAATTGAAAAATCAACAATGTAAAAGTAGACGAAATTATGTAGCCTTTGGAAAATCTTAGTGGTACAAGGGATCAATTTTTTCCTACTTTCAATAGCATATTAAACTGCAGAGAGAGAGAGAGAGAGAGAGAGAGAGAGAGAGAGAGAGAGAGAGAGAGAGAGAACTGCCTCGATATCAGGTGAGCTAACAACAACACAAATAAATCTGGAAAAAAAAACGCTCAAGTCGTCATGACTTTCTGAGCCAGACTTATAAAATAACTTGACGAAGACCCTTATAAAGTGTCCCAGGGATCACTTGGTGAAGACCCCTATTAAGTGTCCCAAGGATCACTTGGTGAAGACCCCTATTAAGTGTCCCAAGGATCACTTGGTGAAGACCCCTATTAAGTGTCCCAAGGATCACTTAGTGAAGACCCCTATTAAGTGTCCCAGGGATCACTTGGTGAAGACCCCTATTAAGTGTCCCGGATCACTTGGTGAAGACCCTTATTAAGTGTCCCAAGGATCACTTGGTGAAGACCCCTATAAGTGTCCCAGGCCCTACTTAAGTGAAAAACCCCTATTAAGTGTCCCAGGGATTACTAGATGAAAACCCCTATTAAGTGTCCCAGGGATTACTAGATGAAAACCCCTATTAAGTCCCAGATGTACCCCTAGATAAAAAAATTAAGTGTCCCAGGGATACTAGATGACCCCTATTAAGTGTCCCAGGCTATTACCCCTAGATGAAAAACCCCTATTAAGTGTCCAGGATTACCCTAGAAAAACCCTATTAAGTGTCCCAAGGATTATAGAGACCCCTTTTAAGTGTCCCCAGATTAATAGAATGACCCCTATTAAGTGTCCAGGGATACTAGGATGACATTAAGGTTCCCAGGCATTACTAGATGAACCCCTATATTAAGTGTCCCAGGATACTAGATGACCCCTATTAAGTTCCCAGGATATAGAATGACCCCTATTAAGTGTCCCAGGATACTTAGATGACCCTAATTAAGTGTCCCCAGGCATACTAGATTTAAAAACCCTATTAAGTGTCCCAGATTACCCCAGATGAAAAACCCCTATTAAGTGTCCCAGGGATTACTAGATGAAAACCCCTATTAAGTGTCCCAGGAACCACCTGACGAAGACCCCTACAAAGCGTCCCAGGAACCATCACTCTATATAGGTCCATCCGACCCCCCCGCCTTCCCCGACTAAAAGCTCTGCTAACGCCAGTTCATTCCTCCAATTAAGTGTAGCGACAGGGAAATAATGGGAGGCTTAATGGGATCCTGCCATTATGGAAATTTTATGTATGGGAAGAGCTGGGTTTGATTACTCGGACGATTTGAAATGTTTACGTGTTATCTAATTAATGAGGAAATTGCCATTTCAGATGGGGTTGCTGCAATGGGGGTAAAAAAAAAAAAGAGAGATGGCTCGAGTTAATGTGGATAAATGGTGGTCTTCGAGGCTGAAATACGAGGGTACGCCTGTCAGCTTTCACTGTGCTTCAGAAATGATCACAACATGGTTTTATAACAACACTGAAAAGTTAAGAAATCACTGTCCAGCGAGGAAAGTATATCTTAATTTAATAGTTCTGTACAAGACATTTTCCCTTTAATTACCACAAAATCTGTATTTTATCTTTTCAACAAAGCATAAAATCAGTGTAAACACAACGCTTAGTACGCTGGCATAATAATAATAATAATAATAATAATAATAATAATAATATAATAATAATAATAATGGATAATGATAATGATAATGATAATGATAATGATAATGATAATGATAATGATAATGATAATGATAATGATAACGATAATGGTAATGGATAATGATAATGATAATGATAATGATAATGGTAATGATGATGATGATGATGATGATGATGATGATGATGATGATGATGATGATGATAAAGTAACAAGAAAAACATTAAGAGAATATTACCTTACCGATAAAAGCGCAAAATAAATAGAACTAATACCCCAAGTCAATTACAAAAAGTACAGACGAACGGATACAAACAAAGACAGAAAGACAGACAAACGGAAGAAAAACTATATTCTCCAACTTCATAGGTGGGGACCTAACCAAAAATCACAAAAACACCTTAAAAAAACAACGGAGTAGTGAAGGACGGGGAATTATGAAAAGCCGTCTTAAGACAGCTTGGAGGGAAGAAGATGCGTGACCAGGGATTATTTGTGATGAAGAAGAAGAAGAAGAAGAAGAAGAAAAAGTATATTCATCAGATTATATTAAGAAGATACTGGTGCCTGGGTACATAAACACACACAAGTCTCGTTCGCTCAAGCACTGAATAGAGCTTTGTTATTCCCAGCTTGGGAAACAATTCAGATTTTTTTTTTTCCTTGCGGATATACCCGACGTGGGATAGTCGTTGTTTTTGGAACAAAGACAATAAACAGCAATTCAGTCCTACCGAGGAGACCAATAAACAGAAAGAACGGTTGAATCCATCAAGAGAAAGAAGACTTAGGAGAGCAAAAAATAGAAACAAATCGTTTAATGCATCGAGAAAAGGAAGAATAAATGATATTAGAGTTGGATATAAATGGCTCATTTACTCGCAATCTGAACAACGACTTTTCCAATTTCAGTCCATAAAATTTACCAGATCATAATTTTAGGCGTTTTGGTTTTCTTTATACTTATAGAAATGTAATTAATTTGCAATTGTAAAGCCCACTTAATGCAATTCCTGACCTTTCGGGGCAACAACGGCTTCCAGGATTTACATCTGCATTCCTCCTGTTTTGTCAACCTTTGAATCGTAAAAAATTCCAACTTCCAAACCAATCCAATCTTAATACAGCGTGCATAAGGAAAAAAATAAAGAAGAAGAAGAAGAAGAAAGAAGAAGAAGAAGAAGAAGAAGAAGAAGAAGAAGAAGTTGTCATTTAATAATGCAAAACTAAATTATTTACCCATGCAATAGCTCTACTGCGGCATATATATATATATATATATATATATATATATATATATATATATATTATAATATATATATATATATACCATCCCGTGAAAATCTGAAATCTAGCCTTGAGAGCAGTTTATAAGACCAATGATGCCTGCTGATGTCAGGCAAGCTTAATCGAACAACATCAAACTTCTGAAATGGCTCCCTCAGGGATGTAAAAGCTTTTAATTACATATAATACTGCTGAGATAACAAAAGTTTGATCACTTGTGGTGGTGGTGGTGGTGGCCAGGCCAATAGCGTGAAGGTCTGTGCACGAAGACTTTTGAAAGCCTCAGAATACAATCAAATACTGTGATATAACGCTCAATTTCACAGTCTCAAAAAATGTCTCTCTCTCTCTCTCTCTCTCTCTCTCTCTCTCTCTCTCTCTCTCCTCTCTTTCTATTTTACCTCAACTCTGGTCCGTAACATCTTGGTTCAACGAATTTTAGGAATTCCAGCTCCTGCCTCCCCCGGTTCTAAAATACAAGGCTGGTTCTTCTGTGGTTCAGTGACGGTTCGATGAGAGAGAGAGAGAGAGAGAGAGAGAGAGAGAGAGAGTATCAGGCGGCTCTAATCATGTAGAATTTGTTATGAGTAACTGCTTGCGACGTTCAACTATTGTGTACGTCGCAAAAACGTAGTGACATGCCAACTTTACTTTACCAAAACAGCCAGATATGGTTCTCTTTGCAGTAACGTCAATTATAATCCTTGAAATGAAACACTCTCTCTCTCTCTCTCTCTCTCTCTCTCTCTCTCTCTCTCTCATCGAACCGTAACTGAACCACCGACGAACCAGCCTCCCATTCTAGAACCGAGGGAAGAAAAGTATGGTTGGAGCTCAAATCCCTAAAATTCCTGTGTCAATACCTTTGTTGAACCAAGAGCTGAATTAGTAGGTACCTGGCTATTACGGGCCAAACTGAAGAAAGAGAGAGAGAGAGAGAGAGAGAGAGAGAGAGAGAGAGAGAGAGAGAGAGAGAGAGCTTTAGTACCCATCATGACTAATGAACAGTACTCCTTCGGAAATTTCTTCGCATAATTCAAACGAGGAGGGACTTAACGAGGTAATCTTTACCCTGGTGAGTTGAAAAATAAAAATAAAATATCTCTTGTTATCTCAGGTAACTCCTACTTACATAAGCGAGCCACAGAGAGAGAGAGAGAGAGAGAGAGAGAGAAGGATTAGTCAGAGCCACTAAAATTGTGATCCCCTATTTCTACTTCCTAATCCCTACAGCCAAGACCCACCCCAGCATATGGAGCTACTCCCCCCTATTCCATTCCCCCATCTAGTGTGTGTGCATATATATATAAATATACATCCCTGTCCCATTTGTCATCGAGTTGGAAATTCAACGGACGTTTGACAGAATAGCTAACAGCCTCTATCTTCTTCAACTCCCCCTATCCGCTTCTGAGTACGTTCAACAGGAGTCTAATCTTTGGAAGTAAACAATGAAATAATATCCAAGCGGAGGAAACTGAAGTAAATCATCTATTTACCTTGTTTCTTTTATATGGTGATTCTCCATTTTGTTTCTTTCATATGGTGATGATGACGAGGTAGCAGCATCACTTTATAGGATTCTAAATATTTTACGTTTGTAGTAAGAGTGATAACTGAAGATTAATATACGTGCGCGGCGGTGCCATTAGCGAAATAGCCACATGGAATACGCAAATGGCCGGCTATCTTATATTATATATATATATATATATATATATATATATATATATATATATATATATATATATATTGCGTCACACGGTGTTAGAAGAGATGGTATATAAATATATATATATATATATATATATATATATATATATATATATATATAATATATATATACATATATAATGATAGAGAGAGAGAGAGAGATACGCGTCCGCAAGCACGTCCACACAATAGTCTACATAACTAAGCACATGCATGTGAGCATAAAAACATTGCATATGTGTGTATTAAGTACGTCCATGAATTTGGTCTGTAATTATATGGGCCCTCAAAACCTTTTGTCATAACTTATACCGTGGCTGAAATGGATAGACATTAAGCAAGAACATCTAATGTTGCCCATTACGTGAAATGGATATACCATTTAAGCAAGAACATCTAATGTTGCCCATTACGTGAGGATATATATTGACGCAAAATGAATGTGCATTAAATAGGAATGGGTTATTCTGCATTCAACTCATCTGCTACCATCAAGAAAGGGGTGGGAAGACTTTTCTTTCGAAAGGATTATTTGTAATGTGACCAGCGCGGAGGTCTCCTGCAGAATGACATCTAAGCCCTGAGAGAATTACTGGAAGGATGGCAGGGTGAACTATTCCTCGCAACACTATTCCGTCTTTTCCCTCTTAATGTCTTCCACTTTCTCGCGATAGCTCAGGAATTCAGGAATTCTACAAGAAATCCCACATGTAAGGTTGAAACATATTCTCTTTCTCTCTCTCTCTCTCTCTCTCTCTCTCTCCCTCTCTCGCACACACACACACAATGTCTGTCACCTTCCCCGCAGGGATTGCAGAAGCTAACTAACTTTTTTTTTTACAGACAAAGTCATTCCAGCAGAAATTCCACTAGGAATGCTGAAACCTGCTCTCTCTCTCTCTCTCTCTCTCTCTCTCTCTCTCTCTCTCTCTCTCTCTCTCTCTCATATATATATATATATATATATATATATATATATATATATATATATATATATACGTATACACACACACACACATATATATATATATATATATATATATATATATATATATATATATATATATATTATATATACATACCCAACGCACAATTTCTCATTTTACACAGGGATAGCTGAAGTGAATTGACTCTTCCTTCCTTAGATATATATTCCTTAAGAAATTCCACCACAAATGTTGAAACCTGCGCTCTCTCTCTCTCTCTCTCTCTCTCTCTCTCTCTCTCCTCTCTCTCTCTCCTCTCGTCCCGGGTTTTTGCTTCTTATCATTTCATGACCTCGTTACTTACCTCGTCTGGCAGTTGCCAGCTATTTCTTTTTCCCTTCTACATTATTCAGCTTAATCTCTAACCTCACCATGCAGTATTCATCACGTCCAATTTTTCCCCCTTTTGCCCTCAGTTATTTTCAGCTAATTTCAGAGTCCTTTTAGAGTTTTCAGTATAAACTTCGCGACCCCATTCACTCGCCTCTCTGAAACTCAACAAGCCTTTCATTCATTATTCACCAAAGTCTCTTTCTGTCGTTTTCATCAGGCTTCTCATAACTTATTCATTAGCATCCTTATGAATGTATCCATCTCCCAATCCATCATATTTTCCGCTGCGCGTTTTAATCTCGTTTCAATCTGCGCGGACGAAAAAGGGAACCTTTTAGCCAGACCCGTGAATACCTCCGAAATCAACTTAAATTCTCGATAAGCGTCGTCTCTGTCTGTACCTTAATAATGCCGCATTGCGTTCCGAACTTGCTCTTGATCCCTTCCCCCTACCTTCTTCCCTCTCTCTCTCTCTCTCTCTCTCTCTCTCTCTCTCTCTCTCTCTCTCTCGTACATATACACCCACACACTAAATTTCTGTTTTCTGTCACATTTTCCGCAAGGAGTACTGAAGCAAACCGACCTTTACTCATATATATATTCCATAAGAAGTTCCACCGAGAATGTTGAAACCTGCTCTCTCTCTCTCTCTCTCTCTCTCTCTCTCTCTCTCTCTCTCTCTCTCTCTGAACTGAAAGTAATCTTGTAAAAGTTACTTTCTTTCCAGTAAATTATTCGCACCGTAAATAACAGGATAATCTCCCTCCCTGAATAAAAGGCGAAGTAAAATATTTCGATAAGTTACCTTGACGCCTAATCTCCTAAGAGAGGGTCTCCGTTATTAAATTAATTCTGAAAAGGGAAAGAGAGAACTTTTCAATTCTGACTCAATACTTTCTACATAAAATGAGACATACGGCTTTAGTGCAATCTTTAGAAGATCAGGAAGGAAATGAAATGGTCTCCATTGTTCTCACGTACACCTTCTGACACCCTACTCTCTTGTTCTGCAAATCTGAAGAGAATTTGATCAATTTGACCTGTGAGGTCCTACAACAGTAGGTACTGCTATTACTGTATTAAATGGTGTGTACACAAGTTATTCCAAGCGAGTGGCAGCGTTCGACAGGTGGGTATGTCCTTCAACAAATCTTCCTCCAGGGAATATCTATTTCCCCTCATTAAAATCTTCCCTTAAAAACTAGAGACTGGAGGAAATTAACCAGCGCACCTTACAAAACGATGCCCATTATACGGCAACACTTTTGACAAACGTAAACAAAGAAGGATTCGGCGCGTTGAACTAATGAATAATTCAACGTATGTACCAGAGTCGTTACGTCACCAAAATGGGGCGAGAGAGAGAGAGAGAGAGAGAAAGAGAGAGGGTGGTTTCAGGTCCATCTGTCCGTCCGAAGCAGCAATGTCCGCCGGGAATCCGTTAACCCGGATTACTGGGAATTACCGTTGGCATCAAAGAATAATTTGCCCCCGAATCCAACTATATATTGGAGGCTCTATGGCTCAGGGTCTAATACCTTCTAAAAGGGGAAATACCAGTCATTTCGCTTTCATCGAACGGACGAGAGGCCGAATTCGCTATACTACGTCTGCCGGATTTAATTCGTAACATGGCGACTTCCCCAAAACGCCCCCCACCCCCCATCCTCCCTGCGCTGAAAGGTATTGCCTAATCTCGATCTCAGTTTTGCTGAAAGGTAAAACCTTACGTCTGTTATTTTTGCAGATAGGTATTGCCTCATCTAGGTTAATCCTCTTTAAGAAGATCAACTCTTATCTCAGTTATTTTGCTTTAGTTGAGTTGAATATAGAATGCAGGTCAAAGGCCAAGCAATGGGACCTATGAGGTCATTCAGCGGTGAAATGGAAATAGACAGTAAAAGGTTTGAAAGGTGTAACAGGAGGAAAACCTCAAAGTAGTTGCACTATGAATCCAGTGTTAGGAGAGGGTGGAAAGTAAGATGAAGAAAGAGAATATGAAAGAAGGTACGGTAAAAGGAACGAAAGTGATTGCAGCTAGGGGTCGAAGGCAGCTGCAAAGAACTCAAGTAATGCCTACAGTGCACTGCACGAGGTCCACTGACAGCACTACCCCCCTACGGAGTATTTTGCTTTAGGTATTGGCTGTTCTTGATGGTTATTATTCACGGTATTATTTTAATTACATCGTCATGGCCTTTTATGGCTTACGTTGGCTCAAAGAGAATGACTTATGTCAGTTTTCGTAGTCTTCAAAAGACTAATTAACATCTCTATATTAATTTTTCACTTGACAACACTAATCGAGACTCTGTTCTATGACAAACAAAAGCGCCCAGGAAACTTTGAAGTAAACATGTCTGCTCAACATAATTACAAGGACGTCCCTTTATGAGGGATTTCAGTCAAACAAACGAAAACATGTTAAGAATATTCAGTCTTTACAATAATAATAAAACTACCTGACTGACTGAGAAGCCCCAAGTTGAAACATTTCTAGGAGAACCTTCAGAATTGAGCACAGTCACTTCATCATTCCTTTCACTAATCCAGAAAAGACTCGCTAACTAGACAGAACAGAAAAGAACGAAATATTCTATACTACGACAACACGTGACGTACGTAGATTGAACAAGGAGACTGACAGTAGGAGTGACGTGGCCACAGAGTTGAAGAATATAGTGACACTGGAAGAAGTTGGGCGATTCTGAGTTGAGTTGAGTTGAATATAGAATTTAGGTCAAAAGCCGAGCACTGGGGCCTATGAGGTCATTCAGCCCTGAAATAGAAATTGACAGTAAAAGGTCTGAAAGGTGTAACAGGAGGAAAACCTCAAAGCAGTTGCATTATGAATCAAGTATTAGGAGAAGATGGACAGTAAGATAAAGAAAGAGAATAAGAAAGGAGTACAGTAAAAGGAACGAAAGGGGTGCGCTAGGGGCCGAAGGCATGCTGCAAAGAACCTTCAAGCAATGCCTACAATGCACCGCATGAGGTCCACTAGCGGCACTACCCCGTTACGGGTTTGAACGATTCTGATTATATGAAATTTAGGCTGTCAAGTCAATCACTGTGACACTTTTGACCATTCAGGGCTCAAGACAATGAAACAAAGGGGGAGGGGGCGGTTGGAGCGGTTGGACAGCAAGACGATGAAAATCCAGAGATAAAGGAGATGAAGTTCAAGGATCAAAGGTTGGTTATATTCAGAGAGGCTGGACAGCAAAATTGAAGAAACGAAGCGGGAATGGAGGTAAAGTAAAAGGCTAAAAATTTTGTGCAGCTAGGGACCGAAGGGACGATGCAAAAAGCTTTTAATGACGCCTGCAGTGTACTATGTGAGGTACACTGTCGGCACCAATCCCCTATGGGGAGCATGTAAATTCGAGGTTTGACAGCATCATGGGAGACACGGAATACTGAAGAAGAAAAAGAAGAAGAAGAGAAGAAGAAGAAGGAACTACATTACAAAACAGAAGACAAGGTACCTTGAATAAAAAGAACAATAAGAAGAGACGGCCTAGGTAAGTCAAAGGGAAGTAGTGGTGGTGGTGGTCGGGGGTGGGGGCGGGAATGGGGAGAGGGGCGAGAATATCCATCACCGCTACTGTCAGTATCATACTTCTTTAATCGAGCCGTCAGTCAGTCTCATCCGTCAGCCGCATCGTCAGGTGTTTAACGGACGCTCCGAAGTGTCACCCAGGCGTCAGCGACGAGCTGATAAAGCGATGCCAGGTATCAACCGCTCATCCAATCCTCCAATCAACACGGAAACGCACGCTTCGCCGATCGGATGTCAGCCACGGCAACCTAACCTACCCCTAACCCCCCTACCAACCACCCCTCCACTAATATCCCCACCCCCACCGAGTCAACGAATTACATACGACGGCCATAAGGAGCTTAAAATGCCAACTGAATGTCATCTTCATCAATTGTCCTTCAAAATTGTTCTTATTTTCTTTGGTTCCCATTTCTCTGATTATCAAGAGTAAACCTTTCTCCTTCGATCAGTTTCTATTTCTTTATCAGTGTAATCTTCTGAATGTTCGGCTCCCTCTTCTTTTACCAATAAAGTAAGCTATTACTGTGAATCGAACTTTTACCTAAGTCAACTTCTGACACCCTTTAATCTCTAATCTTTGTTCTCCCTGTCGTTTTAGTGCTCTTAACTTGAGTATATTTTATTTTAACCAGACCACTGAGCTGATTAACAGCTCTCCTAGGGCTGGCCCAAAGGATTAGATATATTTACGCGGCTAGGAACCAATTGGTTACTTAGAAACAGGACCTACTGCTTATTGATGGATCTGAACCACATCGACAAATGAATTTCTATCACCAGAAATAAATTCCTCTAATTCTACGTTACCAGAGCGGGGAATCGAACCCGGACCCTGAGATCAGTAATCGAGGACGTAACCAACTCGCCCAACGAAGAACTTTAGTGCTCTTTAAAAAGAAAGCTGTCGAGAAGGCTTTTTGCCCGTCTGTCTGTCCGCCCTCAGATCTTAAAAACTGCCTATGATAGCGGGCTGCAAATTACTATGTTGATCATCCACCCTCCAACCACCAAACATACTGAATTGCAGCCCTCTAGCCTTAGTAGTTTTAATTTTACTTAAGGCTAAAGTTAGACATAATCGTGCGTCTGGCATCGATTCATGTTTTAAAGGGTCCACAATAATACAAGGTGTAAAAAGTCCGTGTATAATTTTGAAGACTTTACATAAAGCTTTCGAACCCTTCCCTGGGTTCATCTTCAGTTTTGGACTGAAGATGAACCCAGGGAAGGGTTCGAAAGCTTTCTGTAAAGTCTTCAAAATTATACACGGACTTTTTACACCTTGTATTATTGTGGACCCTTTAGAACATTATATATACTCTCGTGATAGAGAGTTTTTCCCTATCGATTTATGTGCCATCCCAGGCCACCACCAGCCTGTGGCTGAAGATTTCAAGGGCCGTGGCTGACAGTTTCGCACAGCATTATACGCTATACAGAAAACTCGAGTTTTCGGCGCTTTTTTTACTTGTTTATATTACAGCCAAAATAAAAGCATTTTGCGTTTGCTTTTGGCAATGGAAGATATTTCTATTGTTCCAATTTATTGGTAATCTTTTAATGGCGATTGGGGACATACAGTTCTTTATGAATTACCAAAAAATTTGAAAACTAATGATTATTAAAAAATTCTCTAGGTAACTACTTCGTAGTTATCAATACCTTCGAACTAACGTTCCAGGTAAAAAGTCATATATGACTATTTTCGTGGCTAATTACTGCAAAATATGAATACATACATAACTGCGATACTGTTGCTTAAATATGAAAGGCAAAGAGAGAGAGAGAGAGAGAGAGAGAGAGAGAGAGAGAGAGAGAGAGAGAGTCCTTTGGATGGTTACGTTGTCGAAAGTCTCCCGTTTCCTCTCTCTCTCTCTCTCTCTCTCTCTCTCTCTCTCTCTCTCTCTCTGCTGCTGCTGCACTTAAAACATCCTATTCTTATTTACGTACCTATTTAACAGCTTTACATTAACATAGGCATACTGGAATATAAACAAACGAACATACATCATCTCTCTTCGTCCAGGTCATGGATCGAGCTCTGACGCTTCACTTTGAAACTGAGAGAGAGAGAGAGAGAGAGAGAGAGAGAGAGAGAGAGAGAGAGAGAGAGAGAGAGAGCATCTTTTCTCTCAATAATGAACCATAATCAACATCATCATAAGCGGATATTTCCTCGCATTTGCAACACAGAACAAATGGAAAGAATATAACATTTAAACCAGGATCAGTATGACGCAACCCGAGCTCGTAAAATATTCCATTACTAATTAAAACTTTGAGGAATATTCTAAGCAGAGAGCCGCAGAACAGTATACTTAATTATTCATGTTATTTACGAAACCTGACATTATTTCTCACGATCACACGGCAGGTACCTCGGGAACAGACAGCTTTGTCAGTAATTATTCATACTACTTGCGGAACGGGGAAGTATTTTCCTTCACTTTGAAATATAACTGAAGAATAATGAAACAAATTCCATTTATAGATTAACGAATAAAACGGCAACGAATGACTGAATGGAACAGGGAAAAATTACTAGAGGTAAACAGCTCGGCAATTTCATGGTGTCATAAACTTTTTAATACACCATGACAACAACAAAAACACAACATAAGAAGAACATGAAAAACACAACATAAGAAGAACTTTAGAAGATATATGAGCAGAACAACCTAATTGAAAACAACACGAAACAGCTGGAAATACTACAATGAAATCAGAATAGTAACACAGAGGAAAAAATAATTCTCTAAGACCATTATATTACCTACGTCAGTATCTCCTACGATTACCATAGAGGCCAGAAGCCAGTTCACAATCTGACGCACATCAATTCATTCGATTCACCATTTCTATTCAACTAAAATCCATCAAAACCTTCAAAAATAAATTACGAGCAAACATAAAAAGATGGCCGGACATAATTACACATTCCGCCTCACTTGGCACGAATAAAAAAAGGTAAAAAAAAAAATCACACACACAATGCAGGGAATAAAAGGCGAGGGAAAAAAATGACATGGCGAAACAGGAAAAAATAACGAAAGGCCGCCAAGCGAAGCAATTACAGACCAAGGGCAATTAAGCCCTAAGAGCAATTACCTAATGCGGCTCGGGGTAAGGCCGGTCGAATACGTAACACAATTAGGAAGCTACTAGCGTAGACTGGATGTCTCTCAGAAGAAGAGAGGGAAATGAGGAAGTAAGAAGGAGGAGGAGGAGGCAGGAAGGATGGAGGAAGGAGGAGGAGGGGAGGGGAGGAGAGGCGGAGAGGAGGAGGAGAGAGAGAGAGAGAGAGAGAGAACAGGAGGAGGGATAAAGGCACAGGAAAGGAAGGGAAAGATAACATACTAAATAATATGAGATGTGTTAATAAATCCCCCAAAACTTCAGGCGAAGATGCAGTGCATTTCTACCCAAAAACAATCCATCTCGTAGTCTGCTCATTTATTTACAATGTATCTCTTTATTTATCAATTCACTCATCTATATTTTTTTCTAATTACTGATCTCTTCTCTCTGTATTTCCCATTATATTCTGCAACTTCTTTCAAAAGAACAAAATATTATTTCGAGGCTTGAATTGCAAAGCCAATAGCCCCCTTATGCTTGTTCCATTATGAATATGTGGATATCTTCTGAATAATAATAATAATATAATAATAATAATAATAATAATAATAATAATAATAATAATAATAATAAAATAATGATAATAACAATATTAATAAAATAATAATAACAATATTAGCAATAATAATAATAATAATACAATAATAATAATATAATAATAATAATAATAATAATAATGAGAACAATCGGAACTGTTGAATGGAAGACTTAAAGATGAGAAAGAAGGTGTAGCCAAAAGGGGAAGAACGACGTTTGGAGAAGAATAGAGCACAGGAGAAAAATCAGAGAAAATACGAAATGAGAAGGAAATTAAGAAAAAGAGACGAAATAAAAGGAGAGAAAAGGCCCGGAGGCAATTCCTGTGGGGATGGAAAAATGAGCAGGCCGTCCCGACCAGGCTGGATATAATTAAAGAAATTTACAAACAAAAATGGACGAACGGACGAAAAAAAAAAAATTGTGGGTCATATGAGCTACGCAAGAAAGGCATGAGAGAGAGAGAGTGAGAGACGAGGTAGTTCGTATTTTTTGTTTTATTTCTTTTCGGGCATGTTTTTTTTTTTCCTCCTCCTCCTCCTCCTCCTCCTCTTCTCCTTCTCTCCCGCCTTCTCTCTTCTTTCCTTCTTTCTTTCTTCTTCTTGTTCTCCTCCTCCTCCGCTTTCTTCTTCTTTTCTCGTCTCCCTTCCTCCTCTCTTCTTCTTCTCTTGTTTCCCCTCCTCCTCCCCTCTCCCCATCCTTCTTCTTCTTCTTCTCGTTCTCGTCTCCTCCTCCTTCTCCTCCTTTCCTTTATGTCTTCTTACCCCTCCTTCCTCATCTTCTTATTCTTCTTCTTGTCCTTCCGTGTCTCTCCTCGCCTTCTTCCTCCTTCCTCCTCTCCTCCTTCTCCTTGCTCGATTTCTCGCTTCTTCTTTCCTCCTCATCTTCTCCTCCTCCCTCATTATTCCCTCTCCTTTCTTCTTCTCCTATTCTGTTCCGTCTTATCATCCTCATCCTTCAATTTTTCAAATTCCCACCCACTCCGCTCATTGCTTCTTCCTATACTTCGTCTGCTCTTATTATTCTCTTATCTTTTGCTCTCCTAGTCCTCCTCTCTTCTTTCCGTTCTCCTACTCTTCCTACTCCTTTTCCCCTAATCCTCCTCCAACTCCTCTTCCTCTCCTTCTAATTATTGTCTTGCCATTATATCCTCCACTCCCCTTCGGTGTCCTCAGCTTTTAGTTTAACATTCTTCTCCTTTCGAAAACCCCTTCTTCCTTCTTCCTTCCTTCTGATCTGCTTAACTTATCATAATCTTGTTATTGTATCCCTAATCGTCTTTCGTTGTCCTTTTTACTCCCACTAACCTACGCCGCCTCCCTACTACCTCCTCCTCATCCTCCTACTCCTCCTCTTTTCCTTAACTCTCCTCTGTCTCCCTCTCTTCTCTCTATTCTTGCTTCTTCTTCTTCCTTCTTCCCTTCCTCCTTCCTTCCTCCTTCTCTCCTTCTCCATCCTCCTATTCCTTCCTTCCTCTTCTTCTTTTCTCCTATTTTTGCTATTCCTATCCTTCCTCCTCCTCCTCCTCCTCCTCCTCCCTTCTTCCTCTTTCCCCCCTTCTCTTCTTTTCTCCTCCTAATCTGCTCCCTCTTATCCTCCTCCTCTACTCCTCCTGCCTCCGCTTCGCACTATTTTGCAGCGTTATTCGATAATTCCTCCTATACCTTGGGCCTCATTCTTTATCCACCTCCTACCAGGCTCCTCCTCTTCTTCCTCCTACCCCTTCCTTCCTTATCCGATTGCCGGGATCCGGCTTATTCGTAGCCCAAACAACACTTCACATTTCGAAGCCTTATCCTATTCAAGAAATACGCATTAATATTCCTAGCCTTCCTTATGCTACCTATTTCCTTGCCTCCTTTTCTTCTTCCTTCCTTCACTTCCTTATTTTCTTGCCTCTTCTTTATCCTCCTTCCTCCTCCAAATTTACTTCCTCCTTCCTTCCAATCACCCTCTTCTTCCTTATTTCTTGCTCTTCCTTATCTCCTTACCCTTTTCTTTTATTCCTCCCCGACCTCCTCCTTCCTTCTTCATTCGTCTTCTTCTCTTTTCTTCTTCTCTCTCATCCTTCCCCTTCCCCCTTTTCCCCTTCCTCTTTTCTCTCTTCTTCTCTTCTTCTTCTTCCTCCTTCTCCTTCTCCTCCTCCTCCTCCTCCTCCTCTTTGTGCGTGCGTGACCCCTATTGTTCCTTGGCCGGTTATTTCCTCGCGGTCGAAACTTTCAGCTGTTATTCTTTCAGGCTGTTTTGTTTAGGTTTCCAAAAGAGGATTTCATTTTAGGTTTCGCTCGGCAGGATTCTTTTACAGCTGGCCCACGGCCCCTGGGTCCTTCTCTCTCTCTCCTCTCTCTCTCTCTCTCTCTCTCTCTCTCTCTAGCACAGACGAACTGGCGCCTCTCACAATTCTGAGGATTTGTGTATGAGGATTGAAATTGTGTATGAGGATTTAAATTGTGAATGGGGATGGAAATGGTGTATGGGGATTGAAATTGCTTTAGGGTATTTAAATTGTGTATGGTGATTGAAATTGTGAATGGGAGTAAAAATGTGTGGGGATTTAAATTACATATGGGGATTGAAATGGTCTACGGGATTTAAATTGTGTATGAGGATTGAAATTGTGTATAGGGATGGAAATGGTAAACGGGGATTTAAATTGCGTATGGGGATTTAAATAATGTGTGGGGATTTAAAATGTGTATGGGGATTTAAATTGTGTGGAGATTTGAATTGCGAATGGGGATTTATTCACCATAACCTGTGCACGTCCGTTTATGAATATTCATCATATATATATACAAGCGTGACTTTTATTTAACATTCACAAACACCTAGCCATAAATATCGTTCCATATCAGATTCACTATACCTTGGAAATAAATTACACCCAACGAGAATAAGTATACTGTTTATCGTTGTTACTAAATCAGAAAATAGTTCGAATCCTGGCTAGGCCCAGAAGAACATGTCAACTAATAATTCCCCTTGGGTGTGAGTTATTCCCATAGTACATTGAATTCGATATTAAACAATATTCGTGGCTTAATATTTGTGATATTCATATATATAAGAAAACTGTGTGCAATATATTCATGTAGATACGCAAATATATATAGATAAACATTTTTATCGCATCACCTACTTTTTTCATATATATAATCACTAGCATTAAGCTCCAAATGTCGTTTAATGTCCAGTTCGCTTCACCTTGAAAAGTAATACTGAAGGGGAATTATAACTGATTAGCGGTTCGAACCATTTATCGATAATAATTCCCTTTCGGTATTATTTCCGGGGCAAAGCGAATTAGATCTATCAAATAATATTGGTAGCTTAAATTATATATATATATATATAATATATATATATATATATATATATATGATATATATATATATATATATATATATAATATAGACATACGCACATACATTAGTATACATGTGAGTATTAATGTATGTGTAAATAACATATATATAAATATATATATATTATATATATATATATATTATATTATTTTACCTATATATATATATATATATATATATATAAATTCCGGTATAAGGCCGCTTCCTTCACAAAGGGTTGATCCAATGGGTATAAGCATCAAACCTCGCGCAAAAGGAAGTGTGAACGACTCGGAAGATAATAAAATATAAAATAAAATAAAATAAAGGTGTCCTCAATCCTCAAGTCTTAGGGAAAGGGTAAAAATTCACTTTAGTAATCACAAGTTACGATAACAGAGGCATTCGTAGGAATAAGCCCATCTCTTACATAAACCGACAAATTTCGAACTAAACAAACAGGGAAGAGTTTATTAAAGAAGGTTTGTGTACCTTGGCATCTGAAATGCTAAGTTAGGCTAGGTCATAATGTGTTGGTATCCTAAAAAAAAAAAAAAAAAAAAAAAAAAATCCTTGCGTTCTTTCAAAAGAATAATCACTCGTGTCAAAATATGTGCAAATAAAGTTTTCCCAGGGATAGGGAAATAAGGAAGGTCTTTGAGGCAGATTTCCTTTTTCTAAAAAAAAAAAATACTTATAACTGTTATTTATCGTCCTAACGTGGTCAAATTATGTTTAACCAAAATAAATTCTGCTGGGTTTTTCTTTATTCCTCCCCTTCCCATTAATCCTTCGACAACTTTCCCTATAACATTTTCCTTTATAAAAAATTTATAACTTTCGTCGAATAAAGTCATGTTTTACGAGGGAAAGATTCTGTGCATGTTGGGTGCGCTCTGAATCTTTCTCTTGTTTTAATCTTCCCCTCTTAATCATTGATGTTCCTTGGAGACCGCACGACCTCCGTCTTCTTATTTCATGGTGGCGGCTTTTAGTCTTCTGGTCGTTGTGCTCAGCCGAGAATGGTCATATTTTATTTCTCTCTCTCTCTCTCTCTCTCTCTCTCTCTCTCTCTCTCTCTCTCTCTACTTGTGCTCATATTCTGTTATTATCTATTTTCGAGATTTGGGATAAGGTTGTGTAGTGGAGGGTTGGGGTAGGGGTTGTCGTACTATTTCTAAGGGGAGGGGTTGCTGTACTGTTTCTAAGTCTTTAGTAAAGCAAAATAAATAAATAAATAAATAAAAAATAAACGTGTAATGGAGGGTTGGAGGGGGGGTTGCCGTACTATTTCTAAGGGGGAAGAGGGTTGCTGTATTGTTTCTAAGTTTTTTGCAAAGCAAAAAATAAATAAATAAATAAATAAATAAATAAAAATTAAATAAAAAACACTTGACCAGGAGTTAAAGGCACTAAAATACTTAGCGATATTTTCACTTATATGAAGAAATCTAACATACCTAAACAATGGTTTCCGTGGAAAGTGTATGCTATTATGGGTAAAATTTTATAACTACGTAAGAATTTTCTTTTAGTACTGTCAGTTAATGGCTGCCATAGAACAAGTAACCAGAAACAATTCATCGTAAGATTTCACGATACCTTTCATATGTCAAAGGTTGATATTACATCAATTTTTGCTGACTTGTTTTCGAGGTATTGAATGCGATACATTCCTTCTATCTAAAATAATGGTTGACATAACATCATGGATACAAAGAAGGTAATTATGCTTAGTTTTGTTCAGTTTTTAGCAATCTTACCACCTTAACGTAAAGGGTAGAAAAATTAAAATTCAAAAATTGCAAAAGTTTAGAAAAACATTACGAATACGAAAATTGTTAATACCTATTCTACCCTATTTTCCTCAAAAATCGCGATAAAAACTTGTAAAAATTGATGATAAAATAAAATGTAAAAGTTTACATGTCCTATAAACTTAAAAAGTCGTTACTACCACAATCTAGCTGTCTTAATAATTTTTCGAAATAAAACAACTAAAGGTTGTCAAAATTTACGATAAACTGAATTTAAAAGCCTACAAATTCGATCACCTTAAAAAGGCAGCAATCTACATTATAATTTAGTACTAATCATATTCCAGAATCAGAATTAAAGGTTGTCAAAAATTTACGATAAATAGAATTCAAGAATCTACAATTTCAACAGCTTTAAATAGGTATTAATACCAAATTTTAATTCAGTTTTATCATTTATCCAAACCCACAGTAAAAGTTTGTTAAAATTTATGATAAAATAAATCTTAAAAATCTGCAATTACGATCACTTGAAATAGGTGTTGCTGCTTCACTTTAATTCAATTTCGACCATTTATCCAAAATCACAGTAAAAAGCCGAAATTTACTATAAATAAAAATAAAAATCTGCAATTTCGACCACTTTAAAAAGGTGTCTCTGCCCCATTTTAATTCAGCCTTAATCATTAATCCAAAATCACAGTAAAAGACAAGATTTACTTAAAAAAAAAAAAAAAAAAAAAAAAAAAAAAAAAAACTAAAAAAAAAAAAAAAAAAAAAAAAAAAAAAAAAAAAAAAAAAAAAATCTGCAATTTCTGTCACGTTAAAAAGGGATTCCTGCATCATTTTAATTCAATCTCGATCATTTATCCAAAATCACAATAAAAGGCCAAAGTTACTATAAATAACATTAAAAATCTGCAATTTCGGTCAACCTAAAAAGGTGTTCCTGCCTCATTTTAATTCTATCTCGATCATTTATCCAAATCAGCAGCAGAGACGTCAATTCCAAAATCACAGTAAAAGGTTGTCAAAATTTCCTAAAAATAAAATTTAAAAATCTGCAATTTTGATCGCCTTAAAAAGGTGTCACTGCCTCATTTAAATCCAGCCTTAATCATTTATCCAAATTAGAAGCTAAGAAGTAACGAAAAATAACACACGAAAAAAAAATGAAATATATAGACGAATCTAAACGTCCCTGACATGAAAGAGGAAAACTCCAGGTCCCAGAGGACCTCAGAGAACCGACTTCCCCCATCAGCCAGAGGAGTGCATCAGCCACTGGGCCCTCTCCTCGCCCTCCCCCCCATTATCTCAGGACAGCTTGGGAAAGGGGCCCACGTCCATTTCGGCGTGACAGCAGCTGAACCGCGTCAGTAGAATTTATCTTCGGGCAGTTCTTGTTGGACCTCGTGTGATTCTTTATTCTTTTTTTTTATTTGAAGGTAGAATGTGGAATGCTACAAGATTTGTATATTTATGTATTGAATATCACCTTAGAATAATTTTGGGAATGAAAGGAAGATTTCATTTAATTTCTTAAGATGGTATTGAAATAATTTTAAGGTCCTCGTTTATAGATGTGATCTTGGAATAATGTTACGGATTGCATGAGTGTGATTAAGATATTCATGTTAAGATAAAATCTTGGATTAAATGAAGAAATCTCTTCATTTAGGATGAAATGGCAAAGGTAAAACAAAGCCAAAAAGGCTGTTTCATTTGTGACAAAAATTCAGGTCAACCATTGGTAAGAAAACTATTATAAATACATTTCTTGGCTGTTTTCATTCGCGCACTTGAAGCTCTAAATTTGCTGTATTTCTGAATGGGTTAGGTTACAGTTTTAGTTAATATTTTGCTTGTATGGCTTAGATAAAATTTCTTTGCAGTACTGTCAATATTAATGATGTGCTTGGCATATTACTGAATATCATTTGGTTTTCTATACCAAGGGCTGACCTGAATTTTTTTTTCAGAAATGAAACACCCTTTTTCCGTTTTTTTTTTTTTAATCTTTACATTTTCATCGTGAATGAAGAGATTTTTTCATCTAATCCAAGATTTTATTCGAACATATAAATATCTTAATCAAATTCTTGTAACCCGAAACATTATTCCAAGATTACCTCCATAAATGAAGATCTTAAAATTATTTCAATTTTATCTCAATCTTAATTTCATTCCAAAAATTATTCTAAGGTGATATTCAACTAAACAAATATATAAATCTGTTATATATCAACAATTTTCTAAACGTATAGTATTCCACATTCTACCGCCAAATTGTGCTCCAATTTACCTATATATCTACGAGCACACTATTCCAACATTCCCAAATATTATATTCTGAATTGTCAGAGCTTACACAATGGATACGATGTACTTTGCAAGGCATATTATTCCATGGTTTACCCTTTGCTAAATTGTTCGACCAGGAGACGTGCCCCAAATGGTTTCACTTACGTCAGAATTAGTTCTTCGCTGCTGTTTCATTCCGTGGAATTTCCTCTTCCGCTCTTTCATAATCTCCTGTCTTTGTTTCTGTATTGATTTTATGCCATATTTTCTACACTAACTTTCCTTTATTTGTAAATTGTTTTTATGCCTGCCATATTATCTTCACGATTTTCTTGTTTCTTTATTGGTTTTATGACACATTTCCTTCGTGAATCTCTTATTGATTTCGTCTAATATTTTCTTCACGAATTTTCTTGGCCTAGTTTCATGAATTTCCTTAAGGTTTCTCAGTCCATATCTTTTTCCTTTCTCAAAAAAAAAATCTTATGACATTTACTTTCCAAATTTCATCAAATTTCTGTCCATAGTTTCTACTTTCTCTCCTAGTACCACATAATTTCGTTTAATTGTTTTCATTATCTTCTTTTTGTCAAATTCTCTACTTTCTCTCCTGGTAACACAACATTTCTTTTCGATTTTTTATAAACTTTTTCTGTTCCTAATAAACTCCCCTTCATTCTCTTGCACAAAAAACCACCTTCAACGTATTATTATTCTCTCCACACTCTCTCCACAAGATTACTTAATAATTTCACTAATTCCAATCACAGATACTCATCTCTCATTTCCTTCGCGAGATTCCTATACCCAATTTCCTCATCGATTCCATTGAGCTAAAAGCCACAATAA
>NC_087209.1:18878351-18880851 GCF_015104395.2 Macrobrachium nipponense | reverse complement strand
TATATAATAGATATATATATATATATATATATATATATATATGTATATATATATAAACGATATATATTACATATATATATATATATATATATATATATATATATATCTAGATGTACGTTTATACATAAATGTGTATGTATGGTATGTACGGATAATAACTAATATATATATATATATAATAACAGTTTAAACTAATATAAGACTATATATAATATGCTATATATATAATATAGATCATATAATAATTATCACATCACCGTGATTCATATAAATCATTCGAGCTACAAATGTCCTTTAAAATCTAATTCGCTCTACCTCGGAAATTGATATATTTTCATATATGTACCGAAGGGGAATTTTTAGTTGATAATAATTTCGTCCCCTCATGTACATATATGTATAAATAATATATAAATGTGTATATATGTACATATCTATCTTTTAGTTAAAGGAAATCATTTAAAAATTTCAGCAAAAGCATAGAGAGAGAGAGAGAGAGAAGAGAGAGAGAGAGAGAGAGAGAGAGAGAGAGATAAGTAGCTTACGTGTGTGAATTTCGCCCTATCACTGCGTGAATGAAAGCATTCAGCCGATACATCAGACCCCTTTTTCTGGCCTCGTCCTTGGGTATCCGCATTTTCCATTTGCTTGTGTGTGTGTGTGTGTTTGTGTGCGTAAATATATTAATTCTTACACCAAAAAAAAATCTCTCATTTACTAATACATGTTACAGATTTCAAAACCCTTAACATTTCCTATAACGTAAATGCGGGACAGGTGCCATGACACGTGGTCTAACAGGTTTCATGACAGATGTATTAACAGGTACATTAACAGGCGTGATGACAGGTGGCATAACAGTTGACATGACATGTCCCATCACAGTTGTCATTACAGGTGCTATGAGAGGTTTCATAACAGGTGCATGACGGGTGGCTTAACAGGTCCCATGACAGGTGTCATGATACGGTTCATAGCAGGTGTCATGAGAGCTGTTATTACAGGGGCATGACAGGCGGCTTAACAGGTCCCCAAGACAGGTGTTATAACTGCTAACATGATATGTGGTATAGCAGATGCCATAACAGGTCCCAAGACAGGTGTCACGACAAGTGGCATGACAGGTCCCATGGCAAGTCCCACGACAGGTCCCGTCGTAAACAGTCCCGTACCCAGGTCTCGTAACAGGTCCGCTATGACAGGTCCCGTATCAGGTATCAGGCCCTATAACAGGTCCCATGGCAGATCCAGTAACAGGTCCCATAACAGATCCCACGACAGGTTCCAAGGGACAGGTCCCATGACAGATCCCACGACAGGTTCCAAGACAGGTCCCATGACAGGTCCCGTAACAGGTACCATGTCAGGTCCCGTAACAGGTCCCATTACATGTCCCCACGACAGATCCCACGACAGGTCCCGTAACAGGTCCCACGACAGGCCCAATAACAAGTGCCATTCGTCAGGTCGTCGCACCAATAACGCCAAAATTACAGGTAATTAAGCAGTAATTACGCGAATCGTCGATGTGATGTCCCAACTCGATCATAGTCGTTTAGCGCAGTGATTGTGTTATTTGGCCGGATGACGAATTTAGCTTTTAACCTGGATATTTAATCATTTCGCTTCTATTTGGTCGTTTACGATAACGAATTTGACTCGAAAAGGGTCATATATTCCCATCTCACCTCACAAGACTACAATTAATTGAAAAAAAAGGGGAGGGGGGTTCTGACATATCATATCCCTACAACAATTCCCCTTGCATTTTAATCATTGACTTACTGTTTCATCTATTTATTTATTAATTTGTCCATTTACTTTTTATTCTCTAATAACTGATCCCCTTCTTTTTGTATCTCCTATTACCTTCTGTTACTTCTCTCGAGCGAACACCATATTATTTTGAAGCTTGAATTTCAAGCTAATGGCCCTAGTGGGTTTGTTCTTTATGAATACGGTTCATCTTGTAATAATGATAATAATGTTAAGAAATTCACAATCTCGTGAAAACAAATTGTTAAAAAATATCCACAATTATATATTAAAAATATATTTCTATGTAAATAGAAATATATTTTTAATATAGAATTGTGGATATTTTTTAACAACAACAACAACAACAATAATAATAATAATAATAATAATAATAATAATAATAATAATAATAATAATAATAATAATAATAATAATAATAATAATACAGCCTCGCAAAATATAAATATAATTACAAGGTTGGTCAAACGCAGCTGCAATATCTTTGAAATTATAATTCTGACGGTTGTACAAATATATTATCAATGAAAGACCTGTTTTAACTTACAACGGCTGAACAGCGTATAATTTGCATACTTTTAAATAATTCATGGATTCGAAGCTCAAATAGCGTACATCAAATTTAATATTTTTTTTAGAATATTTCCATAATGAACATCAAAGTGAAATCGCAAGACTGTTATTGTATTTGGGGTGTGTGTGTGTACTATATATATATATAAGA
>NC_087209.1:18870851-18873351 GCF_015104395.2 Macrobrachium nipponense | reverse complement strand
ACTTGTCCTCGATGTAATCGAGGAACCTATATTGGATCGACACATAGGTTACTCAAGGTCCGAATCGACAGTCATAGAGCTATCAGCTATAGAACTGGCACTAAGCTTTCGAATCCCGAATTTTCCAACATAAGGGATCATACCGATAAATGTAGGTATTCGATCCAGTACAAAGACTTTCAGGTTTTGGGCAGAGCTTCCAATCACAAGGTTTTAACAATTAATGAATCTTTGTTTATTAAAAAACTGGTCCCCTCACTGAACACCCATGCCACGTCTACACCTCTTTACCTCTCGTGAACTGCTTACGTTTTTTGTTAGTCCTTCCTCTGTCTTTACACTCAACGGTTGGTCCTTATTTGTGTTTTTAACTGTGATTGTTTTATTGTACTTTACATTGTGTATTTTAATATTGTAGCTTAATTTTATTGTACTAATTAGATATTGTTACTTTTTAGCTTGAAAATGAGGCCTGCTGGTTGGCTTCGAAACGTTGCAACTTAATAAATATGAGTTCCTTGACCTGTTGGTGTGCTTCCCCTACCTTCATTGTATAGTTGGGTTTAGAGAAACCTCCGCCTGTTTAATATATATATATATATATATATATATATACATATATATACATATATATATATATATTATATATATGTGTGTGTGTGTGTGTGTGTGTGTGTGTGTGTGTGCCTTTCTCCGTACTGGTTACGATCCACCACAATCGTTCAACAAGCTGGCACATAAATAATCATGAATCATAATTTACTTTCAAGGATAGCTGGCTACAATTTAAATCTTATCCAAAAAACAACAGACCTGTATTGACCAAGAATTTCAAACTTGAACCGCTGTAATAAATAACTCAAAAGACGTAAGGGCGAAACGCATCATACCTTGCTTGAATACGGACAGTGATACATTTTGGTCAGCTACATCCGATATTTCCAACAATCCCCAGGATTTGGAATGGAATGGAATTGAATATTAAATTCAGGCCCAGGGCCAAGCAAGCACTGGTAACTAAGAGGTCATTCAGAGCTGAAAGGGAAATTGAGAGTAGAAAGTTCTGAAAGGTGCAACAGGAGGTAAACATCAAAGCAGTTGCACTATGAAAAAAAGTGTTAGGAGAGGGTGGCTAGCAAGATGGGAGAGAGAGAATATGAATGGAGGTATGGTAAAAGGAATGAAGTAGCTTAAAAGAGACAGCAGCTTAATGCCATTATCGAATCAGACCCATAATGAACAAGAAAGAGAATGGGCAGTACAATAAGTTAAAAACAAAACAAAACAAAAATGACCACGAAAAGAGAGATCCAAGCGGCTATGTTCTGAGTTCGGGAACACAGGCAAAGGAGGAGAATTTTAAACGACTTCTTTATTCAGATGACCATTTCCTGTAGAATGTCTACCACACGGTAATAAACTGCCGATATAATTAAAACAGTCATAAGATAAAGAATGGTAAAATACAGTAAAAAAATAAATAAATAAATAAATAAATAAAACATTACCAGCTGAGACAATGGAAGTTATGACGTCGGGAATACAGTCGAAATATACGATTCTAAACTATTTCTTCGTTCAGATATCCATTTCCTTTCACGCTGAATACACACCAGACGGTAATATGCAACTGAAAATTAATAAGAAGAATTGTAAAAAAAAAAAAAAAATAAAAAAAAAAAAAAAATATTAATAATTACCAATAAATGGGTGAAGCACACACACCCATGACAGAATGGCTTTGACTTTGGGAACACAGAGGAAAAGAGACGATCCCGAATTACTTCTTCGTTCAGATATCCATTTCATTTCACGTTGAATGCACACCTGACGGTAATACGGAACATTCATAACTGAAAATTAATCAGAAAAAGAATTGTAATAAAAAATAATATAAAAAAAAAACATTACCAATAAATGGGTGAAGCACACACCCATGACAGAATGGTTTTGACTTTGGGAACACAGAGGAAAAGGAACGATTCCGAATTACTTCTTCGTTCAGATATCCATTTCATTTCACGTTGAATGCACACCTGACGGTAATACGGAACATACAGAGCTGAAAATTCATAAGAAAAAGAATTGTAAACAAAAATAATAATAAAAAAAAAAACATTACCAATAAATGGGTAAAGCACCCATGCATAACAGAATGGTTTTGACTTTGGGAACACAGAGGAAAAGGGACGATTCCGAATTACTTTTTCGTTCTGATATCCATTTCATTTCACGTTGAATGAACACCTGACGGTAATACGAGACCGATAATTAATCGAACATGCTGCGGCTACCTCCGGCATTTCCGATGCATTAATTGCAACCGCGGGCAGGGCTGCCATTAATCATGGCATCGCAGCAGTAATGTCAAAATTACAGGTAACTAAGCACATCACCGATGAAATGTTTCGAGCCAATTACCACTCAATAACGCCATAACGACGTGTTCGCCGTTGTTAATGAACTTGGCTTTTGACCGCAGCGTGTAATTATGGCGTCT
>NC_087209.1:18840851-18865851 GCF_015104395.2 Macrobrachium nipponense | reverse complement strand
TTTGTAACTTGTTTACTTCTAAGTATTTACATTTAGTTTTACTCCACACTAGTGTGGAGTAAAACTAAATGTAAATACTTAGAAGTAAACAAGTTACAAATTGAATTTGTGGGTTTCCTTTTTCAATCTTCAGAAGAAAACTGAAAGAAGTTTTTGTTTGGTTAATAATAATAATAATAATGGGAAGATAACCACCAAGAAATTCCTGAAGCCGAACCAAGTAAGAGACTCTGGGAAAACATATGGAGCAATCAGGTATCACACAACAAACATGCAACATGGCTCCAGGAAGTAAAGGAAGAAGAAACAGGGAGAATAAAACAAAAATTCACAAGATCACGACAGACACAGTCAGACACCAACTAAAGAAAATGCCAAACTGGAAAGCCCCAGGTCCCGATGAAGTCCATGGATACTGGCTCAAAAACTTCAAGGCCCTACACCCACGAATAGCAGAACAACTCCAGCATTGTATCTCAAATCACCATGCACCCAAATGGATGACCACAGGAAGAACATCCTTAGTACAAAAAGACAAGAGTAAGGGAAATATAGCCAGTAACTACAGGCCTATCACCTGCCTACCAATAATGTGGAAGTTACTAACAGGTATCATCAGTGAAAGGCTATGCAACTACCTAGAGGAGACAAACACCATCCCCCACCAACAGAAAGGCTGCAGAAGGAAGTGTAGGGGCACAAAAGACCAGCTCCTGATAGACAAAATGGTAATGAAGAACAGTAGGAGAAGGAAAACCAACCTATGCATGGCATGGATAGACTATAAGAAAGCCTTCGACATGATACCACACACATGGCTAATAGAATGCCTGAAAATATATGGGGCAGAGGAAAACACCATCAGCTTCCTAAAAAATACAATGCGCAACTGGAATACAATACTTACAAGCTCTGGAATAAGACTAGCAGAGGTTAATATCAGGAGAGGGATCTTCCAGGGCGACTCACTGTCCCCACTACTCTTCGTAGTAGCCATGATTCCCATGACAAAAGTACTACAGAAGATGGATGCCGGGTACCAACTCAAGAAAAGAGGCAACAGAATCAACCATCTGATGTTTATGGACGACATCAAGCTGTATGGTAAGAGCATCAAGGAAATAGGTACCCTAATCCAGACTGTAAGGATTGTATCTGGGGACATCAGGATGGAGTTTGGATTAGAAAAGTGCGCCTTAGTCAACATACAAAAAGGCAAAGTAACGAGATTTGAAGGGATAAAGCTACCAGATGGGAGCAACATCAAACACATAGATGGAGAACGGATACAAATACCTGGGAATAATGGAAGGAGGGGATATAAAACACCAAGAGATGAAGGACACGCTCAGGAAAGAATATATGCAGAGACTCAAGGCGATACTCAAGTCAAAACTCAACGCCGGAAATATGATAAAAGCCATAAACACATGGGCAGTGCCAGTAATCAGATACAGCGCAGGAATAGTGGAATGAACGAAGGCAGAACTCCGCAGCATAGATCAGAAAACCAGGAAACATATGACAATACACAAAGCACTACACCCAAGAGCAAATACGGACAGACTATACATAACACGAAAGGAAGGAGGGAGAGGACTACTTAGTATAGAGGACTGCGTCAACATCGAGAACAGAGCACTGGGGCAATATCTGAAAACCAGTGAAGACGAGTGGCTAAAGAGTGCATGGGAAGAAGGACTAATAAAAGTAGACGAAGACCCAGAAATATACAGAGACAGGAGATGACAGACAGAACAGAGGACTGGCACAACAAACCAATGCACGAACAAGACATGAGACAGACTAAAGAACTAGCCAGCGATGACACATGGCAATGGCTACAGAGGGGAGAGCTAAAGAAGGAAACTGAAGGAATGATAACAGCGGCACAAGATCAGGCCCTAAGAACCAGATATGTTCAAAGAACGATAGACGGAAATAATATCTCTCCCATATGTAGGAAGTGCAATACGAAAAATGAAACCATAAACCACATAGCAAGCGAATGCCCGGCACTTGCACAGAACCAGTACAAAAAGAGGCATGATTCAGTGGCAAAAGCCCTCCACTGGAGCCTGTGCAAGAAACACCAGCTACCTTGCAGTAATAAGTGGTACGAGCACCAACCTGAGGGAGTGATAGAAAACGATCAGGCAAAGATCCTCTGGGACTATGGTATCAGAACGGATAGGGTGATACGTGCAAATAGACCAGACGTGACGTTGATTGACAAAGTCAAGAAGAAAGTATCACTCATTGATACCGCAATACCATGGGACACCAAAGTTGAAGAGAAAGAGAGGGAAAAATGGATAAGTATCAAGATCTGAAAATAGAAATAAGAAGGATATGGGATATGCCAGTGGAAATCGTACTTATAATCATAGGAGCACTAGGCACGATCCCAAGATCCCTGAAAAGGAATCTAGAAAAACTAGAGGCTGAAGTAGCTCCAGGACTCATGCAGAAGAGTGTGATCCTAGAAACGGCGCACATAGTAAGAAAAGTGATGGACTCCTAAGGAGGCAAGATGCAACCCGGTCGAATTGGAGGACTGTGATAGAGCAAGAAAAAAAAAAAAAAAAAAAAAAAAAAAAAAAAAAAAAAAAATAATAATAATAATAATAATAATAATAAAATAATAATAATAATAATAATTATATATTAATAATTAATTATTATATTAATTATATAATAATATTAATATATTATTATATATTATTATATTATTATTATTGTTGTTGTTGTTGTTGTTGTTGTTGTTGTTGTTGTTGTTGTTGTTGTTGTTGTTGTTGTTGTTGTTGTTGCAAAGGGTCCACAGTAATAAATTTGTTTAAAGTTCGTGTAAAACTTTTTAAATAATAATAATAATAATAATAATAATAATAATAATAATAATAATAATAATAATAATAATAATAATCATTATTATTATTAATATTATTATTATTATTATTATTATTATTATTATTATTATTATTATTATTATTATCTAATGTAACCTTGTTCATACGAGACATGGAAAAACTAAGTTTTACACGAAGTTATTCCGGAATTAAAGAAAAATACACAGAAAACTAAACGACAAGGAAAATATTTTTAAAAATTTCGCCGTATAAATCATAAATCACAGTGGAAAAAAAATATAAAAATAAACATTTGGCCACATAAATCCTAAATGATAATGAAAACACTATAAAAGTCAAATATCCCCAAGGAAATCATTATTAAAACGAAAATATAAGAATAACCATTTCTTCACCTAAATCAATCATTTTACGAAATGAAAATCAAATAAAAAAAACTTATTTAAATTGAGAAAGCTTCAATGTAATAACTCATGAGTGGATGACTTATTCAAGAGAGATGTGTATTGAGGACATAAGAAAAATAATGATTGAAAGAGGTATTGTATGAAAGAATCGATAAATGAATGAAGTTCAATATTTTTATATATTGCACTGTCGAGAGAGAATAGTTTCCTATTTTCCCGAGAATTGTCTAACAATTTCTCGAATACTGAGTCTCTTTTCGAGAATTTCGTTGCTATTTTTTTTTGAGAATCTTCAGGCAATTGTCAATTCTCATTTGTCGTAATGCTCTAAAGAATCGCCTCGTCTTTTTTTTTTTTTTTAAGAAAATCTAAAAGGTTCTCTTAAAAAACCGTTTGAATTTTCTTACGAAACTTGGGACACTTCTACGATTTATTTTTCAAAATAATTTTCTCCAAATACGTTAAACGTTTTCTCGATATTCAACAAGGACATTTTCTCATGAATTACCGTCAGAGATTTTCCTGAGATTCGTCTGTTATTTTCTCAAAATATTTTCCTGGATTCCACAAGGACATTTTCTCATAAATCGTTCAAAATTTCCCCCAAGATTCAACTAGACATTTTCTCATATAAGGTCAGAGATTTTCTCAAGATTCTCCTATCACTTTCTCGGAAAATTTCCTAGGATCCAACAAGGACATTTTCTCATGAATCGTTATAAATTTTCACCAAGATTCAACTAGACATTTTCTCATGTAAGGTCAGAGATTTTCTCGAGAATCACCTATCAGTTTTTAGGAAAATTTCCCATGATTCAACAATGACATTTTTTCACGAATCGTTCAAAATTTCCCCCAAGATTCAACTAGACATTTTCTTATGTAAGGTCAGATATTTTCTCAAGATTCACCTATCGTTTTTTCGGAAAATTTCCCATGATTCAACAAGGACATTTTCTCAAGAAGCGTTCAAACATTTTTCCCAAGATTCACCTAGACATTTTCTCATGTAAGATCAGAGATTTTCTCAAGATTCACCTGTCATTTTCTCGAAAATTACCCAGGATTCATCAAGGACATTTTCTCATAAATTGTTAAATGTTTTCCCCAAGATTCAACTAGACATTTTTTCATGTACGGTCAGAGATTTTCTGAAGATTCAACTAACATTTTCTCGGAAACTTTGCCAGGATCCAACAAGGACATTTTCTCATGAATCGTTCTAAAATTTTCCCAAGACATATAATTTTCTCGAAAATGGTCAGTCATTTCCCCCAAAATCCGACGGACATTTTCGCCAGCAATCCTTGTCCTTTTATCGAGAACGGTCCGACATTCTTTCGAGACCAGCCAAACATTTTCTCGAAAGTCACGGGCCATTTTCTCATCGGTATAATCCATCTCCCTCCGTTAGCCGCACCAGAAAAGAGGAGGCGAAAGCAGCTTTCTCCACTGATAAGCCTCTCTCTCTCTCTCTCTCTCTCTCTCTCTCTCTGTGCTTTCCCTTAAACTCTCGCAAGGGTTTCTTAAGTGAAGTTGTCTCCTCAATGGCAGGAAGACAGATGTGGGCTTTAGCCGGTCCTTTCCTCCGGGCTTTTATTTTCTTTCATTCCTTCTCTGATTTATATTTTCTTCAAATTACACACACACATATGTATATATATATATATATATATATATATATATATATATATATATATATATATATATATATATTGTTTATTGGATAATACCTTTATTCAAGTTTCCTTTAAATTACCGCAATTCCTTTTTTTCTTTTATTCTTTTCAACATCCGAGATATCTATTCAGTGGGAGCTTGTTTAGCTATGCAACGTCAGTTAATAATAATAATAATAATAATAATAATAATAATAATAATAATAATAATAATAATAATTTTAGACAGGGCTAAGCAAATATTATCCATTCATTGAAGAATTCTAAAGAAAAGAACACTTTTAGTTTTCCTCTGGACATTTCCTCATCTATTATACAGGAATATTTAAATCTGCAAACATGTTTTTCCTATTCTTTTATATCGAAGGTCACCTATTATTATTTCGTCCTCTGCACTATTTTAATGTTTAAAATGTTTCAGCAATATGTTATCGTATTCAAATCAGAAACCCGCTCATTAAAAATTGCGTTCAAAGGAGAATTCTGACCCGCGGTCAATCTCTCTTGATAAAGTTTTCGGGAACCAGAAAAAGAAAACTTTAAACCCTCGTGAACTTTGCTCTATTTTCTATTACTTTTCTCTAACCATTGGTCTGATACCTGCATCTAACACAAATCGGCACTTTACAGAAATTTGCAGAAACATTTGGATGATCTCGTTACAGTGATCTTTGGTATTCCACCTAAATCTGCACCTTAGAGAATAGTTTAAAATATTTCTAAGGTGTCATTCTCGGAATATAGGGTATCTTCCCCTTTTGCTTGTTCATTCACAAAAATAGAGAGAAAAAAAAAAAACGGACTTTTCTCAATTTTCCGCTCACTGATAACTAACATTTTTAATTTACCGCAAGAATTATTTTCCAAATGAAGCTTTTCATCAACGTTCATTAAAAAGATCCAATGGTTCCTCTTCAGCAAAATAACTTCCACCATGGAAAAAAAAATCAGCTATCAAATTTTAGCATCTCATAATCGACTTTTGGGGAAAAGTGCTACTGGAGCAATAGTTTGTGTTGGCATAAGGCCAATCGTCTTTCACAAAAACTGCAACCCTTAGTTTGGCTGGTAACTTTGGCAAGTAGAAAAACCTTTACGCAATTCCAGCAAGTATATATTTTTCATCCAATTTTAAAATAAAACGATAGAGTTTGAACTTCCCAATAATAATACGTGGAACAATTTGTTACAGCAATAAAACCTTTGAAGAATTTCCAACTAATGTGCGTTTCCATTTACTTTGAATGTATCATCCTGATTAAACACTTTTCACGTTAATAACTGAAGGTTTCCGCTAGTGGGAGTATATCTTTTTTTTTTATTAAACGCAAACCGTAACGGAAATTGTTTGGAATGAACTCACGTCTCATCAACAATAATTATTATCCTAACATTTTGGTTTTAAAAACATTTCTCGTGATCTGTGTAAGCTCACAAATTCAATCAGCATTCCTATTCTGTAAAGGTCGAAAGTCAATCTTTGATGACTCAGACTAACTGGTGTGTGTTTGCATCCAATAATCATGCGTATTAAATATTTAAACAAGTGTGATTGGGTATTTGTATCTTAAAAGATAATAATAATATCAATGATAATACTAAAAACAAATCATACTTACAAATGGTATGACGATTGGGGTCTAAAAGTACACACAACTCGCACCTATTAACTCTTTGATTAAGATAAATATTTTCCCCGTCACTGGAAGAATATAACTTTAGCATAAAATCAAATACATGCCTGAATACAGTGTTATATATATCACTAAATCTGTGGGTAACGTGTATGCTTTATTTCACAAGCGATACTTCACGGTGTGATCTGATACTTCAGTTTACGCTGGAAGTAGTAATATGTTCAAGAATAACATTTCTTTAATACGCTGGTAGGCTACAAATCAATGGTAAGATGTCGCTGGAATCTTTCCAATTAAAGAAAAGTTTTACAGACAACGTTCCAGGCGAAAATTTCCAAATTTTCCAGCTAACAAGGGGCGTGTGCCAATTAAAAAGCAATACCCTTCCAGAAGAACGATAGCGTTTACCTGATTATTTTCCAGATAAACAGAGAAACGCAATTTCGTCCAGCTTACTGGAAGTGTGTTTCCGGCGATGTTCAAAGATATTAAGTAGGAGAAAAGGCAGGAATCTTCCAGTTGATTGCGAGCGCTTTCCAGACATGAAGCAAAGAGATATCAAAGTAATCTCCCAACAGTCTGGAAGCGTCGTTTTCCAGTTGAGAAGTAACAAGACGAGGCAGATATCTTTTTACTGATTGCGGAAGTTTTCCAAATGGTGTTCCAGATATGAAGCAAAGATACATCACGGTAATCCCCTACTGACTGGAAGAGTTTTCCAGTTCAGAAGTGATGAAACAGGCAGATATCTTTCTACAGATTGAGAAAGTTTTCCAAATAGTTGTACAGATATGAAGCGAACTGAAGTCACGATAATCTTTCAACTGACTGGAAACGTTTTCCAGCTGAGATGTAACGAGGCAAAGCAGATACCTTCCTACAGACTGAGGAAGCTTTCCAAATAATTTTCCAGATAATAAGAAGCGATACGACGCTGAAACTTTCCAGCAGACGCGGGCCTGTTTTCTAACAATTTTCCAGCAATGGAGGTAAGATTCATCCAAAGAGATTTCCAGCAGGTATGGACTGTTCTCAAAATAATGACCACAGTTTGAAGCAAAGAAAAAAATCTAGGAATCTTCCAGCATTCCAGGTCTTTATCCAGATCATTTTCCAGGTAAGACATGTGAATGAGACAAGCCAGCAAACGAACACTTTAATTTCTTTATCTGTCATGGAAAGCTTTTTGAGGGCACCTTCCCCGGATGTAGGTGGGTTTATATTAAGAAATAACTTTATACCTGCACGGGCTCTTTTGGACAGTGTAGTAAGGCGTGAAAGGGAGTACCCTACGGACCTCTGGTTTCTGACCATCCAACAGAGATGGATAACTCCTCTAGCTTTGGGAAATTTCATATTCAAAGGTGATGCCAAAGGGTATATCACATAGTGTCAAAGAAGCTGGTGTTAACACATAACCAAAATAACGTTTTTAAATCCTTAAAGGTAGTATTTTTCTTAAATTGTGTATGTTGCTTTGATGTCATTGATTACTAGATCACCCGACCCCAATACCCTAACAAGTTACAACATAGATTACTGTAAATGCTAATAATAATGATTATCCTAATATTAGAACTGGATATAATTACAAGAATTACTGTAGTAAAGAAATATTCAAAGTAAAAACTTATTGCCAACGAAATAATGAAAATAAAATAATACAATAATAATAATAAGAATAATAATAATAATAATAATAATATAATAATAATATATAATAATAATAATAATAATATAATATAATAAAATAATTATAATAATATATAATAATAATAATAATAATAATAATAATATAATAATAATAATAATAATAATAATAATTAGGGAGGAGGCCTTCTCTGAGGGCAGTAGCATTGAATATTACGTATAGCTGTTTCAACGGCACTTAATTTATATAAGAAGAGTTAAGGAGATTCTATATAAACTACATGTCGCTGAAACAGCTATAATAATCAATAACAATAATAATAATAACTTCATAAATCCATTTGCCGAATGCTGTGCGCGTAATAACAAGCGAAAAACTATTATCAAAGGATATTAAAACAAACAAATCGAAAGGCTATATATACTGGCAATTCAGTGATGGGTTTTCGTTTTCCCAGCATAATCAGAGACCCTTAAAATCTAACAATTATTGGTCCCAATGAGAGGGTTACGTTTGTTAATAAAAATAAAGTTACAAACGAGGGGTTATATCAAAAAAATAAATGATGGCTTACCAGGGAAAAGGGGGATTTTGTGTTTGAATATTAGACATGTTTTAAATAGGAAAATTATGATGACATAAAAGGGAAAATATTAAATACTGACTGATGAAGAATAAAGAAAACTTGAATAATATTAGGGAACATTTCAGCTCTCACAACTAATGGTGTGTACAAAGTACCTCAAAAGGATATTCCATTAGTCTTAGACTTTAGACATTCCAGGAATTTAATCCCCCTGAAGACAATACCCACATTATACAGAACAATTAAGGATTTGGACATTAGCTACATGCGAACTGCTTGGAAAAGAAGGCCCAATGAGGCAAACCTCAATAAATAACAAGAGAAAGTGTTACTAACAGAACAGAAATATAAGGAAATAAAGTAGTGTGCTCATATACAAAGAGAGAGAGAGAGAGAGAGAGAGAGAGAGAGACAGAGAGAGAGACAGAGAGATAGAGAGAGAGAGAAAACAAGCTTATGAATATCAACAAACATAGAAGCTTCAATAAATACAGATATATGAGTATCACAAATATGAAAAAGGTCGAATATCTGAAACCATCTATATACTTTAACGAAAAGCTACGGGCATTCCTTTAAAGAAGATAAACTAAACCACTTTAACCTTTTCCCCTGCACTATGTGGCTAAGTGAAATCATCGTTTTTTTTTCATAGGTTCCAGGCTTCCAGGTACTTTCTTCAGTGTCTGAAGGCAGTAAAATAAAATCAACGATATGGGCACTGCTACTGAATGGCAAAACTTCAGGGAACCGTGTTTCTACAACTATGTTCAATAGGAAGATTTTCAACAAAACGGTTTGGTATGCTGCGTAATGCAAATCCAACACGGAAAATAAATTTGCTTTACAAGTGTATATAGTAATATATTTTCAATCGAGTTGCTTTCGCATTTTAATTAACATGCTAAATCATCATACAAATGTTTCTGTATAAATTAGTGGAGCTGATGCAGAGTAGGGAGACAGGGGTAGTCGTGAGAAATCCTAACTTTTCCTAGAATGACCGTGTCCTGACCTAACTTGACCTAACCTTCCTAACCTAACTTAGGGAGCCGTGCCTTGGCCCCCAGGTCACAACTCTCCCCCCCCCCCCACCCCAACCAAACACACACACAATTATAAATGAATATCCCTCTCCCTGCTCTGCATAATAACTAAATTAGTTTTTTTTTTACTATATATCCTTCACATGGTTACCTCAATAAATTATTTTGTTATATCAAATCTTCTTTCCCAAATAAGTTATTTTCCTCATAGTATTTACGCTCACACTACATACACATCCGATTCCTGATAAACACGTCCTCCAAACTTAGTCTTTTCAAGCCTAATACCATTCGGGTCTTCCCCTATCAGTTATTCTTCCATCTGATTTATTCTCCTACCTAAAATGTTACATTGCACCTCCTCTCATTACTCTTAGTGATGTTATACTAATTATGATCTAACAGACACCTTTATGACAATTTCTTTACTCAGAGGAAAAATTTTATGACATATCTCAGTTGACAATCCTTTAATTCGTGGCTCAGTTTAATTCGCCAACCTTTTATCTTGCCTTCTTACAGCTTAAAAATCACGGCCACAAGCAATCTTGAATGTACATCCCGTTCCAGTCTAACAACACTGAAATATGACTACATTCAGCCCGCCATTTTCAACGACTCTTCAAAATGCTAATTCTATCGATAACAACACTTTTTCTTCTTTTTCTTCTTCTTCTTCTTCTTCTTCTTCTTCTTCTTCTTCTCGCGTTATATCCCATTGTATCGTTTGTTTGCTCCCTATCTTTTCGTTATACGCTTCTATTGCTGCGTAAATAGCTTTCTCATACTTATCTTTACAATTTTCAATTTACCCCATTCAATTTTCATAATTTTTTTAAGTCACTTAAGACGGTCTCTTTTGTCCTTCATATTCAGCTCGAATATATAAAATATATGCAAGTACACATACAAAAATATTTATGTAAAAAATATGCACAAGTGTATGTATGTGTGAGCATGTGCGCTCGTGCGTACGAGCAAACCCGTACACTTTATAGATGCATAGACACTAACGTCATTACCTGCGAAGCTCCTTTTGTAAGAGTTAATGAGCTTATCTTGAGACTTATTTTGGAAGGCTCCCAGAATATATACAGTGTGCGAATCGGCTTTCCTTTAAACATTCATACGCACAGCAGTTTCACAACACATGCGCACAGAGAGAGAGAGAGAGAAAAAAAATATATAATCCCTTTTCTCGTTGTATTTTCAGCTGGATAATGGAAGAAATCTTTCCTTTATTAATATAATAATATATAGAGTATATTTATATATATATATATATATATATATATATATATATATATATATATATATATATATATATATATATATATATATATATATAGAGAGAGAGAGAGAGAGAGAGAGAGAGAGAGAGAGAGAGAGAGAGAGAGAGGGGAAGGGGACGGTGGTTATAAGATGCAATAATATTTACATCTTAACTTTTCAGTTAAAATGATGCAAAGTTTTCTTTTTTATGTATGTATATATATATATATATATATATATATATATATATATATATATATATATATATATATATATATAGTAGAGAGAGAGAGAGAGAGAGAGAGAGAGAGAGAGAGAGGATTACAAGCACAATTAGCACCAGAGGCTTTGGCGTGGCCAAACTCCCGTCACTTGAGTGAAAGAGCCGATTCCTGGGCGCGCGATATTGCCAAGCTGATATTGCTCTTTATTGCTGTTGTTGCTGTTTACGACTGTTATTGCACGGCTTGGGGGATGCGAGAGAGAGAGAGAGAGAGAGAGAGAGAGAGAGAGAGAGAGAGAGAGAGAGAGAGAGAGAGAGAGAGAGCAGCGCAAACTATGGGCTCACTTCGCGTCATGAGAGCGAGTTATATGAGGAGTTATTACAGCAGATTAAATGGGTGTTGGGCGCACTCCATGGAAAGCATTAGCGGGGAAAGCAAAAGGGGGAAATGGAATAATGGTGATTTAATTCGTGAGATTTTCGATGGTATTCGTTTCCTATTTGGTATTCCTCTTAATCTACGAAGTCTAGCGTGATTACTTCTGTGAGTGTTCGTGATTCAAATATCTAACTGTATCGGCAATTTGTTAAGACTGAAGCATTATTCATATGGTGACAAGGAAATTATGCTGATATGATATAACTAATAATACCCTGACATAAAACACTAATGCTACTCTCTGAATGAAAAGTTTATTTGTGAGTGTTCATGGTTCAAATATCTGACTATATCGGCAATTTGTTAAGATTGAAACAGTATTCATATGGCGACAAGGAAATTATACAGATATGATATAACTAACAATACTCTGACAAAAACACTAATCATACACTTTGCATGAATACAAAGCTTATTTTGAAAGCAGGCACGGAAAAGAAAATGTATAATGTAAACTTCAAATACAATAGTTAACTTTTACATAGAGCTGCAAGATACTGTAAACATCGAAATATCTAGACCAAATTAACGACATGAGCAAGTATTTATCAATCTTGACAAAAATCAAAAGATCGTAAAATCGTATGGTGAACTGCTAGTAATAAATTCATACTGTGCTACCAAGTACGTATACAAAGAAAAGCCAGTGAAATAATGGACGTGATTACAAAGCGGGGGGGGGGGGGGGGGGCGGGGGGGGGGGGGGGGGGTTGACATTGACTGCTCAGACCAAGTCGGTCTCTTCATAATAAACAAAAGGCCATACTTTTCACCTTCAGGAAATTATTCTTCTATTAGCTTATTCATAAAATCAATACAATATTCTATTATTAATGTATTCATGCCCCTAAAAATCACGGTAATTCAAGAGAAGGTTGAAACGACAAATATTAGCATTGAAACATGACATACGATTCGGAATTTTCAATCTGTTTATGTACTTCCACGCCTCTGGTTAGAGAGGCTAGCCACGTTCTAAAAATGGCTAGTCTCACTATATATATTTTTGTTAGACGTTTAAAATAAATATAACGATAAGCTTTGTTTTTATAGTATATGATTTTCCACGATGAAGCAAAGTTTAAACGAAATCCATCACCTTGATTTTGACATTGCAAAAACTGCAACACCATCAGCAATTTATCTCAATTTCTCGCAAAAGATAAGTGAGCAGACATCTTCCATCTCGCCAGCTATGGTTCATTCAAGGAATCTGAGAGAGAGAGAGAGAGAGAGAGAGAGAGAGAGAGAGAGAGAGAGAGAGAGAGAGAGAGTGGAGAAAAGAAAAGGGAGGAGAGAAGAGAGAAAGGAGGAGAGGAGGGGAGAGATTTCGAAAATGTAATTACAAAAGTGAGACAGCATAAATTCAATTCAACAGACTACAACAGAATAACGTCAGAGGGAGAGAGAAAGAGAGAGAAATAAAAAACTTCGGAAATATAACTTTTAAAATGTAATTGTAATAACTTAATACAACAGACTAGCATCAGAGAGAGAGAGAGAGAGAGAGAGAGAGAGAGAGAGAGAGAGAGAGAGAGAGGAGGGGCGAAGAAGAAGAAGAAACAAACTAGTCCTAAAACATCTCAAACAAGATTTCCCAAAGAAAGAGTAGAAGAAAATTCCGGAGATATGCCAGATAGAAATTTCCCCAGCATCAAAGTGAAAGTTAATTACTCTTTTACAAGGAAGAAAAGGACCGCGGAGCCAATTTCGGACTCAAAGGCAGAGTAGAGAGAGGAAAAAAAACGTGACAAGCGATCTTTATAAAGTTGTCACTGGCAAACACACACACACACACACACACACCAACACGCGCATGCGTGCGAGCGAAAGCGGGATTATACAAGGGCGTAGTACATGAGATAGAGGAAAGGGTTGGGGTGGGTGGTTAAGGAATTCCTCCAGACTAGATTACGCCGCCAAGGATTATAGAAAATAGTTTGGAAACACCGAAGAGGGTACCAGGTGGTCTTAAGCTGCTTAATAAGAAGCCATGGTTACTGCGCGATGAGAGACACCCTCTCTCTCTCTCTCTCTCTCTCTCGTCGAGCAAGCTCCATCACAACTTCTGTCATTGGTAAATGAATACAAAAAAAAGAGAGATAAACTGGATGTCAAAAATATTCTTGACTGCGGTTGTGAGCCTAATAATCAGTGGAAGATAAAAACATTCATTATTTCGGAATGGGGTTTTAAACTCTGTGTGTGTGTGTGTGTGTGTGTGTGTGTGTGTGTCCATACACATACATATAAACATGCATACATACATACATATATATATATAATATATATATAAACATGGAATACGCAATATATATAATACATATTAAAATACATATATACGTATGTATGTATGTTTGTATGTATGTAAATACATACATACATACATACATACATACATACATACATACATACATACATACATACATATATATATATATATATATATATATATATATATATATATATATATATATATATATATATATATATGAGCGTGTGTGTGTGCGTGTGCATATGTGCGTGTCTGTAACGATGGTCAATATATCATGGATTTTTTAACTGCTGGTTATTTTTGGCTTAAAATTTGAATGCATATAAATACATGTACGCATACATTACTATGTACAAATACAAGCAAAATACTCAAGATGCCCCTGAAGGTTCAAGAACCCGTCTCTAAGCGCAATTTTAAACCTATTAACAAAAATGTCAAGACCAACTTCCATCACTTTTTCGAAAAGATTTCCATTACGAAAGAAAGTCGCGGGAGAATCTATTGAACAGAAGCAGCTCTAAAACCTGATCACGCCTTTCTGTATTTCCTATCGCCTATTGTTAATGGCCACTGTGGATGTTGTTCCATATGAACAGGTTTCATTTTCTTATTCAATAAATAATAAATAAAAAATAAATACAGAAGTTAATGGCACAAAGTAGTAGGAAAACCTGACAACTGAATGGGTCATTTATAATATTACATATCTGATGAAAGATTATTATCATACGCGAATGGCTCACAATTTATTCACTACGCTGGATGTCATGTGTTAAAAGCTGTTAGATTATCAAAAATAACAGTTTACATAGTATGAACATATATACATACAGGAATGTAATGTACTTATATACAAAATAAATACAGTCCCTTTCCCTTTGACATCTGAACTTCATATTTTGACCACATACAAACAAGTAGATGTACCACGGGGGAAAATGGAACACTGGGTATCAATCCAGACCGGTTTCGTCTTTATATCTAAGACATCTTCAGTCCTCTAGCACATTGTCTTAGGCGAAACTAGTCAGGATTTAAAACGAGTGTTTCATACCCCGCGGCACATCTGCAAAAGAAAGTCCCGTCTCGTTGTGATTTTAGGCATATCTGTACACATAAACAGCACCTATGCATGCACTCATACACATAAATATAAAGTGTATCGAATGAATATGTTCACACACGCATTCTCCTATACCAGTGGTCCTCAATCTGCGAGGAAGTCTGACCATAGATTGGCAGGCTCAAACTGGCTCTAGGTCTACACACTGCATTTTGTGTGGTCCTAGAGCCAGTTTGAGTCTGCGGAAGTATGCATTAGTCCGCACTACTGAGAGAAGGGAATAAAGTATACAATGACTTACCATCTAAGTCAGGATCATGTCTGCGATGATGGAGGCTGCACAACGGAAGTTCATTTGATGGGGCGTGGTCCTTCTCAGTCACACGTGGTCACCATTTTCGGCGAAGGGACGAACAATCAAACCTGTGAGAGTGAGAGTAATTCAAAATTAGTTTAACTTTCGAAGCGTAAGTTTTACTATACTTACTGCACAGAGCCAACAATTATTATTATTATTATTATTATTATTATTATTATTATTATTATTATTATTATTATTATTATACAGAAGATGAACCCTATTCATATGAAATTCAAAATTCCAAAGAATACGCTGTTCATTCGAAAGAAGTAACAGAAGGCATAGGGAAATACAGAGAGGAGATCATACATTAGAAATACAGATAAATTTACAAAATAATAAATAAATAAACTTAAATAAATTATTAAATTACAAGAATAGTATTAAGGTAGCAAGACATTGCGTCTTCACTTTGCTTGAACTTCTGAAGAAGTTCCAACTTCACTGAAGTTCCAACTGCATGACATCCTCTGGGAGGCTGTTATACCGTCCAACGGTGTGATGAATAAAGGACTCGTGGAACTGAGAAGGACTTCTGGAACTGAGAAGGACTTCTGGAACTGAGAAGAACTTCTGTAACTGAGAAGGACTTCTGGAACTGAGAAGGACTTCTGGAACTGAGAAGGACTTCTGGAACTGAGAAGGACTTCTGGAACTGAGAAGGACTTCTGGAACTGAGAAGAACTTCTGGAACTGACTATATAACTTAGGACAAAGGCCAAGCAAAAAGGTTTGAAAGTTGTAACAGGAGGAAAACCTCAAAGCAGTTGCACTATGAATCAATTGTTGGGATAGGATGGAAAGTAAGATGGAAGTAAAAGAATAAGGAGGTACAGTAGAAAGAACGAAAATGTAGAAAAAAAATTACAATTATGATTTCTATAAAGGCTACTATAACGCGTTTAATATTTCCGTGAGATACAAAACAAGCGACATGTTCCGTAATTCAATAGCTAAAGCACAAAATTATTTAATCCATGTTATCCTATGGTTTTGGAAACATCCAACCTATATATGAATTATTGGTTAATGTATGATGTATGTATGTATGTATGTATGTATGTATTATGTATGTATGTATTATGTATGTATGTATAAAAATATATGTGTGCGCGTGTGTACGAGTGCTTTTAGCTATCGTATCATACGAATTCTTAACAAAGGAATAGGAAATCATATTAAATTCATAAGAAACTGAAGAAAAAAATATATCCTTTAACTTCCTCGCAAAGCGGACCCACAGCTAACAAACAAACAAACATCAATAGGATTTTTATCCTGTAAATAAAACTCGAATGCTTCTAGGCAATATATACCTGGTAGACGAAGACTTGGAAAACAAAAGAGCAAATAAAAAAGATGAACAAAAACATTTTTGCGTGAAAGGAATGCGAGAAAAAAAAAAAACGAAAATAAAATTCCTCCACGAGAGAGAGATCCCAAGCGTAACGGGAGGCCATTTAATCAAGTGCATATTTGATAAGTGAAATTAGTATTTTCGTGCCGGCCCTGACTCCCCGTTGAAGCGTTTAATCATTTAAACGCCAATCGAGCATAAAACGGCCACGGCTTTTAGCATCGTATCCGTTTTAGATGCGTTTACCGCTTGAGAGGCAAAAATGCCGTTGCAAACGCTCGGGAACTCCTAGGTGCGATGGGAGGTAGTACTACTACTTCACGTTTGGGCTTATGTCATGACAGAGAAGATATATTAACTGACTGCGCAGGCTCCAAATAGATATGCATACGTAAATACGTACACACACACGTGAAATATATATATATATATATATATATATATATATATATATACATATATATATATATATATATATATGTGTGTGTGTGTGTGTGTGTGTGTGTGTGTGTATAGTATGTGTGTGCATACATATTCATAAATATATACACATGTGAGGTTGATTTTAGTAACTGTCACATTTTAAGTGTGAACACGCACACGAGATATAACAAAAATAAGATAACCATACCAAAAAAACACATACCACAAATAACAGAATGGCTACCTAGACTTAAGAACAATGTCTAAGCATATACCTGCTATGGTCAGCCAAATTCACAATGACCTTCGGTAAAGTCATTGACTTTTTGATCTTCACATCCCGTACCCCCGACCGAAGCTTAATTGGGCACGCTGTAAGTCAGGGATACATGGCAGTAAAGCTCGGGAAATCCTTCATAAATAATGAAGATGGAATCTACGTACGATAATGATTGGGTCTTCCGAAAAGCTCTTACTTCTCGGCGTGTATTCATTTTACATATACATAAATGCAGAGTTCTGCAGGCATTCAAATGGATATAACGCTGGCGTTATCTATCTATTTATATTATACACATATATGTGTGTATTTACATACTGCTATGAATGCAACATACCACAGGGATAATGGACCGCTAACTTTGAACCAACTTCATAGTTATATATGTACCGAAAGTAATCAGTGCGAGTGGTATTTTGGAACCCTTCACAAAACATGTTCCTATTTATATACACATTCATCATATAATAAAACGCAATGTGCCTCCATACATTCAGTTTTCTCTGCTCTGTCGTCTTTCACCCTTCCCCCTCTTTTCTGTTGTGGCTTATTTAGAACGTTTCACCTTAATTGCATTAACAAAAATAGCCTGTCCCTCTCTCTCACTTTCTACGCCATGCTCATCAAATAACCACTTTTTTTGCCGTATTCATACAAAAATTCTCTCTCTCTCTCTCTCTCTCCTCTCTCTCTCTCTCTCTCTCTCTCTCTCTCATGCTTATTAAATAACCCAAATTCTATGAGCCATTGAAAGACTTGTCCCCGTAGTCTCTCTCTCTCTCTCTCTCTCTCTCTCTCTCTCTCTCTCTCTCCTCATTAAATAACCACCTTTTTACCTTATATGAAAATTCTCTCTCTCTCTCTCTCTCTCTCTCTTCCATGCTCACTGAATAACCACTCCCCAATTCTATCATAGGCAAAGAAAGTCTCACCCCTGCCACCGCCCTCCCAAACCACCCCCTAACCCTGCTCTCTCTCTCTCTCTCTCTCTCCACTCTTCCCGCGGCTCATTAAATAACTTATATAAAAGTTCATAACTCTTCCCGGGACAGTTAGCGGAGTCATCGCCGCCAAGTTCGACTCGGCATTAGGCAAATGAGGGAGAGGAATTATAATACAAAACCAACTTGAAGCTTCTACGAAGGATTGAGAGAGAGAGAGAGAGAGAGAGAGAGAGAGAGAGAGAGAGGATTTTCCGGCCTCTCTGGCTTAATAATAATCATCCCACTCCCCGTTCTCGTCTTCCTCCGTTGCTTTTCGTATCTCTCTCCAATCACCCAACGTTATTACTCTTTACCCTTTGCTCTCTCTCTCTCTCTCTCTCTCTCTCTCTCTCTCTCTCTCTCTCTCTCGCACGGGTTTCACTTGGTAGTTTATTTTTAATTAATATTTTACTTTTATTTTGTCTCAAATCAATGTTCAATTTCCGTTCATTCTTGTGTCTAAAAATTTTAATGTTTTTTTTATTCTTTTTCTTAAAACAACGTTCACATATCATTTATATTTGTCTCAAAATTACGTTCATTTTTCCTTTATTTTTGTCTCAAATGAACGTTTATCTTTTATTTTCATTTCACAACAACGTTCGTCTTTTTCTTTTTTATTATTTCAAAGCAACGTTCATTTTTATTTTATTTTTGTCTCATAACAATGTTCATTTTTCTTTTTTATCTCAAAATAATATTCATTTTTCTTTTTTGTCTCAAAACAAGGTACATTTTTCTTTTTATCTGGTCTAAAGACAACGCTCATTTTCCATTTCCTTTTGTGTCAAAAAAGGTCAAGAATTGCAGACGACATTTAAAATGAAAACAATGTTCTTAAGTAAAACTCATACAGTCAATAATAGTCAATAATATGAAAACAATTTACTGAAGTAAAAGTTATAAAATCAAAAGTAAAAATAGATGCAGTCGAGAGTTCTACATTTTGCAGAGCTCTGGCGTGACCTGAGCAGGAAAAAAAATGAATTTGATTATGGTTAAAAATCCTTAATAAAAAATGAAATTAGGTAACGCATTTATAATTTGGCCCCATTAAACTGTAATTATAATTTCTCACAGTTTCCAGTTAAACTATAAAAAATGGGAAAATTTTATTTTGGATCGTTAATTGATGCTGGAAAAAACTATTTTCTCTTCCTTGACAACGAAATACTTATACGAATCAACACTTTCATTAACACTTACTTATGTAAGTATCATGTATGTATGTGTGTATGTGTATATCTATATATTTATATATATGCACATATATATATTATATATACCTTACAGACCTTACAGACCTTTACATCTTGTTCGGGTTGCCCCAGGTCCCTCAGTGTGAGGCACCTCTAATGTCTACCAGAGAGTTGCTAGTACATCTTCCGGTATATTTTGCATCTTCCAATCTTGGATGGTCTGGGATGCAGTTTAGATATTTGTCGAGCTTATTCTTAAACACATCTACGCTCACTCCTGATATATTCCTCAGATGAGCTGGCAACGCATTGAATAGACGCTGCATTATCGATGCTGGTGCGTAGTGGATTAATGTCCTGTGTGCTTTCCTTATTTTTCCTGGTATAGTTTTGGGCACTATTAATCTACCTCTGCTTGCTCTTTCTGATATTTTTAGTTCCATGATATTTTCTGCTATTCCTTCTATCTGTTTCCATGCCTGAATTATCATGTAGCGTTCTCTTCTCCCTTTCTAGACTATATAATTTTAAGAATTGTAGTCCTTTCCCAGTAGTCTAGGTCCTTAACTTCTTCTATTCTAGCTGTAAAGGACCTTTGTACACTCTCTATTTGTGCAATATCCTTTTGATAGTGTGGGTACCATATCATATTGCAATATTCAAGTGGACTACGAACATATGTTTTATAAAGCATAATCATGTGTTCAGCTATTCTTGTTTTGAAGTGCCGTAACAACATTCCCATTTTTGCTTTACATTTTGCCAACAGAGTTGCTATTTGATCATTGCATAACATGTTCCTATTCAATCATCACACCAAGGTCTTTAACTGCTTCCTTATTTGTGATGGTCTCATTATTAGGTCCCTTATATCATATAGCTTTCTTTCTCTGTCTCCATAATTTATTGATTCAAATTTATCAGAGTAAATACCATCCTATTACCTCTGCCCAATCATATACTTTGTTAAGGTCTCTTTGTAGAGCGTTCCTATCTTCATCACAAGTAATTTCTCTACTTATTCTTGTGTCATCTGCGAAACTACTCACTACCGAATCTTTAACATTATTGTCTATGTCTTCAATCATAATAACAAACAGTATTGCAGCTAACACCGTACCTTGCGGCACACCGGATATTACCTTGGCTTCATCCGATTCTCGTCGTTTGCAATAACTATCTGTTTTCTGTTGTGTAAAAATTCTTTTAAACCATTTTCCTACTTTATCCACGATATTGTGTTTTCTAATTTTCTTCGCTAATATATTATGGTCTACTTTATCAAAAGCTTTTTGCAAAGTCTAAATAAACCACATCTGTTTCATTTCCGCTTTTCATATTTTTGAATATGTTCTCACGGTGGACTAACAGTTGGGTTTGTGTACTTTTTCCGGGTACGAAACCATGTTGTCCTTTATTAACAAATTATTTTTTATTAAATGTTTCATAATATTTTTCTTCATTACCCTTTCATACACTTTCATAATATGTGATGTTAGACTCCACAGGCCTATAATTACTTGCCTCTAGTCTTTGATCCACTTTTGAAAGTAGGGGTAATATATGCTAATTTGTGCTCATCATATATCTTGCCTGTATCTACACTTTGTCTTAATAATATTGCAAGTGGCTTTGCGATTAGAATGAACTACTTTCTTTAACAAAATAGCAGGAATTCCATCAGGCCCTGCAGCAGCTCCATTTTTAATGTTCATTAATAGCCTGCACAATATCAGCTTCATTAATATCTATGTCAGCTAAATATTCACTATTTTCATCCCTTACTTCTATATCATTATCTTCATTATCTATTCTAGGGGTGAATTCTCTCTTATATCGTTCTGCCAGTATGTTGCAAATTTCCTTTTTTTCATTCGTTAATCTCCCTTCAATTCTCAGAGGGCCTATTTCTATTCTTCTTTTATTCATCTTCTTCGCATATGAGTATAATAGTTTGGGGTTTTGCTTGATATTTAATAGGGTTTTTTCTTCCAAGTCCCGTTTTTCATTTTCTTTTGATTGTATAATCTTTTGTTCGCATTTCTATCTTACTTTTTTAGTTCTATAACTTTCCATGCATTTTTTTCTTTTGCAAGACCTTTTTTCCACTTTCTGATTTTCTGGAACAAGATCCTTCTGTCTCTTGGTATGCATGAATGATGTTTACTTTCTTCTTGCGGTATATATTTTTCCACTATTTTCTCCAATATTTTATATAATATCTCCGTATTTACCCTTATGTCATCACTTACGAAAATGTTATCCCAATCTTTGTTTAATTCTTCATTAATTTCTGACCATTTTATATTTTTACTGTAGAAGTTGTATTTTCCATATCCTTCCCACTTTTTCATTTCTTGCTTATCTCTATTTTCACTTGCTTTGGAATGAACTGTTAATTCTATGACATTATGGTCTGAAATACTCGCATTATAAACTATTATTTCTTTAACATAATTCATCTCGTTCACAAATACTAGGTCTAAAGTATTTTCCTTTCTTGTTGGCAGGTGATTTATTTGTTGAATGTTGTATTCTAGTAGCATATCTAATAGCTTTTCAAATTGCCTCTTATCTTCTGCACTACTATTACTCCTCTTCTTTTTTATATGTATAAGTACAACCACAATCTCCTATTCGTTCTTTCCATTCTACGAAAGGAAAGTGAAGTCACCAGATAGGAGATAGTCCAGTCCTTGTGATTTCTACATATATCATCCAATTTTTCAATTATTAAGTCAAACTCTTTAGTATTAGGGGGTCTATATATTACTATGTTCATCAATTTTTCAGATTCAAATTCTACCGCTATTAGTTCACATTCTGAGTTACTATATTTCTCATATATTTTTCCTTGTTTTTTGTCTTTCCCATATATTGCGGTTCCCCCTTGATTCCTATTTTTTCTATCTGATCTATAAGTTTGGAACCCTTTTATTTGATCATCATTCCCAGTCTCTTGGGAATACCAGTTTCACTTATATTCATTATATCTATTTTCTTTTCATTTTGGGTTAGTTCTTCTAAGTACTCTATTTTTCTTTTTGAGTTACTCGTAACTAAACCCTGCGCATTCATCACTATGATGGTTTGCGTGTTTTCTCCTTCATTTAATACTGATAGTAATAAGGATTTTCCCATGTCTCTTTCCTGTTCTGGTATGTTGTTCTTTTTTTTCATTTCCAGAAATTCTGACATTAAAAAATCCAACTTTTCCATAATATTTGATCTTCCTTCATCATAATTATTCATTTTGTGTCTGAATCTGCAATTTTCTCCGTTTCTGCAATATCCTCTTGCATAATAAATACAGTTATTATCTCTTGAGTAGAATTTCGGAGCTGATGCTTTGAATTTTTTGCTGACACCTCTGCATATCTCATTGGTGGTTTGCTTTTCTCTTTTACCTGATATTCTTGATTTCTCTCTTTATTTGTTTCTTTCTTATTTTGGATTTATTACTTGGTTGGTTATTTATTTGATTATGATTCATGGCTACAGGGTGCATATATTTGCATTTTTTGTCGAACTTACATCCTTTTCCTTCTTTTATTTTTAGGTTTTTTACATATTTATTTTTTGGAATGCAGATCTCTGCAATCCATCATCATATCCGCTAAAAGTATGCACATTTACCATATATTTCATAGTTTTGACATATCTTAGGATGTTTGTAGTAACATCTTTCTCCAAATCTGCAATTCCCTCTTTTCAAAAGATTGCAGATTTTTGTCCTTTCTTGTCTATTTTTTTCCTCTTTCCGTCATTGTATAGATCTGGGTAGAGCCTCTTCGGGATTTGCTTTTCTGTTGTCATATCGTTAATTTATTTCTTCGTAGGTATGCTGCTTATTGCCTCATATGTAGTATCAATGAGTAGGTTTCTGCATCCATACTTTTATCTTGTTCTTTGTTTTCCTATTTTTTCTGTCATTTCATTTTTGTTTACTTCTCTTCCGTTTTCCTCTTCTTCTTTTTCTTCTTCTTCTTCCTCTTCCTCTTCTTCTTCATCCTCAACTATTTGTACATTCAATCTTGATTTAATAACATTGTCTATCCATGATAGACATGTTGAACAAAAAATTCTTGTATCTTTTCTCAAATCTTGTATTACCTCAGCACACTGTGGATGGGTCGGAATGTTGCATGCAGCACATTTTCTGATTAGGTTTTGTGGATTGACTATGCTATACCAAACCTTACACAGTTTGCATGCTTTTGGCATTCTTTTTCCTAATGCATCAATTAGGATATTCACAAGATTCACCTTATTCATTTTCTTTGTCGGAATATGTTGGTTTATGTATATTTTCTTATGAGGTCTCTTGACCACTTGGATTTTATTTGGAACTTCTTCAATTATTTTCAAGATGTTTTTCATTAGATTTGTTCCAGTTTGAAGGATTATATCCTTCTAATATATCTATGAATGCTTTTGTATCTTTTTGGTTAGGACTGTTGCTGATTTCATAGATGAGAAATGCCAGTTCCCTTCCTGCTACCTCATCGTATTGCGAATTTGCTAAACACGCCAAATTACGCCACCTCTTCCCGCAGTTGGAACTTACTGCCATCTTGTTCTGATTTATAGTATTACACTTGATAAACTAACTTAGAAGACGCTTTATCCTACTATTTTCACACTAATCTTATCACCGATAGTTCATGAACACTTATAGATATTTCTCAAATTCTAGTCGTATGTTAAACTTGTGATATCTGTTGATTATTGTGACTTCACGCGGGTACGTCTCACCAAGCAAGATGGCTACTACGAGAGAGTATATATATATATATATATATATATATATATATATATATATATATATATATATATATATATATGAGAGAGAGAGAGAGAGAGAGAGAGAGAGAGAGAGAGAGAGAGATAATTCAGTATGGACTAAATGCAAATTTCCCTCTTCGAAATGTTAAGGAATACTCGCAATACTCCAGCTGCCCGTCATTCCCAATATCTTACTCTGTCCAACTCGAGAGGGTCAATCGCTTCCTTCGAGATTAATCCCATTTTATTCTTCCATTTTCCCTTTTTATATTATTAATTAATCCATTCAAATCCGCCTATTTCGATAATCGCATCAAACTCGTAAGTAGCCTTTACCTGTCAAATAATAAATATAAAAAAAATAATGATAATAGAACCTCTGTCCCTGGGACGTCTTGTTATGAACTGATTTGACCAAATTAGGTTGTCAAGAAAGCAATTGGGCACTTTCGGCCATTCAG
>NC_087209.1:18798351-18835851 GCF_015104395.2 Macrobrachium nipponense | reverse complement strand
GTGAACTAATATAAAAGTAAATAAAAAAAATATAGCAAAAACGAATTACAGAGGGCTCTTAGATAAAGAAGATTTATAAAACACATCAAAAAAGATAAACCACACACGGTTACCTAAAATAAACTACACTAAATTACCTCGCCGAAAAAGTTTAATAGTGACATAAATCTGGTGAAATCCGCAAGCGTAATTTATTACGGTAATTACACTTAGACCGCCACTAAATTACTTTCTAATTCAGATCAGGGAGTAAAGACAGAGAGTCGCCATTGTCGAGGAAGATAACAAATGATCTGAAAACATAAAGACAACGAAATTAAGGAAACCACAGATTGTTGATAAAAGCAAAAAAAAAAAAAAAAAAAAAAAAAAAAGAAGCAGAATAAAAAGGGAAAAATGTAAGAGCACAAAATGCATTTGGAAACAGTGAAACACCACAAACCAACACACACAAACATAATGTAAGAGGAAACAACACAAAACTACGTAAGAAGAAACAATGAAACAGCACAAAACATAATGTAAGCGGAAAGTGAAACAACACAAAATATACTGTCAGTGGAAACTGTGAAACAACATAAAACGTAATTCAAGAGGAAACAGTGAAGCAAAACATAATGTAAGTGGAAACAGTGAAACAAAACAAAACACAATGAAAGTGGAAACAGTGAACAACACAAAGCATAATGTGAATGGAAACAGTGAACAAAATAAAACATAAGTGAAAACAGTGAAACACAACAAAACATAATGTAAATGGAAACAGTGAAACAACTCAAACCATAATGTAAGTGGCAACAGTGAAATAAAACAAAACATACTCGAAGGGTAAACAGTAAAACAACATAAAACATAACGTCAGTGGAAACAGTGAGACAAAAATATACATAATTAAGTAGAAGCAGTGAAACAACACTACACATAATGTACATGAAAACAGTAAAACCCAACAAACGTAAAGTAAGTTAAACCGAGAAACAACACAAAACAATAACAAGAGAATCAGTGAAATTGTAAACAAAATATAAAAATGAACAATCAAAAAACCCCACAACATTCTGGTAAAGAACACCGTAAGCGAGGACACAACATATGGAAACGGAAACAGTGAAACAACACAAATGATAAAAATATGAAAGGCAGAGTGGATCTAATATTTTTAAAACATACAACGCGTCCCTACATAAGGTAAAAAAAATAGCTTCAGGTCCATTACGTACTCAAACAGAAGTGAAAGAAATTACGTCTTTTTTTTGTATTTTTCTATTTCCCTAAACTCTCGAGAGAAGGGGAGTGTTGGAAGAGGCTCTAAGTCTCCTGTAATTAAAGGATTAAACGCCCATCGACACACACACGCGCCCACCACCTCCTCCCCGATATTCCCACCCTATTTAAAATTCAGCTGCGGTCGAGACGAAATGCTAGATCGATGGCAGCAAGGACAGCTCTAAGGAGTGGCTCTGAGGAGCTGGTCATCTTTTCTGAAATGTATATGTTCAGTTATCCCTAGTCAACAGAAAACGAGGACACAACTTTTTCGCCATTATTCGCAAGGTTAATTAAATTCTTAATAAAAGATGTATTGTTCGTTTAATTTATGTCCAGAGTGAACTCAAGGCTGTAGAAGCAGGACATATTTATGTAAATATGTATACTGTATACATATATATGTGTGTATGAATAATAGATATAAACATATACATACATGTGTATATATACATGAGCACTACTTGTAAAATATCCTGTAAGACATGTCATGAAATCATGCGAATAATAGAAATGTAACTGGTTTTGTTTTGGTATTTTACCTGCAAATAAATTAGGCCTATATTACACCATCAATGCCAATATGACGATGACAAACATGGAGGTCCTGAATAAGGCAAATTCTGACTGCAGTTATATTCATACAAATAAGTAAACACGCCTCCGGCTACACTACTGGATTTGGATAACGTAACCGACAAACTGCAAGTATGGGAAAATAGAAAAAAAAGTTGGGAGATATATGGAGATATGGTGATCAACTCTTTATTATTAATGTCCTTATTTGTAATGTGATCTACAAACATGCATACTTTGTAAATAGATCACATTATACATAATGGCATTAGTAATAAAGAGCTTTTCACAATATCTCCATACATCTCCCATCTTTTTATTTTATTTTTCCATACAATATTATACTTGCAATTCGACGGTTACGTTACCCAAGTCCAGTAGTGTAGCCTGCAGCGTGTTTACTTTATATATATATATATATATATATATATATATATATATATATATATATATATATATATACATAGATATATAGATAGATAGAAAGCATGAGTTCCGAATGCAACCAAAGCAGTCGAGCTTAGTGAAATCCAATACCACTATTTATTCCAATTTGTTATACTTAACCCATCAATTGATACCCCAATACATAAACTGAATGTCAACTGTCATTTTGAGGCTTAAGGCTTCATTTGAATATCGCCGATTTTCCTGTAAATAATTAATCAAATTTATCTAAAGATGACGATACCCGAAGAAACTACATAATAAATAATATACATTCCGCGACTGAATAATGAAGGACAGTCGAGATAATGAGTTGAAAGGCAAAATACGACAAGAGAAGAAAAGAACGAACTAAAACAACGGATAAAAAAAAGAAACTACATATTAAATAAAATACATTCCTCGACTGAATAATGAAGAACAGTCGAAATAATGAGTTGAAAGGCAAAATACGATAGAAGAGAAGAAAAGAACGAATAAAAACAAGGATAAAAAAATAAATCTACACGTCACGTATTTACTCAGCAATAACTTCCGGCGCAACAAGACAGCAGCAGAAGTGATTTCCCCGAAGACCCTAAAACACAATCAGAATAACTGACAGTAGCCCCTTCTGGCACGGAACAAAACGTGACTCGGAGAGGAAGCCACGATCAGGAATCAGGAATCAGGAATCTAAGGATAGGCTAAAAATCATCGGAATATTCCTAAGTGGGGAGGATTGAAGTCAAAAGGGCTTCATTAATAAACTGGTTGGGAGGTTCTGATGTCACTGATGCCTGAAGCTGATTAATGATGAAAGGATCCCTTTTGTCCAGGTGCCTGGCTTCATTATATTGGGGAACGAGTACTTAGATATTTTAAACAAGGAAAGGATGAAAGCAAAGACACATACACATAAACATGTCAAAAAATACTCATGTATACATGTGTGAATGTATGGCTGCATGTATATGTATGTATATATATATTTATCTATCTATCTATATCTATATACATTTATATACATACATACATATATAATATATAAACTTGAGTCATTGCTAAACATGTCACCATATACTCATGTATATATGCGTGTATGTATGTCTGCATGCACATGTATGTGTATGTATATTTATATTTATCTATCTATCTATCTATCTATATATATATATATTATATTATTACATACCATTATTATATATATAATATATATATATATTATATTTATATAATAAATGCATACATATATATATATATATATATATAAATATATATATATATATATATATATATATATATATATATATATATATATATATATATATATATATATATATATATATATATATATGTATATAAAAACTTGAGCCATTGCGATATATACAATTCATAAAAGCATGTGGTCTAAGAGAACAAGATGTACAGGGTAGAAGAAGATGGGAGAAGGCTGACTAGAGACAGCGACCCGAGAAAAGCTGATGGCAAAGAAGAAGAAAAGTATGTAGTTAAAACATTAGAACAAACTTATTAACACATACGAAGCAACCGTTCCCTTTTCAACCTCGAAAATAAAAGTAACGTTTCCTTCTTAAACCAGAAAAAAAAGTCCAAACTCAACAAGAATCCAAAAGCAAAACCATTCTGTCTAAATGCTTCTTTCCAAGGGCGTTTCAGCAACTACAATGTAAACACAAGGTTCTCCGAACGAACAAAAAGAAAAAAGAAATGTCTCCTACGATGTTAGCAGCTCTTTCAACTCCAAGACATAATAGAAAGAAGTTTAGTCTCTCTCTCTCTCTCTCTCTCTCTCTCTCTCTCTCTCTCTCTCTCTCTCTCTCTCTTCATGTCCGCCATCACCAGGGCGAGATAACTCAGGCCGAATGCACTTGTACACGCGCCTCTGTCAAACAGGTCCCGTTTTCAAGGGGGTCGACCCAAGGGAATAGAGAGAGAGAGAGAGAGAGAGAGAGAGAGAGAGAGAGAGAGAGAGAGAGAGAGAGAGAGAGGCCTGAAAGAATGAAAAGAGAAAGGCAGATTGACAAAGGAAGAGAGGACTAAGCTGAAAACACGAGAGAGAGAGAGAGAGAGAGAGAGAGAGAGAGAGAGAGAGAGAGAGAGAGAGAATGAGGACTAGGACTAGGCTGGGAATATAAAATTAGAGACAGAAAACTAGGCCACAAGTTTGGGGGAGAGAGAGAGAGAGAGAGAGAGAGAGAGAGAGAGAGAGAGAGAGAGAGAGAGAGTCTAAAACCATAACTAAAGCTATATTTTAGGCAACAAAAAACACATGACCATAAAAATCACACGTAAATCAGAACTCCAGCAAGTAAAAAAAAAAACATTAAACAAAACTGCCACACCCGTAGAGGCCCCCAGTTTTTTGCAATAAATTTCCACCCATTCCGTCAAATAATCAAAGCGCCCGAAATTGGGACCGTAAAATACAATGCAGACAGAACGAACTGTGACTTTAAAAAAAAAAAAAAAAACAGTCGCACGGAATAAAAAGTCACAGAGTAATAAAAGTCGCTCTAAGGCTTTATGGACGCGTGTGACATTGTTAATACATCAAAGAACAAAACTGAATGCTTTACTTACGCAAATGAAATGCTCCATTGCCTTACAGCGAGAGAGAGAGAGAGAGAGAGAGAGAGAGAGAGAGAGAGAGAGAGAGTGTGTGTATGCATATATTACTCTGTGTCTGCTCCCGCGCGTTTATGTATGTTTGGATATACGTATATATATATACAATATATATATATATATATATATATATATATATATATACAGATACATATTATGTATATATAAAGATTATATATATATACAATATATATTTATGTATATATATATATATATATATATATATATATATATATATATATATATATATAGCTAAGTGCAAGGAGTCAGGAGTCAATCCATATTAATAATCATTGATAAAGGCCAGAAGACCCATACAGGTGTACAAGCTGTCTTTATTCCAACGTTTCGTAATTGTTCACATAAATACATCTTCAGGGCTGTTAAAGGGAAATATAAAAATTCCTTGTAAATTGTAAAAACTAAAACCCCCAAAAATTAAGAACTGAATAACGGAAAATTATTATTACAAAATTTTAGCAATTCACAAGCATTAAAATTAAAGGAAAGAACAAAATTGCAAAATTACATACAACTTTAAAACGAAGGGTAACAGAATATACAGTAAACTAAAAATTAAAATAGCAGTGAACGACGGAACAGGTTGTTTAATAAAAATTTATTCCAGAAAAAAAAGGTCTTGAGGGTTGGTGGTATGACCTAAAATGCAAAAGTCTTTATTGTCAATATGTGTTTTAAAAGTTCTCGAGTGGTTCCTAGTATTCGAATGTTCTTGGTTTGAAATTCTGCTACAGTACAATAATCCTGGATAAAATTAAGAGAAGGGACAAAATACTTCTTTGGCAAGAGAATTGTGCAAACGTTACGGCTAGGGAATTTTAGAAAGGCTATAGTAGATTCACATCACCCGTGCATCCGATGTCTAGGCCAGGGCCAGTCCCTTACGGCGCTTCTGATTGGCTGTTGATAAGCCAATCACAGGGCTGGAAACTTTCAGTCTCTCGAGAGAGTTCAAATAGGCAGGATGTATGTTCGACCTCTCCTGAGGGTACTTCTGAAAGATGTATCCCTCAGGCGAGGTGGAACAACAGCCAATCAGGAGCGTCGTAAGGGACTGGCCTAGACGTCAGATGCACGGGTGATGTGAATCTACTATAGTCTTAACTATTAATCTGATACAAAATTATCAACGATTCACGACAACGATAATAAAAAAATAATAAGCGGGAATCGCATATAAGATATTGAGGTTACGAAATATATTAATATAAAACCTTCGCAAAGAAAATATAGAATTGGCAAAATATAGAAAAGTTCGAAGCTTTTAAACGATCTTTCGGTGATTGAGAATCAAGACAGACCGAAAGTTAAAAGGTCGTGTAATGTGAAAGTGCAGTAAACGTTTTATGTTCAATCGCTGGATAAACGCAAAGTGGCCCAGTCATGCAGAACGAATAGGGAGATACGGGTGGAAGTACTGCATGCATGATCTTATTTGGAAGGTGAGAAAATTATTAAGCAATCTTAGATTTTTTAGGCTTCAGGAGTATTATAAAAAAAAACAGTTCCTATAACAAAGAATGCACAAGACTGCAAGATTAAAGCAATATGTTCAGGTGACTGAGGTTGAAGCAATAAAGCTGCACGAATAAAATAGTGATGAAAATACATTTTAATATTTAAAATACAGTAATAAAAATACATTTTAATATGTAATATACAGTAATAAAAATGCATTTTAATAGGTGTAACAGGAGGAAAACCTTGCAGTTGCACTATGAATCAAGTGTTAGGAGAGGGTGGAAAGTAAGATGAAGAAATAAAAATACAGTAATAAAAATACATTTTAATATGTAAAATACAGTAATAAAAATACATTTTTATAAAGAAAACCGAGTAATAAAAACACATTTAAATCTTAAAGCAACCATCGCCTAATGGTAACTTGCGCTTTATAAAGAAGACGCCTTTCTCTCCACTACGCATCTCTGGAAGTGGCCGATTCACTTCACATCCATCCGCCAAAACTAAATAAAAGCTTCATTCATCCCCTAACGGCAGCCTTCAGGAGCAGAACCCAAAAATACATTAGACCAATCACTTGACGGCTACAGTTTCAAACTTCTATATTTACCGGGAGACTGAAAATGTTCTGTGAGGGAATTTTACCCACACTATGAACGGCTTACAAAGTTAAAGTTTTCAGTTGTTCGGCTTGAAATACTGGGTTAGTTTACGCGATTTCAATTCTATTTAATCTTATGTTATGCATATATATATATATATATATATATATATATATATATATATATATGATTATATATATATATATGATAATATATATATATATATATATATATATATATATATATATATATATATATATGTATATATATATGCCAGTAAATATGCAAACTGTTCTGTAAACACATACACACACACATTTATATATCTATATATATACTATATTATATATATATATTATATATATATATATATATAAGCGAATACCACGGGAAATGATAGACAGGAATCCAAACGCTTTCGTCTTTATTCAGACATCGTCAGTAGTCCTTGACGATGTCTGAATAAAGACGAAAGCGCTTGGATTCCTGTCTATCATTTCCCGTGGTATTCGCTTATTTATGAAGTCACGTGCATCTACTGTGATTTTTTAAGCATATATATATATATATATATATATATATATATATATACATTGTGTATGCATACTTCCTAGTGTATATTGTATGTGTATATTTCCAAAACAGTATGCTTAACTACCGGGTGTATACATATATATATATATATATATATATATATATATATATATATATATATATATATATATATGAATAACTTGATCACGAAGTATATAAAACGTGATGCTATGTATAAATAAAGGTTTTTTGCCACGAAGGAAAAAATTAAAAAAGCGAGATGGCCAAGTACTTTCGGTCCTGTTCGGACTCTTTACTGAGTCAAACTGATTTTACAGAGGACAACATAGTCAAAAGAAGGCTTAATATCCAAACTGACACTACAAGATTAGCATTAAGGGCGATTTCACTCTACAGAAAGGAGGAAACACCTGAGGGTAGCCACACCTTGGGGGACACACGCAGTAAACAAGTTATTCTTCCAGAAAACAGTACATTCTGAAAAAACACGGAAGCATATACAATTTAATATCATGAAATTTACACAAATTTTCCCAAAAAATTCGTCTTTTCATTAATAATAATTTTTTGGGAAAATTTGTGTAAATTTCATGATATTAAATTGTATATGCTTCCGTGTTTTTTCAAAATGTACTGTTTTTTGGAAAAATAACTTGTTTACTGCGTGTGTCCCCCAAGGTGTGGCTACCCTCAGGTGTTTCCTCCTTTCTGTAGAGTGAAATCGCCCTTAATGCTAATCTTGTAGTGTCAGTTTGGATATTAAGCCTTCTTTTGACTATGGTGTCCTCTGTAAAATCAGTTTGCCTCAGTAAAGGGTCCGAGCAGGACCGAAAGTACTTGGCTATCTCGCTTTTTCATTTTTATCTTCGTGGCAAAAAACCTTTATATATATATATATATATATATATATATATATATATATATATATATATATATATATATATATATACAAAATTACATGAGCGTGTGTTGGACAAGTAGTGCGCGCTCGCGTGCACGCCATCACACGCGTACCAATATAATACCAATGACACGTTCGCTTTTCCAATAAAAGTGACATAATACCCTGTAACGAATGACTAATCGCTGTTGAGAGAATCGATTAGACGCATTAAAACTGCATGCAGTGTTTCGGCGTCGAATCTACGGAACTTATTCTCTATTTATTTATATTATTATTTCACGCTTTTCAAATCTCCCCTCTTGATATAAACAGTTTTCCTTTCCGCACTGAAGATTCTTAACTGCAACAGAGGAAATTAAGCTAATTGATTATTGCAAAAAATCGTCTGCTTAATATGCAGAGACAACGATAGACTCGGTCCAGCATGAAAAGTGAGATATTGGACTTCTTTTACCCATAATGAATAAGTATCTTCGTGAAGTCTGTTAAATGATACCGGATACACTGAAGAAAGTGAAGAATTCCAAATTCGGAAAGACGAAGATGCAACAGGATCCTCTGTTACACAAAGCCCGTTTCTTCACCAAAACTGGGGGTTCATTAAAATAATGAGGAAAGCATCAAAAATAAGAATAATTTAATAAAACGGGAGGCTTCCTTGCTTATCTTTACCTTATTATTAAAAAATATAAATAAAAAACAAACATAATGCTTGTTTCCTCCTTCCATACTTTTAGCAACTATAGCCGTTCATTATAATTATCATTATTGTTTTTATTATTATTATTACTATTATCACAAGCTTGATGAGGCTCGCTACGCTGTGCTGGAATGCAGCGCTGCCCGTCATGTCTCCCCTATCCTCCCGATTCCCTACCTACTCCGCTCCATCCTGGGAGGACAAACAGGTTTGCAGGAGGAGGGTGGTGTGTCATGTCTTCCCAACCCTTCCAATCCCCTACCTACCCCGCCCCCACCCGGGGGTGGTGGTCAAACTGGTTTGCAGGAGGATAGAAATGTCATGTCTCCCCTACTCTTCCAATCTCTTACCTAACACGCCCCCACCCGGGGCGGACAAACTGGTTTGCAGGAGGATAGAAATGTCATGTCTCCCCTACTCTTCCAATCTCTTACTTAATACGCCCCCACAAGGGGCGGACAAACAGGTTTGCATGAGTAGGATGGGGTGTCATGTCTCCATTATTCTCCTAATTCCCTCACTACCTCGCCACGGGCAAACAAGACATATCCACTCGGATTTTGGTATTATTATTGTTATTCAAAAGATAAACTCCTATTCATATGAAACAAGCCTACAAGCACCAATGACTTGGAATTCAAGCTTCCAACGAATATGGTTGGCCAACGACTACATAGAAAGCGTGACATTACCCCTCTCATCTAAATATACCCCGATCACCCACGACCTTCATAAATAAAATGAGAGAGAACGAACAAGACTTTTCCTCCCTTCCTCTCTCTCTCTCTCTCTCTCTCTCTCTCTCTCTCTCTCTCTCTCTCTCTCCATATTAAGAGAGTTGCCTTTTTCCAAGCATCACCCTCGGCTGCATTCTCCCGGGCAAGTTCGAGGAACCTTCATCCTAACAATGTTGACACCGTCTGCTGCTTGGGCTCCGCGCGGCCCCCCAACCCTCCTCCTCCTCCTCCTCCTCCTCCTCCTCCTCCTCTTTTTCTTGTTATTGTTTTTCTTCTTCCTCTTCTTATTCTTCTGATTCATCTTCTCTTCCTCCTCCTCCTCCTCCTCTTCTTCTTCTTTCTTGTTTATCTTCTTCTTCTTCTTCTTCTCTTCCTCCTCCTCCTCCTCCTCCTCCTTCTTCTTCTTGTTCATGTTCTTCTTCTCTCCTCCTCCTCCTCCTCCTCCTTCTTCTTGTTTATCTTCTTCTTCTTCTCCTCCTCCTCCTCCTCCTCCTCTTCTTCTTCTTCTTCTTGTTTATCTTCTCTTCCTTCTCCTCTTCTTCGACTTCTTCTTCTTCTTAATTATCTCCTCCTCCTCCTCCTCCTCCTCCTCCTCCTCTTCTTCTTCTTGTTCTTGTTTATCTTCTCCTCCTCCTCCTTCTTCTTCTTCTTCATGTCTTCCTCCCCTCCTGCAATTTTCCGTCTTTCAAACATACAGGGGAATATTTGCAACCCTTGACAATATTTTGAGAGTCCCCCTTCTGGCAAACACCTCGCAGTGCCCGCTCGCCTTTTTCGAAATAATTCCATCAGTCCCTGACTCTCCTGGCTTCTTCAATTTTTACTTTGAATGGTGACTCTTTTTTTACCCTTCTTCCAATATTGTATGTGTGTGTATGGATGCTTGCATATATATATATATATATATATATATATATATATATATATATATATATATATATATATATATATAATATATATATACATATATATATACATATATATATATGCTATGTATGTATATATATATATATATATATATATATATATATATATATATTTATATATTATATATATATATATATATATATACATATATATATATATGTGTGTTGTGTATGTATATATATATATAGTATATATATATATATAATATATTAGCCAAAGTAAATACTTAACATGTATACGTATGTATACGTATATTCTACTTAGTCGCAGTTTCAGGTCCTCGTAGATTCCTAACAGGTCTGTTGACTTTGCCCCTTTTCCGAGCGAGTCCTCTATAAATTTAGGCTGTACGATTTATCATGGAGACCCGGTCATTGTATCGCATTCTTATCTTCCTGCCAAGCTTTGAACAGCTCTCTCGTGTTCTTACAGTTCCGTTTTATTATTAATCTAAGCTTCCTATTCATTTCATAATTTTTAATCACATATTTGATAGGCATCACCAAATGGGTACTTTACTAATAAGGGTGGTTTGAAGAAAAGAAAAATTAAAGGGTTCCTTCAACATTCAACCAAATGAATTAAAGATGAGCCGCCTATGTAGAAAAATTCCAAACTTGCGTTTTCATATATTGAAAAATACAGTTAATTTCATTCCCTATTAAGTCAATCGCACATCAGTCAGCACATAATGTCACAATAATCTAGACAACTTTCTCTCTCTCTCTCTCTCTCTCTCTCTCTCTCTCTCTCTCTCTCTCTCTCTCTCTCTCTCTCTCTCTCTCCAAACTGAAACAAAAGAAGAGTTATTTCTGAAATTGAACGCAAACAGAGGGAGGAAAAATATAATCCATCAATTTGTAGAGCTCCCAGACTTTCGAAACAGGTCATCAAAAAGAGACGTCCAATCTTTTCACAATGGAAAAATTGTTGATGCAGGAGTAGGTCACGATTTTATTTTAAAAAGCAGAAGGGTAGTGACCTTGTTTTCAAGGCTGGCATTCTCTCTCTCTCTCTCTCTCTCTCTCTCTCTCTCTCTCTCTCTCTCTCTCTCTCTCTCTCATGCTTTTTGCCTGGGCTATCAATTTAGATGGAGTGCCCTCTTTGTGTCTCTCTCATGCCCGACCAATCCCTTTAAAGGACACTGAACTCTCTCTCTCTCTCTCTCTCTCTCTCTCTCTCTCTCTCTCTCTCTCTCTCTCTCTCTCTCTCTCCCTTCCACCACATTCTATTTCAACATGGAATACGCAGAAATTCATTTAATATATTACTTATATTAAAAATAACTCCGAGATTGTGCGTATCTCCAGGTCAAGCAAACATCTATAAAAGCACATTTTTGTCCCAATTCCCATTACTGTACAAGTTATAATTGAAAGAAGGAAGAGAGAGAGAGAGAGAGAGAGAGAGAGAGAGAGAGAGAGAGACTAATGCCAGTAAGCTATAGATTACGCCGTTTTACCTCGATATTAAAAACAGTCGGCCAGATATTACATTCAATACTTCTACTGGAATTCCAATTGCTCCGGCAGTTAGCCTTCCCCCGACCCTATCCGCCCCCCCTCCCCCCAACCTCTCCCCCCCCTCCAGAATGTTTTCCGAAGCCAGCGCCGTGTATATGACTTGTCTAATGCGTTGAATATTTTAAAACGCATTCCACTGCCATACATGGAAGGATATATTGAATTAATTGTTCGCCTTTGTGTGTGTGTGTGTGTGTGTGTTTTTTTTTTTTAAAGGGTTCGCCCATCTGAGTGATTAAATCGTTGGTGAAAATATTTCGTGTATCGTAGGTAACTCACTTACCCGCCATTGTATTTCGGGTATCGTTAGTGATTTACTTTAATGTTTTTTTTATGTTGCCTGTATCGTAAAAAGAATAGAAATATACTCTATCTAAAAGATTCAATAGCTAATAGCTGAAATTTCCCAAACACTGAGCTACAACCTAGCTGCTAGAGCTAAATGTAATCATTTTATAACATTTAATTCTACCAGGCATCAGATATCTACTAACAAACTATATCTACTCATTCTTCCTTAATTAGCACCGGGAAGCCTTCGCAATTCAAGCACAGAAATAATGTAATTTTTCCCTAAATTTTACAAAATTCAATTCTCCGCTCCGCCAACGCGTAATCTGGGGAATTTATTTCTGGTGATAGAAATTAATTTCTCGATATAATGTGGGACGGCGGGTACCAACAATAAGCTGTAGTGGTTCCCGTTGCTACTTCGAAACCCAATTGCGGTTTCCCAGCCACGTAAAAAAAAATATCTACTAATCCTCCGGGCCAGCCCTAGGAGAGCTGTTAATCAGCTCAGTGGTCTAGTAAAACTAAAAAAATTTTCCCACTAAATTTTAAAGCGTGAGGAAGAAAGCAAAGATTAGGTTTTTGTTTTGAACTGACAGTAAATATTCCCATCAGATAAAACTGTAACCTGTTACACTGTACAGGTGTTGAGTAGCACAATTAGACAATCACTTTTGGATTTAGTGATATCGGGTGCGGATATTTGCCCCAAGAAAAAAAGGAATTAAGATTTTTTATATTTTATTATTAATTGACTTCCGTTTTATGCGTTTTGTAATGCTTTTATATGGGTCTCTCTTATCCTCGGCGCAAAGCTAAGAGGGTTTCACAAGAAATAAAAGGTTATACCATAATGGGATTTCAAAACCTTTTATTCGCGTGGATAACAGCAGCTTATTGCAGTTTTCTCGAATATCTGTTGCTGACTTAAAAGATAATATCAGCGGAATAAGCCATTACATGATTACACAGACTGAATTCCCCTCGAGCGAGTTCAGGATGATTACGAATTTCAGCCAGCGGTGTCAACAAATTACTAGCTCTCTCTCTCTCTCTCTCTCTCTCTCTCTCTCGTCGTGTATTCAGGCCATGTTTTTTTTCTCTCTCTCTCTCTCGCTACATGATATCAGGTCTAATCTTCTCTCTTCTCTCTCTCTCTCTCTCGTGTTTTCAGGCTAGTCCTCTCTTCCTTTGTCAATCAGCATTTCTGTTTTCATTCTTTCAGGCCTAGTTCTCTCTCTCTCTCTCTCTCTTCTTCCACCCCCCCCCTCTCTATCTTCTCTCTCATCCCGCTCTCTCTCTCGTACAAACCACACAGATTTGGAGATGTCTGTGACAATTTATACATCCATAACATCACGGTGTCGAGATCGCTTAAGAAGGAACGTTTGAAATAGTCATAGAAAGGAAGATAACACAGCGCCTAAAGGATAATCCTTAACTATTTTTTTTATTATAAACTTTGATGAAAAAATTTTAATTGGCATGAGAAAAAATTAAATTATTCAGGAAAAATTCAAATTTTTGTAAATCTATAAATTCTCGTTGCAAGGTAAGTAATCTGAACATGACATAAAATTCCTTTCTTGTTCTTCAAACATATTTTAGAATATCTCTTATCAATTCTTGAACCTCAGCAATCCATTGCACTTATCTCAATGGAGCCAAAGACCCGAAATGATAAAGTTAACTTAAAATGAAAATAAAAATCAGAGTACAAGTATTAAAAAGAAAAGCAGTCAGTACCTGAAGCATCGTCAAATATCAAAATTGTAAAAGCAAAGTCAATGCTTAAACGAGGCACGGCCTTTTCACATCCACGTGTATCAACCAACCCCTCATTATCCGCCCTCCCCCTCCCCCCCCGCCTCGCTCTCTCTCTCTCTCTCTCTCTCTCTCTCTCCTCTCTCTCTCTCTCTCTCTAAACCCAACCAAAATGAAAAGAAAATAGATATAATGATATAAGTGAAACCTGTATTTCCAAGAGACTGGGTAATGATGATCAATAAAAAAAGGGTTCCAAACTTATAGATCAGATAGAAAAAATAGAATCAAGGGGGAACCGCATATATGGGAAAAAAAGACAAAAAAACAAAAAACGGAAAAATATATGAGAAATATAGTAACTCAGAATGTGAACTAATAGCGTAGAATTTGAATCCCTGAAAAAATTGATGAACATAGTAATATATAGACCTCCTAATACTAAAAGAGTTTGACTTAATAATTGAAAAAAATTGGATGATATATGTAGAAATCACAAGGACTGGACTATTCTCCTATCTGGTGACTTCAACTTTCCTTTCGTAGAATGGAAAGAAACGAATAGGAGATTGTGGTTGTACTTATACATATAAAAAAGAGAAAAAAAAGTAATAGTAGTGCAGAAGATAAGAGGCAATTTGAAAAGCTATTAGATTGCTACTATACGAACAACATTCAACAAATAAATCACCTGCCAACAAGAAAGGAAAATACTTTAGACCTAGTATTTGTGAACGAGATGAAATTATGTTAAAGAAATAATAGTTTAAATAATGCGAATATTTCAGACATAATGTCTAGAATTAACAGGTTTCATTTCCAAGCAAGTGAAAATAGAGATAAGCAAGAAATGAAAAAAGTGGGAAGGATATGGAAAATACAACTTTCTACAGTAAAAATATAAAATGGTCAGAAAATTAAAATGAAGAACATTAAACAAAGATTGGGATAACATTTTCGTAAGTGATGACATAAGGGTAAATACGGAGATTTATATAAAATATTGGAGAAAATAGTGGAAAAATTATATACCGAAGAAGAAAAGTAAACATCATTCATGCATACCAAGAGACAGAAGGATCTTGTTCCAGAAAATCAGAAAGTGGAAAAAAGTCTTGCAAAAGAAAAAAAATGCAATGGTGGGAAAGTTATAGAACTAAAAAAGTAAGATAGAAAAATGCAGAAACAAAAAGATTATACAATCAAAGCAAAATGAAAAACGGGACTTGGAAGAAAAAACCTATTAAATATCAAGCAAAACCCCAAACTATTATACTCATATGCGAAGAAGATGAATAAAAAGAAGATAGAAATAGGCCCTCTGAGAATTGAAGGGAGATTAACGAATGAAAAAAAGGAAATTTGCAACATACTGGCAGAACGATATAAGAGAGAATTCACCCCTAGAATAGATAATGAAGATAATGATATAGAAGTAAGGGATGGAAAATAGTGAATATTTAGCTGACATAGATATTTAATGAAGCATGATTGTTTGCAGGCTATTAATGAAATTAAAAAATGGAGCTGCTGCAGGGCCTGATGGAATTCCTGCTATTTTGTTTAAAGAAAGTAGTTCATTCTATCGCAAAGCCACTTGCAATATTATTAAGGACAAAGTTGTAGATACAGGCAAGATTTATGATGAGCACAAATTAGCATATATTACCCCTACTTTCAAAAGTGGATCAAGACTAGAGGCAAGTAATTATAGGCCTGTGAGTCTAACATCACATATTATGAAAGTGTATGAAAGGGTAATGAAGAAAAATATTATGAAACATTTAATAAAAATAATTTGTTTTAATAAAGGACAACATGGTTTCGTACCCGGAAAAAGTACACAAAAACCCAACTGTTAGTCCACCGTGAGAACATATTCAAAATATGAAAAGTGGAAATGAAACAGATGTGGTTTATTTAGACTTTGCAAAAGCTTTTGATAAAGTAGACCATAATATATTAGCGAAGAAAATTAGAAAAACACAATATCGTGGATAAAGTAGGAAGATGGTTAAAAGAATTTTTACACAACAGAAAAAGAATAGGTTTATTTTTGCAACGACGAGAATCGGATGAAGTCAAGGTAAATATCCGTGTGACGCAAGGTACGGTGTTAGCTGCAATACTGTTTGTTATTATGATTGAAGACATAGACAATAATGTGAGGATTCGGTAGTGAGTAGTTTCCGCAGATGACACAAGAATAAGTAGAGAAATTACTTGTGATGAAGATAGGAACGCTCTACAAAGAGACCTTAACAAAGTATATGATTGGGCAGAAGGTAAATAGGATGGTATTTACTCTGATAAATTTTGAATCAATAATTATGGAGACAGAGAAAGAAAGCTATATGCATATAAGGGACCTAATAATGAGACCATCACAAAATAAGGAAGCAGTTAAAGACCTGGTGTGATGATGAATAGGAACATGTATGCAATGATCAAATAGCAACTCTGTTGGCAAAATGTAAAGCAAAAATGGGAATGTTGTTAAGGCACTTCAAACAAGAAAAGGAACACATGATTATGCTTTATAAAACATATGTTCGTAGTCCACTTGAATATTGCAATATGATATGGTCCCACACTATCAAAAAGGATATTGCAACAATAGAGAGTGTACAAAAGGTCCTTTACAGTGAATAGAAGAAAGTTAAGACTAGACTACTGGGGAAAGACTACATTCTTAAAAATTATATAGTCTAGAAAGGAGAAGAGAACGCTACATGATAATTCAGGCATGGAAACAGATAGAAGGAATAGCAGAAAAATATCATGGAACTAAAAATATCAGAAAGAGCAAGCAGAGGTAGATTAAATAGTGCCCAAAACTATACCAGGAAAAAAATAAGGAAAGCACACAGGACATTAATCCACTACGCACCAGCATCGATAATGCAGCGTCTATTCATGCGTTGCCAGCTCATCTGAGGAATATATCAGGAGTGAGCGTAGATGTGTTTTAAGAATAGCTCGACAAATATCTAAACTTTGCATCCCAGACCATCCAAGATTGGAAGATGCAAAATATACCGGAAGATGTACTAGCAACTCTCTGGTAAGACATTAGAGGTGCCTCACATGAGGGACCTGGGGCAACCCGAACAAGATGTAAGTCTGTAAGGTCTCTCTAGTTGACAAGGGTCGTTCAGCTGACATTTAAGTAGATAAACTGTCTTTCCTTGCTTGATATTGACATTTTCAGGTAACCATGTTTAAAACTCTCTCTCTCTCTCTCTCTCTCCTAGCTGATAAGTGTTGATCAGATTACGTTTAATTAAATCAACTTTCTTTCCTTGCTTGATATTGACATTTTCAGGTAACCATTTTTAAAACTCTCTCTCTCTCTCTCTCTCCTAGCTGATAAGTGTTGATCAGATTACGTTTAATTAAATCAAATTTCTTTCCTTGCTTGATGTTGACATTTTCAGGTAACCATTTTTAAAACTCTCTCTCTCTCTCTCTCTCTCTCTCTCTCTCTCTCTCTCTCTCTCTCTCTCTCTCCTAGTCGGTAAGTGTTTGATCAGATTACGTTTTAATTAAATCAACTTTCTTTCTTGCTTGATATTGCATTTTCAGTTAACCATTGTTTAAAACACTCTCGTCCTCCTCTCTCTCTCTCTCTCTCTCTCTCTCTCTCTCTCTCTCTCTCTCTCTCTCTCTCTCTCTCTCCTAGTCGGTAAGTGTTGATCAGATTACGTTTAATTAAATCAACTTTCTTTCCTTGCTTGATATTGACATTTTCAGGTAACCATTTCAAAACTCTCTCTCTCTCTCTCTCTCTCTCTCTCTCTCTCTCTCTCTCAGTGACAGCAGAAGCATCAGCAGCAGCAGCTGGAGGCTTCGATAAAGGTTAGATAGAATCAATAGGGCACAATTGGCCGGGGCGTCTTTGTACAAGAGAGACTCTCTCTCTCTCTCTCTCTCTCTCTCTCTCTCTCTCTCTCTCTCTCTAACACACAGCTTTATAACCCGAAATGACTATATAAAAATGTTTCATAGGAACAGATACGGCCGTGCACTAAATCGACGTCCATTTTTGGGACGGAAAGAATATATAGATTACTGGTGCCTGCCTGCGGCCCAGGTCCTCTCTCTCTCTCTCTCTCTCTCTCTCTCTCTCTCTCTCTCTCTCTCTCCATTTGGGATCAGTATTTCAGTTTGATGGCTTCCTTCCTTCCAAAGAACATTTTAATATATATACACACAGATATATATATATATATATATAATATATATATATATATAAAAATAATTTATATATATAATATAAATTTTATATATATATAATATATATATAATATATATATCATATATATATATATTATTATAATAATAAATTTATCTGCACTTTCAAGTGCATACATGCATACCTGCAAAAGAAGTGTATGGTATATATATATATATATATATATATATATATATATATATATTATATATATGTATCACTAACATGATAAACTTCATAATACAATAAGGATATATTTGTTTGAAAATGTTTGATGTGGGTTGGAGCGAGTTGTAACTTATTGCGCATTCTGGAATATCTTTTTGTTTACCCATATTTCAGTGTCGCACGGTTAGCGGGAGAAGGCGAACTGGCCGTAAAATTTTCTAACCACTCTGGTACTGCCTATTGTGTTGAGTGGTGGTGGCTGGTGGTGACAGGTGTTATTCTTATGGATGTAAACACAAGAATGAAGTCAGTGACATGTAGGCCGGCAAGTGATGGGATTTGGTGTTTGGCAAATCTCCTACTGGGGTTCAAGGCCTATGATAGTGAGGCCATTGAAGTGAGTGCAATACAGTGTATTTATGGAGTTGTATGATATTTCAATTGGAATTGCCCTTATTGGTAATTGGATTCTATGTATATATACAGTAATGCTTTATGATATGAGTACATTTAATTTGATGCCAAGTGCTTTAGTGGCTACAGTACCATAATTTACAGTGTTATTTACTTACATTGCTATAAACAGTTATTGTTAGACATACACATATCAATACTGGATTGTTCATGTACTTTACTAGAAGGCTTGTATTAAGGACAAATATTTTTTTTGATAATGAAATTGGGTAAAATTAGGGAATTAAAATTTCAAAATTTGTATGGCTGGTTGGATGTATTATTTTTTATACATGGAATATATATATTTCAGGTTGAAACCTATAGTTGGCAATAAAAAAACTGTTACTACTTATGGTCCCATCCTGGAACATCCCAGTACATTTCAACTTCACTGCCATGGGTGTGCAAGAGGAACTCGTCGCCCTGAAGAGGGGAAGAGGGCAATCAACAAAGGGAAGTTCACCAGGAAGGTAACTATGTGGCAATGAAGGAATCAATCGAGGTGATGATTTATCAGTGTTAACGAAGAACTATGAGGAAATGGTTGAAGCCTTTTTAAATGCCTAGAGTATCAAAATGATGAACTGATACAATATATATGAAAACGAGGATAAGCTAGCCTATAGTAGTTTAGAAGAAGCCCCAGCAATATAATTTTAGATAGTGAAAGATTAAATGTGAAGTAAGTGCAAGGAAAAATATTCAAAGGTGTCCAGGATGTAAAGGCAACAGATAAATCGAAGGTTAAAGTAAGAAATTTGAACCACCAATGTTCGAAGGTAATTTAAGAGACTATCCCAACTTTTAAGGAAGATTATGAGAATTTAGTAAAGAGTATATACGGTACTGATCCATATGCTCTCAAATGTGTCTAGGTGGAGAAGCACTTCAAGCAGTGAAGGGCTCAGAGGGTAATTATGATGAAATGATTCAACGTTTTGGATGATAAATTTGGGAATTCAAGAAAGATTGTAGACTTAGTGGTTGGTGAGCTTAGATCTCTGAAGAAAATATTTATGATGATGATACCAAAGGATTTATTAAAATGGTCGATCAGGTTGAGCAATGTTGGCTTGATTTAAAAAAGGTAATCTCTCTGATGAACTTAATAGTGCAAACGTTGTCAGCCATATAGAAAAGGTTTTACCTTCCACTTCAAAAGAGAGAATGGGTAATTAAAGCAGATGAGGTATCAGTAACTAGCAATCTGTTTCCTGAGTTGTTGAAGTTCTTACAGAAGGAGAGAAAAATTTTGGAATATATGAACTCTAATGTTAGGAGTAGCGGTAGTGATAATAAGGCAACAGTCCATCATGTTGACAGCACAGTTGAGAATGAATCGGAATTGATAAAATTGGTGAAAAAAATGGGGGAAGAACAAAGTATAAAAAATAAGGAAGGTTTGAATCTTGTATTGTTAACTTGACAGAAATGGTGAAAGGTATTAACCTAAGGCAGATAGTAAGGGGATAGGATGCCTGTTACACAATTCATTGGTCATGATATAACAGAATGTTATAAATTCAATGGTTGTAGTAGCAAAGAAAGATTTGAGATTATAAAGGGTAATGGAATATGTTTTTAGGTGTCTAAGGGGTATCATCCTGCTCATAGCTGCAAGGTAGGTACATTGTGTGATGTCATTATTGAAGGTAAAGGGCCATGCAATCGTAATCATCATCCACTGTTGCATTCCGATAGAGTAGAAAATAGTATTCACAAAGCGATATCAGAAAAGGGATTTGCAGTGTTGTTGAATATCAGTATGGTGAATAGTAAGAACATGCCTGTTAATGTACTGTGGGATCCAGGGAGCGGATATTTCATTTATAACAAATAGGATGGCTAAGAAATTGGGTTTAAGTGGAAAGCATATAAATTTATCCATGATCAAAGTGGGCAATGCGGTTGAATATCACTCAAGCAACGAATATTGTGTACCACTAATTGATAAATCTGGTAAGGTTTGAATGTGAATGCTGTTGGTATTAATGAAATAACAGCCAAAATCAAGAAAGTAGACTTATCCAGGTATCTGAACTTTTTGAAGGAATATCAACTTAGAGCTGAATCGCCCACATGGGGAAATCGATATGCTTATTGGTGCTAATTATTGTGAATATTGAACCAAGGGTTGTTGAAACAAATAAGGGTCTCCAGTTGCTAGAAAATCAGTTTGGGCTCAGCATACGTGGTAGACATGATGAAATTTACCAATTAAGTTATTACTAGTAATCATGTGTTTGTGAGAATTCATAAACTTTCAAGTTCAGTAAATTTGAATGAAATCAGTATTGAGCCAACAGAAAATCTAAAGGATCAGTTAGATAAATTTTTTTGCCATAGAAGAATGGGAACAAGGTGTAATCCACAATGTATCAATGTATGTGCAGAGGTTTGTCCTGGACCCAATTATGTAAGTTTGAAAGAAGAAAAGGAAATGAAATTGATTGAGGAAGGATTAACGTATGATGAGAAACAGAAATGCTGGTTTGTAAGGTATCCTTGGATAAGAGATCCAAATCATTTGAAAAATAACATAAAGGTAGCAAATGCCAGGTTAAGAACAACAGAGAATAGATTAAGGAAACTTGGGAATGAGTATGCAATAAAATATCAGAAAGAGATTGAAGATATGGTTAGAAGGGGGAGTAGCTAGGAAATTAACCAATAAGGAGATTCAAGAGTACAATGGCCCAGTTCACTATATTCATCATCATGAGGTGTTGAAGCCAGAATCTAGTTCAACCCCAGTGCGCATTGTCTTCAATTCTTCAGCATCTTATATGGGACAGAGGTTAAACGATTTTTGGGCTAAGGGGCCTGATATTTTGAACAGTTTGCTGGGAGTGTTGTGTAGATTTAGGCAAGATAATATAGCCATAGTGGGTGACATAGCAAAGATGTACCATACTGTAAAACTCAGCACACTAGATGAACATACGCATAGATTTGTATGGAGGGACTTGGATGATAGTAGGCCACCTGATCAGTATGTTCTTACCACAGTAACATTTGGAGATAGGCCCAGTGGTACTATAGCTATGGTAGCTTTAGACATACAGTAGAACAATTCGGTAAGGAATCCCCGGATGTGCAAGATATGATTCTTAATAATACATATATAGATGATATACTGTATTCTACTGATGCCATCGAGAACGCAATCAAATTAATACAGGTACTGAAAGGGTATTGTCTCAGGGAAGTTTCAGAATAAAGCACTGGATAGTCAGCGGGCATTATGAAAACTGCAATATAAGAATAATAGAATCTGATAGTGAGAAAATCTTAGGTTTAAAATGGAATCCTGTAGATGACTATTTTTCCTTTGCTGTAAGACTCAACTTTACACCAAGAATAAGAAAGGTTAGGAGTGGTCCAAATTTAAAGATATAGGTGAATTTGATTATAAATTTCCAGAAATATTAACACGCAGAAAGATATTGAGTCAAATTGCATCGTTGTATGATCCATTAGGGTGGTTATACCAGTATTACTCAAATCTAAGATCTTGATGAGATCCATGATTTCCAAAAGTACTCGAATGGTGGTGGAATCAAGTGGGATGATCCACTTGATGATTCCATGATGAACGAATGGAAAGCATTTTTCAAAGAATTGTATGGACTGGAGTCATTAACTTTTAGAAGACCCTTAAAGCCATCTAATGCTTTTGGTAAGCCGAACCTAGTAATATTTTCTGATGGTAGCACGCAAGCATATGGGGCTTGTGCATATGTGAGGTGGCAAATCAGTGATAATAAGTTTAAATCAAGTCTGATAATGGCGAAAAATAAGATTGCACCAGTGAAACAAATGTCTATTTCCTCGTCTGGAATTATGTGGTGCTCTCATAGCTGCTAGGATGAGAGAACTCATAGTAAAGGAGTTTTCATGGGCGTTTGAGTCAGTTTATCACATAGTTGACTCAACAATTGTAAGATCACAAATTCAAAAGGAGTCCCATGGATTCAACACATTTGTTGCGGTACGCATTGCAGAGATACAAATAAAAACTGATTCAAGGGAATGGTGGTGGGTTGATTCAATTCAAACAAAATGTTGCAGATATGACCTCTAAACCGTGTAGTCCAGAAAAAATTGGTGAAAATTCTGCCTGGCAAAATGGACCAAAATTTCTAACATTACCAATTTCAAAATGGCCTATCAACAAACAAAATTGTGAAAATGAACTAACTGATAGAGTAGGTGTTGTCATGGCTGTTGCTAAAGTAAGTCCAGAACCATGTTATACACATGATTGATGTTAATAGATTTAGTGATTATTACAAACTACTAGAGTTACATGTAGGGTAATGAATGTTTTCAAATGCAGATCCTTTAAGGGCATGCTGAGGGAACCAACAGTTCAAGGAATTATTAAAGCAGAACTAATGTGGGTTAGAGAGATGCAAAGGGACCTGACTGATTGGAAAGTGAGGTTCAGAAGATTAGGACCTTCAATTAAGAATGGAGTCATAGTAGTAGGACAAAGAATTTCTAAGTGGCTAAAGGAAAATTGGAATAGAGAAGACTATATGTTGCTACCAGCAAATCATCCAGTTACTAGATTGTATATATCATATGTACATGGGGTTGACCACGCAGGCATAGAGACTACTTTGGCAAAATTACAAAGAAAATTCTGGGTTCCAGGGGCCAGAAAAATTAATAAAGGCAATAACAAAAAAAATCAATGTGTGACATGTAAGAAGTTAACAAGAAATTAGAAGACCAATGCATGGGTCAAATGAGGATAGAAAGATGAAACCTGCTCCACCTTTCTATTACACAGCCATAGATTTGTTTGGGCCCTTAACAATAAGAGACACGGTTATAAAAAGAGAACTCATGGTAAAGCCTTTGGTGTTATATTTAACTGTTTAGTTACTAGAGCTGTTCATTGATTTGGCTGAAGGATACAGTACTGATGATTTTCTTACCACATTTCAAAGGTTTATTGCTATTAGAGGAGCTCCTAAAGTTATATATTCAGATAAGGGAAACTCAGTTGATATCAGCAAGCAAGAAAATAGAAACCATTGGAGAAAAGGAAGGGGTAACTTGGATCTTTAATATGCCTAGTGACGCACCTTGGTATAATGGGGCAAGTGAAGCACTGATCAAATCTGTCAAAAGGTGTCTTTGTATTATTGTGGGAGATTCTGTGTTGAATTTTGGAGAGTTACAAACTGCTTTGTTTGTATTGCTAATCTGATGAATGAAAGACCAATTGGAACAAAACCTGGATTTAGTTTAGAGTTGGGGGGCTACCTCTGTCCCAATGATCTGTTGCTTGGTCGGTCCACTTGCTTTTGTCCCAAGTGGTATGTACGATATTAGTGGGGATCACAAAAGGAGATTAAAGTTTATACAAAGTATAATAGAATCCTTCTGGAAAAAGTGGCAACGGGACTATTTTCCATCATTGTTAATCAGGCAGAAATGGCATACAACAAGGAGGAATGTAAGAGTTGGAGATGTGGTACTTGTGCAAGATAGTAAGTTGTGAGAGGGGCATGGAAACTAGCACAGGTGATTAGAGCTGATCCAGGACAAGATGGCAATTGTCCGAGATGTTGATTTAAGGTATAAGATTATGAAGCATGGGAAGGATATGATGTAAGTGGATAAGATTATGTGTAGATCAGTACACAGGTTGGTGGTGTTTATTACCAATGAAAGAACAATGTAATCATACGTAGTTTACCCAATTGGATAGGTTATCTGTAATTTGTCACTAATGGTGGGGGGAGTGTATCACTAACATGATAAACTTTCATAATACAATAAGGATATATTTGTTTGAAACAAAATGTTGATGTGGGTTGGAGCGAGTTGTAACTTATTGCGCATCTGGAATATCTTTTGTTTACCCATATTTCAGTGTCGCACGGTTAGCGGGAAGAAGGCGAACTGCCGTAAAATTTTCTAACCACTCTGGTACTGCCTATTGTGTTGAGTGGTGGTGGCTGGTGGTGACAGGTGTTATTCTTATGGATGTAAACACAAGAATGAAGTCAGTGACATGTAAGGCCGGCAAGTGATGGGATATTGTGTTTGGCAATCTCCTACTGGGGTTCAAGGCCTATGATAGTGAGGCCATTGAAGTGAGTGCAATACAGTGTATTATGGATGTTGTATGATATTTCAATTGGAATTGCCCTTATTGGCAATTGGATTCTATGTATATATACAGTAATGCTTTATGATATGAGTACATTTAATTTTGATGCCAAGTGCTTTAGTGGCTACAGTACCATAATTTACAGTGTTATTTACTTACATTGCTATAAACAGTTATTGTTTAGACATACACTATCAATACTGGATTGTTCATGTACTTTACTAGAAGGCTTGTATTAAGGACAAATATTTTTTTTGATAATGAAATTGGGAAAATTAGGGAAAATTCAAAATTTGTATGGCTGGTTGGATTGTATTATTTTTATTACATGGAATATATATATTTTCAGGTTGAAACCTATAGTTGGCAATAAAAACTGTTACTACTTATGGTCCATCCTGGAACATCCCAGTACATTTCAACTTCACTGCCATGGGTGTGCAAGAGGAACTCGTCGCCCTGAAGAGGAAGAGGGCAATCAACAAAGGGAAGTTCACCAGGAAGGTAACTATGTGCAATGAAGGAATCAATCGAGGTGATGATTTATCAGTGTTAACGAAGAACTATGAGGAAATGGTTGAAGCCTTTAAATGCCTAGAGTATCAAAATGTGAACTGATACAATAATATATGAAACGAGGATAAGCTAGCCTATAGTAGTTTAGAAGAAGAAGCCCAGCAATATATTTTAGATAGTGAAAGATTAAAATGTGAAGTAAGTGCAAAAATATTCAAAGGTGTCCAGGATGTAAGGCAACAGATAAATCGAAGGTTAAAGTAAAGAAATTTGAACCACCAATGTTCGAAGGTAATTTAAGAGACTAATCCAACTTTTAAGGAAGATTATGAGAATTTAGTAAAGAGTATATACGGTACTGATCCTATGCTCTCAAAATGTGTCTAGGTGGAGAAGCACTTCAAGCAGTGAAGGGCTCAGAGGGTAATTATGATGAAATGATTCAACGTTTGGATGATATAAATTGGGAATTCAAGAAAGATTGTAGACTTAGTGGTTGGTGAGCTTAGATCTCTGAAGAAAATTTATGATGATGATACCAAAGGATTTATTAAAATGGTCGATCAGGTTGAGCAATGTTGGCTTGATTTAAAAAAGGTAAATCTCTCTGATGAACTTAATAGTGCAAACGTTGTCAGCCATATAGAAAGGTTTTACCTTCCACTTCAAAAGAGAGAATGGGTAAATAATGCAGATGAGGTATCAGTAACTAGCATCTGTTTCCTGAGTTGTTGAAGTTCTTACAGAAGGAGAGAAAAAATTTTGGAATATATGAACTCTAATGTTAGGAGTAGCGGTAGTGATATAAGGCAACAGTCCATCATGTTGATAGCACAGTTGAGAATGAATCGGAATTGATAAAATTGGTGAAAAAAAAAAATGGGGGAAGAACAAAGTATAAAAAATAAGGAATTTGAATCTTGTATTGTTAACTTGACAGAAATGGTGAAAGGTATTAAACCTAAGGCAGATAGTAAGGGGATAGGATGCCTGTTACACAATTCAATTGGTCAATTGTCTGATATAACAGAATGTTATAAATTCAATGGTTGTAGTAGCAAAGAAAGATTTGAGATTATAAAGGGTAATGGAATATGTTTTTAGGTGTCTAAGGGGATATCATCCTGCTCATAGCTGCAAGGTGGGTACATTGTGTGATGTCATTATTGAAGGTAAAGGGCCATACAATCGTAATCATCATCCACTGTTGCATTCTGATAGAGTAGAAAATAGTATTCACAAAGCGATATCAGAAAAGGGATTTGCAGTGTTGTTGAATATCAGTATGGTGAATAGTAAGAACATGCCTGTTAATGTACTGTGGGATCCAGGAGCGGATATTTCATTTATAACAAATAGATGGCTAAGAAATTGGGTTTAAGTGAAAGCATATAAATTTATCCATGATCAAAGTGGGTCAACTGCGGTTGAATATCACTCAAGCAACGAATATTGTGTACCACTAATTGATAAATCTGGTAAGGTTTGGAATGTGAATGCTGTTGATATTAATGAAATAACAGCCAAAATCAAGAAAGTCGACTTATCCAGGGTATCGGAACTTTTGAAGGAATATCAAACTTAGAGCTGAATCGCCCACATGGGGAAATCGATATGCTTATTGGTGCTAATTATTGTGATATTGCCGAGGTTGTTGAAACAAATAAGGGTCTCCAGTTGCTAGAAAATCAGTTTGGGCTCAGCATACGTGGTAGACATGATGAAATTACCAATTAAGTTATTACTAGTAATCATGTGTTTGTGAGAATTCATAACTTTCAAGTTCAGTAATTTGAATGAAATCAGTATTGAGCCAACAGAAAATCTAAAGGATCAGTTAGATAAATTTTTTGCCATAGAAGAAATGGGTAACAGGTGTAATCCACAATGTATCAAATGTATGTGCAGAGGTTGTCCTGGACCCAATTATGTAAGTTTGAAGAAGAAAAGGAAATGAAATTGATTGAGGAAGGATTAACGTATGATGAGAAACACAGAAATGCTGGTTTGTAAGAGGTATCCTTGGATAGAGATCCAAATCATTTGAAAAATAACATAAAGGTAGCAAATGCCAGGTTAAGAACAACAGAGAATAGATTAAGGAAACTTGGGAATGAGTATGCAATAAAATATCAGAAAGAGATTGAAGATATGGTAAGAAGGGGAGTAGCTAGGAAATTAACCAATAAGGAGATTCAAGAGTACAATGGCCCAGTTCACTATATTCATCATCATGAGGTGTTGAAGCCAGAATCTAGTTCAACCCCAGTGCGCATTGTCTTCAATTCTTCAGCATCTTATATGGGACAGAGGTTAAACGATTTATTTTTTTTGGGCTAAGGGCCTGATATTTTGAACAGTTTGCTGGGAGTGTTTGTGTAGATTTAGGCAAGATAATATAGCCATAGTGGGTGACATAGCAAAGATGTACCATACTGTAAACTCAGCACCACTAGATGAACATACGCATAGATTTGTATGGAGGGACTTGGATGATAGTAGGACCACCTGATCAGTATGTTCTTACCCACAGTAACATTTTGGAGATAGGACCCAGTGGTACTATAGCTATGGTAGCTTTGAGACATACAGTAGAACAATTCGGTAAGGAATCCCCGGATGTGCAAGATATGATTCTTAATAATACATATATAGATGATATACTGTATTCTACTGATGCCATCGAGAACGCAATCAAATTAATACAGGATACTGAAAGGGTATTGTCTCAGGAAGTTTCAGAATAAAGCACTGGATAGTCAGCGGGCATTAGTGAAAACTGCAATATAAGAATAATAGAATCTGATAGTGAGAAAATCTTAGGTTTAAATGGAATCCTGTAGATGACTATTTTTCCTTTGCTGTAAGACTCAACTTTACACCAGAATAAGAAAGGTTAGGAGTGGTCCAAATTTAGATTATAGTGAATTTGATTATAAATTTCCCGCCAGAAATATTAACACGCAGAAGATATTGAGTCAAACTTGCATCGTTGTATGATCCATTAGGGTTTGTTATACCAGTATTACTCAAATCTAAGATCTTGATGAGATCCATGATTTCCAAAAGTACTCGAATGGTGGTGGAATCAAGTGGGATGATCCACTTGATGATTCCATGATGAACGAATGGAAAGCATTTTTTCAAAGAATTGTATGACTGGAGTCATTAACTTTTAGAAGACCCTTAAAGCCATCTAATGCTTTTGGTAAGCCGAACCTAGTAATATTTTCTGATGGTAGCACGCAAGCATATGGGGCTTGTGCATATGTGAGGTGCAAATCAGTGATAATAAGTTTAAATCAAGTCTGATAATGGCGAAAAACTAGATTGCACCAGTGAAACAAATGTCTATTCTCGTCTGGAATTATGTGGTGCTCTCATAGCTTGCTAGATGAGAGAACTCATAGTAAAGGAGTTTTCATGGGCGTTTGAGTCAGTTTATCACATAGTTGACTCACATTGTAGATCACAATTCAAAAGGAGTCCCATGGATTCAACACATTTGTTGCGGTACGCATTGCAGAGATACAAATAAAAACTGATTCAAGGGAATGGTGGTGGGTTGATTCAATTCAATGTTTGCGATATGACCTCTAAAACCGTGTAGTCCAGAAAAAATGGTGAAAATTCTGCCTGGCAAAATGGACCAAATTTCTAACATTACCAATTTCAAATGGCCTATCAAACAAAATTGTGAAAATGAACTAACTGATAGAGTAGTGTTGTCATGGCTGTTGCTAAAGTAAGTCAGAACCATGTTATACACATGATTGATGTTTAATAGATTTAGTGATTATTACACTACTAAGAGTTACATGTAGGGTATGAATGTTTTCAAATGCAGATCCTTTAAGGGCATGCTGAGGGAACCACAGTTCAAGGAATTATTAAAGCAGAACTAATGTGGGTTAGAGAGATGCAAAGGGACCTGACTGATTGGAAAGTGAGGTTCAGAAGATTAGGACCTTCAATTAAGAATGGAGTCATAGTAGTAGGACAAAGAATTTCTAAGTGGCTAAAGGAAAATTGGAATAGAGAGACTATATGTTGCTACCAGCAAATCATCCAGTTACTAGATTGTATATATCATATGTACAGGGGTGGGGGTTGACCACGCAGGCATAGAGACTACTTTGGCAAATTACAAAGAAAATTCTGGTTCCAGGGGCCAGAAAATTAATAAAGGCAATAAAAAATCAATGTGTGACATGTAAGAAGTTAAGAAATTAGAAGACCAATGCATGGGTCCAAATGAGGATAGAAAAGAATGAAACCTGCTCCACCTTTCTATTACACAGCCATAGATTTGTTTGGGCCCTTAACAATAAGAGACACGGTTTAAAAAGAGAACTCATGGTAAAGCCTTTGGTGTTATATTAACTGTTTAGTTACTAGAGCTGTTCACTTGGATTTGGCTGAAGGATACAGTACTGATGATTTTTCTTACCACATTTCAAAGGTTTATTGCTATTAGAGGAGCTCCTAAAGTATATTCAGATAAGGGAACTCAGTTGATATCAGCAAGCAAGAAAATAGAAACCATTGGAGAAAAGGAAGGGGTAACTTGGATCTTTAATATGCCTAGTGACGCACCTTGGTATAATGGGGCAAGTGAAGCACTGATCAAATCTGTCAAAAGGTGTCTTTGTATTATTGTGGGAGATTCTGTGTTGAATTTTGGAGAGTTACAACTGCTTTGTTTGGTATTGCTAATCTGATGAATGAAAGACCAATTGGAACAAAACCTGGATTTAGTTTAGAGTTGGGGGGCTACCTCTGTCCCAATGATCTGTTGCTTTGGTCGGTCCACTTGCTTTTGTCCAAGTGGTATGTACGATATTAGTGGGGATCACAAAAGGAGATTAAAGTTTATGCAAAGTATAATAGAATCCTTCTGGAAAAAGTGGCAACGGGACTATTTTCCATCATTGTTAATCAGGCAGAAATGGCATACAACAAGGAGGAATGTAAGAGTTGGAGATGTGGTACTTGTGCAAGTAGTAATGTTGTGAGAGGGGCATGGAAACTAGCACAGGTGATTATAGCTGATCCAGGACAAGATGGCATTGTCGAGATGTTGATTTAAGGTATAAGATTATGAAGCATGGGAAGGGATATGATGGTGAAGTGGATAAGATTATGTGTAGATCAGTACACAGGTTGGTGGTGTTATTACCAATAGAAGAACAATGTAATCATACGTAGTTTACCCAATTGGATAGGTTATCTGTAATTTGTCACTAATGGTGGGGGAGTGTATCACTAACATGATAAACTTCATAATACAATAAGGATATATTTGTTTGAAAAATGTTGATGTGGGTTGGAGCGAGTTGTAACTTATTGCGCATCTGGAATATCTTTTGTTTACCCATATTTCAGTGTCGCACGGTTAGCGGGAGAAGGCGAACTGCCGTAAAATTTTCTAACCACTCTGGTACTGCCTATTGTGTTGAGTGGTGGTGGCTGGTGGTGACAGGTGTTATTCTTAATGGATGTAAACACAAGAATGAAGTCAGTGACATGTAAGGCCGGTCAAGTGATGGGAGGGATTGGTGTTTGGCAATCTCCTACTGGGGTTCAAGGACCTATGATAGTGAGGCCATTGAAGTGAGTGCAATACAGTGTATTATGGATGTTGTATGATATTTCAATTGGAATTGCCCTTATTGGTAATTGGATTCTATGTATATATACAGTAATGCTTTATGATATGAGTACATTTAATTTGATGCCAAGTGCTTAGGTGGCTACAGTACCATAATTTACAGTGTTTATTTACTTACATTGCTATAAACAGTTATTGTTAGACATACACATATCAATACTGGATTGTTTCATGTACTTTACTAGAAGGCTTGTATTAAGGACAAATATTTTTTTGATAATGAAATTGGGAAAATTAGGGAAAATTCAAAATTTTGTATGGCTGGTTGGGATTGTATTATTATTTTTTATTACATGGAGAATATATATTTCAGGTTGAAACCTATAGTTGGCAATAAAAACTGTTACTACTTATGGTCCATCCTGGAACATCCCAGTACATTTCAACTTCAACTTCACCTGCCATGGGTGTGCAAGAGGAACTCGTCGCCCTGAAGAGGAAGAGGGGCAATCAACAAAGGGAAGTTCACCAGGAAGGTAAACTATGTGCAATGAAGGAATCAATCGAGGTGATGATTTATCAGTGTTAACGAAGAACTATGAGGAAATGGTTGAAGCCTTTAAATGCCTAGAGTATCAAAATGATGAACTGATACAATTTATATATGAAAACGAGGATAAGCTACTCACCTCACGAGTAGTTTTAAAGCAAGAACAAGAAAGCCCAGCAATATATTTTAGATAGTGAAAGATTAAAATGTGGAAGTAAGTGCAAAAATATTCAAAGGTGTCCAGGATGTAAAGGCAACAGATAAATCGAAGGTTAAAGTAAAGAAATTTTGAACCACCAATGTTCGAAGGTAATTTAAGAGACTATCCAACTTTTAAGGAAGATTATGAGAATTTAGTAAAGAGTATATACGGTACTGATCCATATGCTCTCAAAACAAATGTGTCTAGGTGGAGAAGCACTTCAAGCAGTGAAGGGCTCAGAGGGTAATTATGATGAAATGATTCAACGTTTGGATGATACAAATTTGGAATTCCAGAAAGATTGTAGAACTTAGTGGTTGGTGAAGCTTAGATCTCTGAAGAAAATTTATGATGATGATACCAAAGGATTTATTAAAATGGTCGATCAGGTTGAGCAATGTTGGCTTGATTTAAAAAAGGTAAATCTCTCTGATGAACTTATAGTGCAAACGTTGTCAGCCATATAGAAAAGGTTTTACCTTCACTTCAAAGAGAGAATGGGTAATTAAAGCAGATGAGGTATCAGTAACTAGCAATCTGTTTCCTGAGTGTTGAAGTTCTTACAGAAGGAGAGAAAAATTTTGGAATATATGAACTCTAATGTTAGGAGTAGCGGTAGTGATAATAAGGCGGAAAACAGTCCAAATCATGTTGACAGCACAGTTGAGAATGAATCGGAATTGAATAAAATTGGTGAAAAAAAATGGGGGAAGAACAAAGTATAAAAATAAGGAATTTGAATCTTGTATTGTTAACTTGACAGAAATGGTGAAAGGTATTAAAAAAACCTAAGGCAGATAGTAAGGGGATAGGATGCCTGTTACACAATTCAATTGGTCATGATATAACAGAATGTTATAAATTCAATGGTTGTAGTAGCAAGAAAGATTTGAGATTATAAAGGGTAATGGAATATGTTTTAGGTGTCTAAGGGGATATCATCCTGCTCATAGCTGCAAGGTAGGTACATTGTGTGATGTCATTATTGAAGGTAAAGGGCCATGCAATCGTAATCATCATCCACTGTTGCATTCGATAGAGTAGAAAATAGTATTCACAAAGCGATATCAGAAAAGGGATTTGCAGTGTTGTTGAATATCAGTATGGTGAATAGTAAGAACATGCCTGTTAATGTACTGTGGGATCCAGGACAAGCGGGAGTATTTCATTTATAACAAATAGGATGGCTAAGAAAATTGGGTTTAAGTGGAAAGCATATAAATTTATCCATGATCAAAGTGGGCAATGCGGTTGAATATCACTCAAGCAACGAATATTGTGTACCACTAATTGATAAATCTGGTAAGGTTTGGAATGTGAATGCTGTTGGTAGGTTAATGAAATAACAGCCAAAATCAAGAAAGTAGACTTATCCAGGGTATCTGAACTTTTTGAAGGAATATCAAACTTAGAGCTGAATCGCCCACATGGGAAAGCGATATGCTTATTGGTGCTAATTATTGTGAAATATTGCCAAGGGTTGTTGAAACAAATAAGGGTCTCCAGTTGCTAGAAAATCAGTTTGGGCTCAGCATACGTGGTAGACATGATGAAATTACCAATTCAAGTTATTACTAGTAATCATGTGTTTGTGAGAATTCATAAACTTTCAAGTTCAGTAAATTTGAATGAAATCAGTATTGAGCCAACAGAAAATCTAAAGGATCAGTTAGATAAATTTTTTGCCATAGAAGAAATGGGAAACAAGGTGTAATCCACAATGTATCAAATGTATGTGCAGAGGTTGTCCTGGACCCAATTATGTAAGTTTGAAAGAAGAAAAGGAAATGAAATTGATTGAGGAAGGATTAACGTATGATGAGAAACAGAAATGCTGGTTTGTAAGGTATCCTTGGATAAGAGATCCAAATCATTTGAAAAATAACATAAAGGTAGCAAATGCCAGGTTAAGAACAACAGAGAATAGATTAAGGAAACTTGGGAATGAGTATGCAATAAAATATCAGAAAGAGATTAAGAAAAGAGATTGAAAGATATGGTTAGAAGGGGAGTAGCTAGGAAATTAACCAATAAGGAGATTCAAGAGTACAATGGCCCAGTCACTATATCTCATCATGAGGTGTTTTGAAGCCAGAATTATCTAGTTCAACCCCAGTGCGCATTGTCTTCAATTCTTCAGCATCTATATGGGACAGAGGTTAAACGATTTTTGGGCTAAGGGGCCTGATATTTGGAACAGTTTGCTGGGAGTGTTTGTGTAGATTTAGGCAAGATTAATATAGCCATAGTGGGTGACATAGCAAAGATGTACCATACTGTAAAACTCAGCACACTAGATGAACATACGCATAGATTTGTATGGAGGGACTTGGATGATAGTAGGCCACCTGATCAGTATGTTCTTACCACAGTAACATTTGGAGATAGGCCCAGTGGTACTATAGCTATGGTAGCTTTGAGACATCAGTAGAACAATTCGGTAAGGAATCCCCGGATGTGCAAGATATGATTCTTAATAATACATATATAGATGATATACTGTATTCTACTGATGCCATCGAGAACGCAATCAAAATTAATACAGGATACTGAAAGGGTATTGTCTCAGGGAAGTTTCAGAATAAAGCACTGGATAGTCAGCGGGCATTATGAAAAACTGCAATATAAGAATAATAGAATCTGATAGTGAGAAAATCTTAGGTTTAAAATGGAATCCTGTAGATGACTATTTTTCCTTTGCTGTAAGACTCAACTTTACACCAAGAATAAGAAAGGTTAGGAGTGGTCCAAATTTAGATATAGGTGAATTTGATTATAAATTTCCAGAAAATATTAACACGCAGAAGAAAGATATGAGTCAAATTGCATCGTTGTATGATCCATTAGGGTTGGTTATACCAGTATTACTCAAATCTAAGATCTTGATGAGATCCATGATTTCCAAAAAGTAACTCGAATGGTGGTGGAATCAAGTGGGGGATGATCCACTTGATGATTCCAATTGAATGAACGAATGGAAAGCATTTTTCAAAGAATGTATGGACTGGAGTCATTAACTTTAGAAGACCCTTAAAGCCATCTAATGCTTTTGGTAAGCCGAACCTAGTAATATTTTCTGATGGTAGCACGCAAGCATATGGGGCTTGTGCATATGTGAGGTGGCAAATCAGTGATAATAAGTTTAAATCAAGTCTGATAATGGCGAAAAATAAGATCCTGCACCAGTGAAACAAATGTCTATTCCTCGTCTGGAATTATGTGGTCTTCTCATAGCTGCTAGGATGAGAGAACTCATAGTAAAGGAGTTTTCATGGGCGTTTGAGTCAGTTTATCACATAGTTGACTCAACAATTGTAAGATCACAAATTCAAAAGGAGTCCCATGGATTCAACACATTTGTTGCGGTACGCATTGCAGAGATACAAATAAAAACTGATTCAAGGGAATGGTGGTGGGTTGATTCAATTCAAAATGTTGCAGATATGACCTCTAAACCGTGTAGTCCAGAAAAAATTGGTGAAAATTCTGCCTGGCAAAATGGACCAAAATTTCTAACATTACCAATTTCAAAATGGCCTATCAAACAAAATTGTGAAAATGAACTAACTGATAGAGTAGGTGTTGTCATGGCTGTTGCTAAAGTAAGTCAGAACCATGTTATACACATGATTGATGTTAATAGATTTAGTGATTATTACAAACTACTAAGAGTTACATGTAGGGTAATGAATGTTTTCAAATGCAGATCCTTTAAGGGCATGCTGAGGGAACCAACAGTTCAAGGAATTATTAAAGCAGAACTAATGTGGGTTAGAGAGATGCAAAGGGACCTGACTGATTGGAAAGTGAGGTTCAGAAGATTAGGACCTTCAATTAAGAATGGAGTCATAGTAGTAGGACAAAGAATTTCTAAGTGGCTAAAGGAAAATTGGAATAGAGAAGGACCTATATGTTGCTACCAGCAAATCATCCAGTTACTAGATTGTATATATCATATGTACATGGGGTTGACACGCAGGCATAGAGACTACTTTGGCAAAATTAGAAAAAGAAAATTCTGGGTTCCAGGGGCCAGAAAATTAATAAAGGCAATAAAAAATCAATGTGTGACATGTAAGAAGTTAACAAAGAAATTAGAAGACCAATGCATGGGTCAAATGAGGATAGAAAGAATGAAACCTGCTCCACCTTTCTATTACACAGCCATAGATTTGTTTGGGCCCTTAACAATAAGAGACACGGTTAAAAAGAGAACTCATGGTAAAGCCTTTGGTGTTATATTTAACTGTTTAGTTACTAGAGCTGTTCACTTGGATTGGCTGAAGGATACAGTACTGATGATTTTCTTACCACATTTCAAAGGTTGGTTTATTGCTATTAGAGGAGCTCCTAAAGTTATATATTCAGATAAGGGAACTCAGTTGATATCAGCAAGCAAGAAAATAGAAACCATTGGAGAAAAGGAAGGGGTGGGTAACTTGGATCTTTAATATGCCTAGTGACGCACCTTGGTATAATGGGGCAAGTGAAGCACTGATCAAATCTGTCAAAAGGTGTCTTTGTATTATTGTGGGAGATTCTGTTGAATTTGGAGAGTTACAAACTGCTTTGTTTGGTATTGCTAATCTGATGAATGATAAAGACCAATTGGAACAAAACCTGGATTTAGTTTAGAGTTGGGGGGCTACCTCTGTCCCAATGATCTGTTGCTTGGTCGGTCCACTGCTTTTGTCCAAGTGGTATGTACGATATTAGTGGGGATCACAAAAGGAGATTAAAGTTTATGCAAAGTATAATAGAATCCTTCTGAAAAAGTGGCAACGGGACTATTTCCATCATTGTTAATCAGGCAGAAATGGCATACAACAAGGAGGAAAATGTAAGAGTTGGAGATGTGGTACTTGTGCAAGATAGTAATGTTGTGAGAGGGGCATGGAAACTAGCACAGGTGATTTAGAGCTGATCCAGGACAAGATGGCATTGTCCGAGATGTTGATTTAAGGTATAAGATTATGAAGCATGGGAAGGGATATGATGGTGAAGTGGATAAGATTATGTGTAGATCAGTACACAGGTTGGTGGTGTTATTAACCCAAATAGAAGAACAATGTAATCATACGTAGTTTACCCAATTGGATAGGTTATCTGTAATTTGTCACTAATGGTGGGGGAGTGTATCACTAACATGATAAAACTTCATAAATACAATAAGGATATATTGTTTGAAAAAGTGTGATGTGGGTTGGAGCGAGTTGTAACTTATTGCG
>NC_087209.1:18785851-18795851 GCF_015104395.2 Macrobrachium nipponense | reverse complement strand
ACAGTTACTTTGTAAATACACACGTAAAACCTTATTCGGCATAAGAAGGTACATGCGTATTGAATTCGTTCCTCAAAAGGCACAAGTTTTTCTTCATAAATATATATAAGTGAACCATCAAATTTCTCTGAATTTTTTCTCTGCTTATGGTTCATATTACCAAATGTGCAAAAATAAGGAAATAAGAGTAAAAGTAATCTAGGAATATTAAAGAAACTAATGTTAATTCAGATGGTACAAGAATAAAAGCGACTGATTATCAATACGTATTAGGGAGTAAGTATAGTAGATTACATAGAACTAGATATGAGGTGAGTCACAGAACGAGTTGAGAGAGAGAGAGAGAGAGAGAGAGAGAGAGAGCGGGGTGTATCAAAAGACTCAGAGGAGACTTAAAAACTAGCTGTGGAAGCTAAGGTTAGAGTGTACGGAGAAATTGTTGACCCAACTGTCCATTATCGAGAAAGAAAAAATTGAAGCTATTGAGATGAACTGTTTGCTTAGCATATGAGCCGTAGGAAGAACTGTGTGCGCGAGCAATATGGAGATACTAAACAGAACAAGTGTAAACAAGTAAAAAATGCGTGGAAGGCAATCGAGCTTTCTGTACAACATATTATCAAGGCCACCGAAAATAGATCTATCTTTCAGTGGTATGGGTATGATGATTGTATGAACTGCGGCCCATGAAACTTTAACCACGGCCCAATGGTGGCCTGTCCTATATAGGTGCCAGACGCACGATTATGTCTAACTTTAACCTTAAATAAAATAAAAACTACTGAGGCTAGAGGTCTGAAATTTGTTATGTTTGATGATTGGAGAGTGGATGATCAACATAGCAATTTGTAGCCGTATAGCCTCAGTAGTTTTTAAGACCTGAGGACGGAGAGAAAAAGTGCGGACAGAAAAAAATGCGGACGGACAGACAAAAACTAAAAGGTAGGCGTAGAAAAAAAAAAAAGATAGATCAGAGTGTCTTCATAATATGTTGCCTTTTAGCAATAATGGAAGTCGACTGGGTGGTGAGAAGCGTAAGTCATTTATAAGTGTGAGAACGGAGGAAGAGTGGAAGACCTCGAAAGTGCTCGATAGATGGCGGGAAGGAGGTACTGGAAAGGACTTCAGTTTTAAAGGATACCAAGAATCCTGAAGGTAAATAACGCAATATGTGAGCGCACGTGTGCATATGTGGGTGTGTGTGTGTGTGTGTGTGTGATGGGGGTGGGGGGGTTAGAAGCACTGCTGATGACTTATGGCCAAGTGTATGAGGCCATGTATTAGGCATTCACTATTGTACAAGACGGCAGTGACTGTTACCGCTGTTTTTTTACTCTGGAGCCATCCCATATCAAATAAGAAAAATGTATGTAATATATATATATAAGTAATATAGTATATATATAAATAAATATATATATATATACTATATATATATATATAATATATTATATATATGTATAAATATATTATGTCTATATATATATATATATTATATATATATATTATTATATATAATATATATATATATGTAATTATATTTATTATATTATATATATATAACTTTTATATATGTATATATACATAATAAATATATATATATATATATTATATTATATATATATATATATACAATAAAAAAATAACGACCACTCAAAAGAATCTCCTTTCAGAGGCACATCACCGACAGGTATTTATCATCTAATGTTGCGTCGCAACAAACGTCTTTAACCCAACGCGAAAATCTTCAAAATCGTCCCAGTCTTCCCTTGAGCGATTACCTTCACCTAGAAACTTACAGAAATCCACTTTCGAACGTAATCCGATCTGCAGGGTTTCTTTGCCTCGAGGCTCCGAGAGACACCGTCTCTTGACACAAGAGCGAGAATCGCTCGTGTCACGAAATACCACCTACTGTAAGTTGCATGTAAAAAATAAATAAATAAATAAATAAATAAATAAATAAAAACTCCCTTGGGGAATTATAGCGATTTTCAAAGATCTATAGTAATGGACGCTTTCTAAGTAAGAGACATTTAATCTAAAGATCTTCCCCTCCACTGGAGACTTCGTCTGTGCGAAAAAAACTACCTTTATTCACTAAATCAATATTAAACGCATCTAAAATAATGGACGTCTTTTAACTGAGAGCTATTTTAAAGTGGTGATTCTCTCCTTACACTAAAGACCACAGAATTGCCCTTCTTTCAAATTCATGAAAATAATTATTGTTATAGTGGATTCACATCAACCGTGCATTTGATGTCTAGGCCAGGCCCTTACGACGCTCCCGATTGGCTGTTGATAAGCCAATCACAGGGCTAGAAACTCTCACTCTAGAGAGAGTGTTCACATGGGTAGGATCTATGTTCCACCTCTCCTGAGGGATACTTTTGAAAGACGTATACCTTAGAAGAAGTGGAACATAGATCCTACCCGTGTGAACTCTCGAGAGAGACTGAGATCTTCCAGCCCTGTGAGTGGCTTATCAACAGCCAATCAGAAACGTCGTAAGGGACTGGCCTAGACGTTAAATGCACGGTTGATGTGAATCTACTATGGCCATCTCGAAAATAGAATGATACTCGTTTCCTTGAAGAACAGCGTGTAATAGGCGCCAATATCCTTTTAATATTGTAAATCAATGTTCGTCCTGTCCTCAACCTTCCCAAAACGTTTCAGAGAACACCCCGTACTTCCTAATAAATCATCTTCAGTATAAAAACCATAAAAACAATTCTCACTCTTACTTTGAAATAAGCAAAGCTCTCTAAAAAAAAACTTGGAGTAATCTATAGTCTTCACACGAAATGTTAAAAGAGAATCCTCCAACAAAAGCAGAAATATCTTGTGTCATTTAAAAAATAAAGAATCCTCAGTCATTGTCATTCTAACACCCTTAGAGTAACATCATATATACATGCAAACATACATTAGATTTAATATATATATATATATATATCTATATATATTATAATATATATATATATTATATATATATAATAACATACAATCTAATATAAATAAATTCTTCAATTAAAACAGGATATGTCTCAAGTACAAAAGACCCATTAAAACACCGGTTTAACGCTTTAAAACATAGTGTTTTAATGGGCCTTTTATACTTTAATATATATATATAATATAATATATATATATGTGTGTGTGTGTGTGTGTGTGTGTGTGTGTGTGTGTGTACACATTTATATATAATCTTTACATGACATTCTTTCATCCAGGAGAACGTTATAGTATCTTACAAAGGGCTTTGGACATTTCTCAGATGCGGCGGATGATGGATGGTTGTCCAAACTTCGATGAAGTTTCATAAATCGTTTGACTTTTAAATCTTTCCCTTTTATAGATCGTCATTACGCTGTTACCGGGACGATTTATGGCTACGTTTTAGGCGCAAAGTTTTCTGCCATTAATGGAATCATCTGAATCTTTTCGGTTTTTATTTCCTGCCACTACTACCAGTACAATAATAATAATAATAATAATAATAATAATAATAATAATAATAATAATAATAATAATAATAATAATAATATAGAAAGAACAAATAAAATATCAACAAAGACTCAAGAAATTATACATACATAAATACACGTATGTGAGAGAGAGAGAGAGAGAGAGAGAGAGAGAGAGAGAGAGAGAGAGAGAGAGAGAGAAATTTATATATATTTATAGCAATATATGTAGCAATGTCGCTTAAAAAAAGCCTTGGTACATCATCGAAAATAGACTAAATATACAACTTTAAATAAATATTTTTGAAAAACAAAATAGAAAGGCGAATGACCAAACTTATCGCAACAGAGGTCAAATCAGATCTGAGAGAGGCAGCAGTTAATAAAAGCGTTAAATTTTCCCAAGTTTTTTTAAAGGAAAAAATAAATTGCCGAAGAAAAAGAGTGAAGACTTGAACAGCCAAACAATGTCTTCCACCTCGCAAGGCTACAACAGCTGATGAAGGAAGAAGTGAGTAAGGGGCATAATCTTCCCCCCCACGAGGGGTCAGGGGGTCATTATTAGGCTATAACCCTGGTCATCGTTGCCCGCTTATAAACACTGCGCCGAGGCTTATAAAAGGCTAACTAGAACGTAAAAGGCCAAGGCTTATAAAAGGCTAACAAGGACGGAAAAGAATAATTACTTTGAAATTGTAATATTTTGGGAAAACTAAATCTGAGCGCACGCGAACATTTTCTACAAAAAATATTTAGTGATTGTGTCTATACGTAACATATGTATAATTAATAATAATGAAAGAGAAAAACGTCAAACTTCGTAAAACTGGGAAGACTAAATCTCACCGCACGTGAACATTTTCTACAAAAATATCTAGTGATTATGTCACTACGTAACTTATGTATTATTAATAAAAATATAAAACCTCGTACGGCTGACATCCCCTGCAACTCTCAAAGAACACACGACCTTCCCCCGTTCGTATCGTTTTATTCTTACAATTAGACCAACAATGCAATATTTGCAAGCAAAACATTGACATATCTGCGTCCTTTCCAGTGTAAACTATCAATAGCCAATATCGTCAACTTTCCCCTAACACCACACAAAGAGAGAGAGAGAGAGAGAGAGAGAGAGAGAGAGAGAGAGAGAGGAATAATATATAAATTTCACAAGGACCAGCAGGGAGAAAGACATTGATGACTTAGGGGCAGGGTAAGGGAGGGGGTGAGGGGGAGGGGAGAGGGGGTGGTTTAGAAAGGGAAGGGGGAGAGGGTAGGAAAGGCACGGCTGTCGTGTAGATAAAACTTGTGCTGTGCATATGACCTTTGATGGTGCCTGATCTGTTATTGAAAAGAAAATAAAAAAATAATTTGATAGGAGACATAACAATAGGCACCGATTGTTTTCAGATTAATAAATGACAATAGACGGTAGGAGAGAGAGAGAAGAGAGAGAGAGAGAGAGAGAGAGAGAGAGAAGGGGGGGGGGGGGTGAGTGCTGGATGTTAATGAAATGGAGACTCTGAAAGACAAAGGTTTTTCCACCGGAGAGGAATGAGAAAGGGGAGCTGATAAATTATTGGCAAACGCAGGAAGGGAAAAGCATAAAGACAAGGAGAGAGAGAGAGAGAGAGAGAGAGAGAGAGAGAGAGAGAGAGAGAGATGAGAGAGAGGTGGGGGGGAATATAGACGAAATAAACGTTCTGCCAAACCATACGAGTGACGCTTACGTTGTGTGTGTATATATATATATATATATATATATATATAATATATATATATACATATATATATATACATACATACAGCAAGCTACAAATAATGTCCTTTAATATCTAATTCACTCTACCTATATATATAATATATATATATATATATGATATATAATATATATATATATATATATCAATTTCCAGGAAACCATGAATTTTAAATGTAAAATACCACTAAGAATCAAAGACATGCACTTGACTGCTATCACCATCATTCAGAATACAAAGAAAATTGTCTAAATTACATAATTTCCTCTTCCTTGTGTTACTTTTAATTTAAACACACACACGGACAAACCACACACTCGCACATATAAATAGATACGATAGACAGATAGATAGATAGATAGATAGGCAGGTACATAAATGGACAAACAAAGACAAACTCCGGGCCACAACATAAAAGAGTACAGAGCCATTCGGGAGGATACGGGTCCCAGGGTCAGACGTAAAGTCCCATTAGGCACGGGGTTATAAGCCTAATCACTATAAAAGGCTAGGATCTCGGGAGATAGGGCTAAAAGAAAGAACTGTGGGTGGCAGATGGTACTGACCATGTAATCCAGGGGTTCTTAACCTTTGGAAGACTCCAGACCCGCCAGTGATTTGTCCAGTATGGTTCCATACCCCCTTTGCTTAAGTCCGCTTAAGTCCTTTTTGTTGACAATATAAATTAATATACATACTTAGTTTAATACATACTTTCAGTATGATTGGCTAGGAATAGAACATACAAGAAAAACAAAAGCATTTAGAGTTTGATATAGTTATCTATTTACAAAATGTACCCATGTATCCACTGAAACATTAAAATCAAATATATACAAATATCCAGAGATCAAGTCCCATACTCCCTGCACGTGGTACTCATGCCCCTAACGGGTATGGCTACCCCCTGTTAAGAATCTCAGATGTAATGCCTTTACCGAGGTCCTCTTTTTGAAATAACTGGTTGTTATATTGGTTACGTTTGCTTTTCAATATTTATATTATAATTTCAACATGATTGTGATGGAAAGCATCCTGATTTAAAAAACACAGTTCTTATCAGTATTACTTACATTAGATATTTAATAATATCTATCATAACTCTAATACACTTATAATGAAAAACATTACTATAGACTGTATCAAACATTAATGGTATTTAATAGCAATTAGCAAATGCAACGTCTTTATTTTATGAAATACATAATCAATGTTATATGCATGTTATGTGTCAATGTTTAATGACGAGGAAATCAATGTTTGACGAATGCCAGATGATTATTCAATAAAAAATTAATATAGTATATATATATATATATATATATATATATATATATATATATATTACATATATATATATATATATATATATATATATATATATATATATAAGTAAATATACAAATCTATGTAGATTATATATATATATATATATATATATATATATATGCATATATACATACCTACATATATATAAATATATTATACGCATTAAGCTACAAATGTCCTTTTCTATAATATTATTCTCTCTACCACGGAATTAATATATTTTCATATGTGTATCTTCGGTTAACATATATGAAAATATATTAATTCCGAGGTGGAGCGAATTAGATATTAAAGGACATTTGTAGCCTAATGCGTATATATGAATCACGATGATGTGATAAGATTTTAAATAAATAAAAAATAAATAAATAAATAAATAAATAAATAAATATACATACCCAGTAAGCTATTAACATCATTTAATAAATTCATAAACATTTCAAAATCCTGCAAAAAAAAAGCAAAAAAAAAAAAAGCGAGTTATTAACAGACTTCAAAAAACGAAATCGGAGTTCAATGCGACGGATCGTCGTTAAAAAAAAGAAAAAAAAAAAAAAACGTAACATTTCGAAAAGTTTCGACTAACGAAAATGTCGAGTCCATTTACGAGTTGTCGTTCTGAGGTATGGATAAAAATGTATTTGGCGTTAATAGCGTCTCTCGTAAAAAGCTTAACACATTAATGACTGCGTAGTTTTCCAATGATTCTGGCTGTCAAAAACAAAAATAAAAAATAAATTTAGGATTTTTTCCAAAATCGATTTATATATTATGTTTTGTACTGTATATCTCTGATGCCACGCCAAGTCCGGTATTAGTTTAATATACTGGCGTGTACGTATATATGTATGTATTATACATATACATATATGTGTGTATCTGTATACTTATGTATATATGATGTGTGTATATATATGTATATATATATACATATATATATATATATATATATATATATATATATATATATATATATATATATATATATATATATATATATATATAGAAACATGAATGTGCGTATCATTGTACATTCATATACATGCATACGAGTATATGTGTGTGTATATATATATATATATATATATATATATATATATATATATATATATATATATATATATATATATATGTGTATATATATTAAAACATATATATATATATATATATATATATATATATATATATATATATACACACACACATATATATATAGACACAAACCCGCACACACACACAAAGTGTATGTGTACAAACGCCGTATATAAAAGCATTAAATCTATTTTGTAAGATACTACCAATAACAGTGTCATGTATCACGATCACCCAGTATAAAAAGCATCGTGGATCCTTCGTCGCCAGAGATCATCTGATATTTTACGGTCTGCTATAACGCCGCTTATTTCCGGGGGAAACCAAATCTCTCTCTCTCTCTCTCTCTCTCTCTCTCTCGCTCTCTCTCTCTCTCTCTCTCTCTCTCAAAGCTTATGCTTCTTTGTGGCAAGATGTATTTTTCTTCTCTCTCTCTTATTACTATCAGTATTAAATGAAGGAGAAAAACACGCAAACCATCATAGTGATGAATGCGCAGGGTTTAGTTACGAGTAACTCAAAAAGAAAAATAGAGTACTTAGAAGAACTAACCCAAAATGAAAAAGAAAATAGATATAATGAATATAAGTGAACCTGGTATTCCCAGAGACTGGGAATGATGATCAAATAAAAGGGTTCCAAACTTATAGATCAGATAGAAAAAATAGGAATCAAGGGGGAACCGCAATATATGGGAAAGACAAAAAACAAGGAAAAATATATGAGAAATATAGTAACTCAGAATGTGAACTAATAGCGGTAGAATTTGAATCTGAAAAATTGATGAACATAGTAATATATAGACCTCCTAATACTAAAGAGTTTGACTTAATAATTGAAAATTGAAAAAATTGGATGATATATGTAGAAATCACAAGGACTGGACTATTCTCCTATCTGGTGACTTCAACTTTCTTTCGTAGAATGGAAAGAAACGAATAGGAGATTGTGGTTGTACTTTATACATATAAAAAAGAGAGTAATAGTAGTGCAGAAGATAAGAGGCAATTTGAAAAGCTATTAGATATGCTACTAGATACAACATTCAACAAATAAATCACCTAGCCAAAAAGAAAGGAAAATACTTTAGACCTAGTATTTGTGAACGAGATGAATTAGTTAAAGAAATAATAGTTTATAATGCGTATTTCAGACCATAATGTCATAGAATTAAACAGTTCATTCCAAAGCAAGTGAAAATAGAGATAAGCAAGAAATGAAAAAGTGGGAAGGATATGGAAAATACAACTTCTACAGTAAAAATATAAAATGGTCAGAAATTAATGAAGAATTAAACAAAGATTGGGATAACATTTTCGTAAGTGATGACATAAGGGTAAATACGGAGATATTATATAAAAAATATTGGAGATAATAGTAAAAAGGAAAAATATATACCGAAGAAGAAAAGTAAACATCATTCATGCATACCAAGAGACAGAAGGATCTTGTTCCAGAAAATCAGAAAGTGGAAAAAGGTCTTGCAAAAGAAAAAAATGCATGGAAAGTTATAAAACTAAAAAGTAAGATAGAAAATGCAGAACAAAAGATTATACAATCAAAGAAAATGAAAAACGGGACTTGGAAGAAAAAACCCTATTAAAATATCAAGCAAAACCCCAAACTATTATTTTACTCATATGCGAAGAAGATGAATAAAAGAAGAATAGAAATAGGCCCTCTGAGAATTGAAGGGAGATTAACGAATGTGAAAAAAAGGAAATTTGCAACATACTGGCAGAACGATATAAGAGAGAATTCACCCCTAGAAATAGATAATGAAGATAATGATATAGAAGTAAGGGATGAAAATAGTGAATATTTAGTGACATAGATATTAATGAAAGCTGATATTGTGCAGGCTATTAATGAAATTAAAAATGGAGCTGCTGCAGGGCCTGATGGAATTCCTGCTATTTTGTTAAAGAAAGTAGTTTCATTCTATCGCAAAGCCACTTGCAATATTATTAAGACAAAGTGTAGATACAGGCAAGATATATGATGAGCACAAATTAGCATATATTACCCCTACTTTCAAAAGTGGATCAAGACTAGAGGCAAGTAAATTATAGGCCTGTGAGTCTAACATCACATATTATGAAAAAAGTGTATGAAAGGGTAATGAAGAAAAATATTATGAAACATTTAATAAAAAATAATTTGTTTAACTAAAGGACAACATGGTTTCGTACCCGGAAAAAGTACACAAACCCAACTGTTAGTCCACCGTGAAAACATATTCAAAAATATGAAAAGCGGAAATGAAACAGAGTGGTTTATTTAGACTTTGCAAAAGCTTTGATAAAGTAGACCATAATATATTAGCGAAGAAAATTAGAAAAC
>NC_087209.1:18750851-18775851 GCF_015104395.2 Macrobrachium nipponense | reverse complement strand
ACCTCTATTTTAACCACTTTTAATTACTTCTCCAATCCAGCAGGATCTTAATTAAACGCTAAAGACTATCGATAATTTAATACTTAACTAAAAAAACTAAATTCCAATATATTTACTTTCACACGTAATATCACAAAAAACATAATAATGATAAGCAAAAGAAAAAGATGTTTCAACACTGCACTGAATAGTTCTCTAAAGAAAAATACAAATAACAAGTGTAACGAAAACTAAGGAATGCAAACATCTGTATGACTAAGTTAAGGAAAAGGAACCAAGGATAATGTAGAATAGTTAACATAACTGATAATAGATGGCGTTGAACATTAAACACCCGATAATTTCATAGTTACAAATAATTATTACAAATAAGTGTGACGTTCCGTCATAGATCCTCCCCCCAAAGAGCATCCTACTTAGGATGGCTGGGATGAGGGACAGCGGGAAGTCTGGATAATGCGTCTGCAATTTTGTTTTGATGTCCTGGGATCGCTCGGAGCTCAAGATTATATCTTGTTAGATAGTACGACCAGCGTAACAATTTGTCGTTCAGTAGTCGAGATCTATCCAGGAAGGTTAAAGGTCGATGATCTGTATAGACGATGACCTTGTGGTTGCATTCTAAATATGGAGCAAAGTGACGAAGAGCAGCTATGATGGCAAAAAGCTCCTTTTCTATGGTTGCCCATCTAATTTGTGAACCTTTGAATGAGCCTGAGAAATAAGATACTGGAAACAAGTAGTCCAGTGGCGGCTCATCTCCAGATTTGCAAGCTGATGACATCTGTAGTAGTACTGCACCGTATCCCGAATTGCTTGCATCTACCTTAGAAATTCTTTGAAGCACTTTGTAAGGTCCCATAAATTTTTCACGTAAAGGGGAACCGGGTATTGGATGATAGACAAGCACCTCATCTCCTGGCTGAAAAACACGAAGCTTTGCCTTTTTATCATATAAGCGGGACATCTTCTCCTGGGAATGCAAAAGATTAGTATTAGCAAATACATGAAGTGATACAATTTTATCTTTTAAGTCCTGTAGATATGACAAAATGTTTGTAATCTCCTCTTCCTTGTTGTGAATTAGATTTTCCTTCACCATACTGAGAGTGGTACGGGGCTTTCTTCCGAACATTAATTCGAAAGGGGACACTCCAATGGACTCTTGTGGTACACTTCGTATAATATACATCAGAAGATCAATGTCTTTATCCCACTGTTCTGAAGTTTCCTGCATGTACTTCCGAAGTAGATTTTTAATAGTTTGGTGAACCCTTTCTAGTGCACCGTTACTTTGGGGATGATAAGCAGAAGCATATATGATGAATATTGAATTCTCTCATAGGCTTGTTGAAAAAGCTTACTAGATGAAGTTTGTGCCTCTATCACATTGCAATGTTCTTTGGAAATCCATAGGTTGTGAAAATTTTGACAAGTTGACCAATTATAGTTTTAGCATTTATATTCTTTATGGCACTGCTATGGGATATCTAGTTGTTGGGCAAAGAACAGTAAGTAAATAACTCATTACCTTGCTTAGTCCTAGGCATTGGGCCAACACAATCTATGATAATCCTCCTCAAATGGAAACTTTGGTACGGATATGGGCTGAAGAGGAGTTGGTGGAAGTCTCTCATTGGGTTTGCCTGTAGTCTGGCAATGATGACATGCTTTAATAAACTGTTGAATGTCCGTCTTCATCCCAGGCCAGAAGAAGTCGTCAGCCAAGGTAGAGTAAGTCTTGTTGAACTCCAAAGTGGTTCACATGAGAGTGGGCTAATTCAAGAAGAGCTGGAACTAGAGAGAGTGGCACAACAAGTTGATGACAGTCAAACCATGTTGTGGTTGCTGGTGCTTTGGAGGACCTAAATGTCGAAAAAGCAAATCTTTATCAAGATAAAAGTAAGGAGTTTTGGGATTATCATCTGGGTCTGCAACTTTCTTCCAAAGAGCCTTAAGGACAGGATCTTTATTCTGCAAGTCCTTGAAGTTTGATTTGGTCATATTTATAAGGTCTAATGTCTTCTCTACTCTATTGCCATTATCTATAACAATTGGTTTAATTGATGCCATTTGAATAACAGCATTATTTAATTTATTGGACTCATTTTCTATAAGAATAGCAGGATCAGATACTACTGGATTAACAATGGCCCTGCAAGATCATTACCAATTAAAAGCTGGATAGATGAACAAGGCAAAGGATCTCGTGAAACTGCAATTAAAACATTACCTTGATAGTAAGGACAACTGTAAATTCACCTCTGCCAAAGGCATGGATTTGGTGGTACTGAGGTCAGAAACGGAAATAACATACTCATGTCTCAGTTTGAAGTCCTGTGAGGGCAGAGCTACCACAGTTTGGGAGGATCCTGTATCCCGTAAGCAAGTCACTGGAATACCATGACGGTGCCTTTACAAGTGAAAGGTTTGAAGACGTCCTCATCTAATTCTTGAGCAGCAACATGAAATGTTTTCTTATTATCCTTCCTATTAGGGTTCGGAGAATTCATTCCAACATCAGACTTTTGCACGAAGGATTAGGACGTTCTCTATGGGATGCCCTTCCTGCTTACAATAGGAACAATATGCTGTGGATGTGAAGGAATAGATTTGTTAAATGGTTTAGATATGTTTTATGGATCAATAAATAATCATCAGCTAAACTGGCTGCTTTCAACAAATTGGTTTCTCCCTTTTCGAGAATGAAGGTAGCAATGTTACTTGGTAATTTCCTAATAAACTCTTCCATTAAGATAAGATTTTGTAAGGATTCAAAACAAAATCTGAAACACCTGTCTTTTGCAACCACTTTGTAAATTTCCTAACTTTGTCATTACAAAATTCAACAAAAGTTTGTGAAGGCGTTTTGTAAGAGTGGCGGAACTGTTGCCGAGAACCTTCAGCTGTGATGGCATAAGCATCTAAAACTGCCTTTTTAATCACATCATACTCCTTTACTTTAACCATCTGAGAGATTACATATGCTGCCTTACCTTTGAACTGATTTCTGACAACCATACCCATTGCTCCTGAGGCCACTTCAAGGTTTTAGCAGTGTCTTCGAACGTTGTAAAGAATACCTCTGGGTCCTTTTCATCAAAATCCGGAAGTAGCTTTTTAGCTTTGAGTATGTCGAACTGACTGGGTATCTCATCAGTTTTCAGCTTAATCTGATATTTGCCGACTTCTGTTCCTTTTGTATCTCTAGTTCAGCCACTTTACACTTGTGTTCATACTCCAACGCCAATAATTCCTGATGCTTTTGAAGTTCTACCTGTTGCTTTTGAAGTTCTAGTGCAGCAGTTTTCAAGTTGTTCTTGTTGCAAATGTATTTGAAGACGCAACTTTTCATATTTGGATCTATTCCAGGGTGGCATATGCTCCAGTAATGGGATCGCAATTCATCGACGTCCTCATCATCATCTTCGATGATTCCCTTATCTATTAAGAATTGCAGGATTTTACCAATAATGACAGCTTTCACATGTTTTGGATCGACCTCAAGACCACATCTCTTGGGCTACAGACAATAATTCCTGTTTCTTTTTGGCATAACGTAAACTCAAAATTTCCCCTTTAATATCGTTCATAAATTTCTCTAAATTAAACGAACATTCTGAAGGATTACCCCAAGTAATGTTAATAGAGCGATATTATATCAAGGTATTATATTCACACTAGGTTATGCCATTAATTTAAATATAGACACATTTGACACCAAGATATAACTCAATGAATTTTACTACCAATTTCTCAAGACAAATTTAATGAGACCGCAAATAGAATACACAGTCTGAAAATAGATTAACTGAAATGGATGGCCAACATAAAGGCCGAGATCAATTAGTGATCGAAGGTCTCACGATAGCGCACAAACATGATATCTAGATTAGCACAATATGCATGTAAGAAGTAGTTTATGGCAGAAGAGAAACTTGATTTTGGGCTCGTAAAATAAGGCGGGAGTAGAAGGGCTACATAGCACAGAACCCAACCAATTAATATTTAATTACTGGTCTATCCTTTATTTTACAGATACCGATTTGAGTGAGAGAACCATTCAGCGTAACGTGTGAAGATATGAAATGCTGGATTGGATTGTTAAGAAAATAACAAAGAAACCGTCAATACAAATAACTATCACTTATATAAACAAACGCACTTAAGTTTCTTTGCACTTTAAATAGTCACAAACAAAAGACTAGATCAATCCCGGTCAGGCCCCACTTATGTGACGGGACTGAGTGAATCTTACCTGGTGGCTAGGTGTGGGGATGTTGCTGGTCTGTAATCACTCAATTATCCCTCATAAATTTAAAATATCACCACCAACAAAAATATCTTTTTGTCTGCTGCACGTTATTATTTTATTTTCACCTCTATTTTAACCACTTTTAATTACTTCTCCAATCCAGCAGGATCTTAATTAAACGCTAAAGACTATCGATAATTTAATACTTAACTAAAAAAAACTTAAATTCCAATTATTTTACTTTCACACGTAATATCACAAAAACACTAATAATGATAAGCAAAAGAAAAAAGATGTTTTCAACACTGCACTGAATAGTTCTCTAAAGAAAAATACAAATAACAAGTGTAACGAAAAACTAAGGAATGCAAACATCTGTATGACTAAGTTAAGGAAAAGAAACCAAGGATAATGTAGAATAGTTAACATAACTGATAATAGATGGCGTTGAACATTAAACACCCGATAATTTCATAGTTACAAATAATTATTACAAATAAGTGTGACGTTCCGTCTATATATATATATATATATATATATATATATACAAATATATATAATAAATATTATATATATACAATTATATAAACCTGTTCTATCAAAAATATATATATCTTTTAAATTTTCCTATTCAATTTCCTTACAGCGTCAGTAAACCTAGATGCTGCGACGCCACTTTTAATGACCATAAACCGATCAATCGACCAATCTTTTCAATTGCTCCTCACGGAATAAAACAACAAAGCGACATTAACAGCGACCCCTTCTAAACACGACTATGGAAAAAGAAAACTCAATATTCATATGACAACATAAGACAATTTCGAGCTTCAACAAAAACGGAAAAAAAAGTTTGAAAATAACTACTTTTAAAAACGAGGGCGAAAATGGAAATGCACAAAATGCACAAGAGGCTTCGAATTATTTATTGTAGAACTTTAATGGTTCAAATACAGCAAAGGATAATGCATAACAACGAGGCGAAATAAGGTTTTCATGATAAAGAAGACTTAATGGATTTGGGAGAAACAATTGGAGCATTTTACTAGAAAATATAATTTAAGAAATACTTCATAATAAATTCAAATTATTTTTTCAAGTTTCGTTCCACACAGAAATGAAGACGAAATATGGGTGTGTATAAAAAATGAATACATACATATATATATATATATATATATATATATATATATATATATATATATATATATTTATGTGTGTATCTATGAATGTATATATATGCTTTTGTTTTTTGTTTGTTTTTTGTTTGAATGGTGTTTTTACGTTGCATGGAACAAGTGGTTATTCAGCAACGGGACCAATCGGCTTTACGTGACTTCCGAACCACGTCGAGAGTGAACTTCTATCACCAGAAATACACATCTCTCACCCCTCAATGGAATGGCCGAGAATCGAACTCGCGGGCCACCGAGGTGGCAGGGCAAGACCATACCGACCACGCCACTGAGGCGCTTACCCTTAGATTCTGAAGCACCAGTTGTTATACTGCCATATTATTATATGTGATTTATGTGTTTATGTGCCGAAGAAATGAATGTTGTCAATATTCTAGCCTGAAGAGGCTTGTCACTATGGGTGAACCTCTCAGCTTTATTATATTATCGACAGGACACTTATTTCCTCTCTCTCTCTCTCTCTCGCTCTCTCTCTATCTCTCTATCTCTCTTATATAATTAAAAACTCTATATATTAATATTATATAAATATATATATATATATATATATATATATATATATATATATGTATTTATAAATATATATAAAAATATATATAATATATATACATTATCTATATATAAATAATATATATATATATATATATATTATATATATATATAAACTATATATATATATCTTTATTTATTATATATAATATAATAATATATATATATATATATATATAATTATATATGCATATAAATATAACGTATATATATATAGATATATATATATAACATATATATATAATATAATTAATAATATACTATAATAATAATATATATATATGAATGTATGTATATGTTTATATGTATAATATCTATACGAGCGGCCAAATAAGGATTGAACCATCTAACGCAAATGTCAATTTAAATAATTCAGCAACAATAACAAATTATAGTAACTTCACGATCGTGGAAAGACACAAAAGGGCGGGGGCGGGGGGCGGGGGGCGGGGGGGCAAAAGGGCGGGGGCGGTGGGGGGCGGGGGGGAGGGGGGCGGCGGGCGGGGGAGGCAGCCGGCAAAAGGATTTGAGAACCAATCTGCCAATCCTGAATCACCTGGATACTCGATAAGATTAAGCTAGGAAGGGACTTCCCCTCAACAGACACCTCTTCTTCCTTCTTCTTCTTCTTCTTCTTACTCATCCTCTCCTTCTCCTTCTCCTACTCCTACTCCTACTCCTCCTCCACCAGGCAGCCCCGCCCCCCCTATCAATCATCATCATCTCGCCCTAACAGACGACGCCACCTCTCTTCCATACCTCCTACCCTACTCCTCCTCCACCAGCCCCCGCCCCCCTATCAATCACATCACTAGCCCTAACAGACGCCACCTCCCTTCCATACCACCTATCCCAGCCTCGCGAGTCAGGTTTGCTCTCTCTCTCTCTCTCTCTCTCTCTCTCCTCTCTCTCTCTCTCTCAAAAGAACTTTCCAACAGGAAGATGAAAGTCACGAAAAGAACTCCATTAAGAGGAAGGAGGACGAGGAGGAGGAGAGAAGGGGATTGATAAATTCGCTCGTTTTTTTGTCTATTAACCTCTCTCTCTCTCTCTCTCTCTCTCTCTCTCTCTCTCTCTCTCTCTCCATATAATTTTCAAGCGTCGTGTTTCTTTCAAAGAGATTCTCTATTGTTCACTTCCTCATATTAACCTCTCTCTACTAAGCATTTAGTTGTTATTTAACCCTTCACATAAATCTCAAAGAAATATTTCTCTCTCTCTCTCTCTCTCTCTCTCTCATAATTTTCAATACCTATCCATCAAAGCCTTTTGTCGTCATTCAACCGTTCCAATTAATCTCAAACGAATGCCCACTCTCTCTCTCTCTCTCTCTCTCTCTCTCTCTCTCTCTCTCTCTCTCTCTCTCTCTACTAATCGATGCATTTTCTTGAAGGGAAAAAACACACATCCGAGGAGGCACACACACGAATGCTGTTGTAGTCCGGATTCTTTGTCATGCAAAGTTGACAGGAGATTAAAAAAAGTTGAGGGGAGTTCAAGCAAAGATCTTTACGAGGTCTTACAAAAAAAAAAGGGAAAAAAGGCTTTTCGGAAGTCTCAGTCATTATTTACTGAAGAGGTTCGAACTTTTCTCTATTCCCACATTCTTCTGTGGTCATATTTAATGCTAGACCGATCTTTCGACGTAGTTCATGTTTATAAAACTACGCGTCTCAATTCTGATGTTTTGCCATACTTCGCTTTTATGTAAATATGACTTTTATCTCGTTTTTTTTTATAAAATTGTTTACTCTACATATTTCAAGTTTACATTTTTGTGCCATGATTCTTTTGGCTGCAAAATAACAGGCATTTTAGCTCAATATTCGACATAATTTAGGAAAAATTTTATTCTTAATTCTATGCGATAATAAAGAAACTTTACATTCTTTTGTGGTGATATATAATGCTAGACCAATCTCTACAGAGCATAGTTCAACTTTATATGCATGTGAGGTGATTTTAATTTCTAATCTTTTAGCATACTTCACTTATACGTACATGTGTAAGTATATTTCATTGTTCGGTAATTTTGTTTACGCTATATATTTCGAGAATATATTTTTATGCCACAGTATTTTTGGCTATGCTACAACAGATATGTTACTTCAATATGCAATAAAATTCGAATAATATAAACTCTTAATTCTTTATGGTAATATTCTTTGGGATCTTGAATTTTAAGTTAATGGCCCCTCTGCGCTTCTGTCACGTAAATAGAGTTCGTCTCCTGAATAATAATAATAATAATAAAATAATAATAATAATAATAATAATAATAATTATAATAATAATAATAATAATAATAATAATAATAATAATAATAATAAAAGGTAAAAGGAAGGGAGAATCAGAATGAAATGGTAAGGTACTTTTAAACGTAAAATACCGCTAAAATTAAAATAATAATAATAATAATAATAATAATAATAATAATAATAATAATAATAATAATAATAATAATAATCATAATACGACTGCAGGTAGTAGAGTGAATCAGTATGAAAAGTACAGCCGTTATGCACTTGTAAAAAACAGCAAAATTAATAATAATAATAATAATAATAATAATAATAATAATAATAATAATAATAATAATAATAATAATAATAAACAAGGCTACATGGTTGGATACTTAGTTAGAAGATTAAATCCACTTGTAAAAAAAAAATGAAAAAAAACAATTGAAGAAAAGTACCGACACGACATATCAAGAAAGATCGGGGGAGTCAGCTGCGATCAGGCGGATCAATCGATCAACTGATTAAATTCACCCGCGATTAAATCAGATCATCCAGATCCAGTCTCTCTCACTTTGTTCCAGAACTGAAACAGGTCGAGATAATAAGCCTGGATCGACCGTCACAGAATTGAAACCTTTGGCAACTCACCTGAAAGTACAGGTGACAAAAGCCTATACTGTTGACAACGCTTTACATATATAAAAAGATTCTGTTACAAAAGAGAGAGAGAGAGAGAGAGAGAGAGAGAGAGAGAGAGAGAGAGCTCTGGTGTGAGGTGTTCATCATTACAAGTTAATTAGCGGAATCAAAAGAGACCTTTACTGTACATCCCAATTGTGGACAATGGCATCGTCCGGCTATTGTTCGCTGACGTCCTTTGATTAAGAGTTTGTTCTCCGGCATCAAAAACAAAAATGGGACGATATTTTCTTTGATTGTTTACGCGTTTGAGCGACAAAGGTTGTTATGCCAGAGTCATGGCATTCGCTTCATCACGGCTTAAAACTGACATTTCATTGTTGGTTTTTATCTATCTTCTTTCTCTCTCTTTTTTTTTTGTAAAGCGGATGGGTTTTACTTACCTGCAGGCTCTCTCTCTCTCTCTCTCTCTCTCTCTCTCTCTCTGTATATTATATATATATATATATATATATTAATATTAATATATATATAGTATATATATTTTATTTATATATATATTAATATATTACGTATATTGAATGTATAATGAACTTTATATTTCATCTACTATCTCCATTTACGGATTTTTATATATACACAAATATTTTTTACCTCTCTCTCTCTCTCTCTCTCTCTCTCTCTCTCTCTCTCTCTCTCTCTCTCTCTCTCTCTCTCAGCACTTATCCAAAACATACACGGAAAATTCTATGACTCAGCAAGCGATAAAACGCCAAAATAAAATTCCGCAAAAATATAAATATATAAATAAATAAGAAATCATACGATGTTCTTAAGTTATCACCGTTAGACATCAAAACTTATCCAAAACATCCACGAAAAATTCTACGACTCAGCAAGCGACGAAACGCCAAAATAAAATCCTGCAAAAATATAAATAAATGAATAAAAAATCATTCAATGTCCCTAAGCTATCACCGTGGGACATCAAAACTTATCCAGAGCATCCACGAAAATTCCTAAGACTCAGTAAGCGACGAAACGCCAAAATAAAATCCCGCAAAAATATAAACAAATAAGTAAGAAATCATACAATGTTCCTAAGCCATCACAGTAGGACAACGTCTCAATATTATCTGGTTTGCTGACAAACAATAATTCTTCCTTCGTATCTCCCGGCTCCCACAACGGGCCGGGCAAATAACTGTTATTTGTTCGAACGAAATAATAACGCTGAACAAAAGGCCAGGATATTCGGTATTCTAAGCCCACTCAACACAACCCCCCCCCCCCCCCCCCCCCCCCCCCCCCCCCACACCCACCCCCCCCCCCCCCCCCCCCCCCCCCCCCCCCCCCCCCCCCCCCCCCCCCCCCCCCCCCCCCCCCCCCCCCCCCCCCCCCCCCCCCCCCCCCCCCCCCCCCCCCGCCCCCTCAGCCGGAATGGTTTCGTCAGGCCTTCCGCGGGACTGGCAGATTATGATGAGTTTTCTTTTATGTGGTTTCTGACGGTTTTTTATTTTTTTTTATTTTTTTTTTTTTATTTCTCAATATCTTTGGAATATAGTGTATTATTATTATTATTATTATTATTATTATTATTATTATTATTATTATTATTATTATTATTATTATTATTATTCAGAAGATAAGGAAAATGATGACGAGAGAGTAAAAACAATAATGATTAATCTGTTATTAATATTTGCTATTATTTGCTAATATTTGCTGGTAGGAAAGCTACTAGTACAAATATATACAAAAATCTTCATTATATCTTTAGAGTGAGAACAATGATCAGTGTGACGATACACTTATTGGTAATAATCATTCTACAATTGACCTTTAGCTTAATCCTTTCTACTATTAATATTTACCATATGTAATATTTTCCATTAATGTTTTCCATTTGTAATACATTCTGCTATTAATATTTACCATTAGTAATACATTTTACTATCAATATTTACCATCTGTTAATGCATTTTACGATTAATATTTACCATTTGTAATGCATTTCATTATTAACATTTACCACTTGTAATAAATTTTACTATTAACATTTACCATTTGTAATAAATTTTACTATTAACATTTACCATTTGTAATACATTTTACTGGTAACATTTACCATTAACAATACGTTTTACTATTAATATTCACTATTTGTAATACATTCTACTGTTAATAATTACCATCTGTAAAACATTTGACTATTAAAATTTACCATTTGTAATACACTTTACTGTTAATATTTACCATTAGTAATACATTTGACTGATCATATTTACAATTTTACTATTAATATTTACCATGTGTAATACATTTTACTGTTAATATTTACATTAGTAATACATTTTACTGATAATACCTATCATCTGTAATTCATTCAACTATTTTGTAATACATTTTACTATTAATATGAACCATATGTAATATATTTTATTTTCAATATTTACCAATTCATTCTAAAATTAATATTTACCATTTGTAATACATTCCACTATTAATTAACCATTTGTAATACATTCTACTATCAATTAACCATTTGTAATGCATTCTACTATTAATTAACCATTTGTAAGGCATTCTACTATTAATTAACCATTTGTAATACATTCCACTATTAATTAACCAATTGTAATGCATTCTACTATTAATTAACCATTTGTAATGCATTCTACTATTAAGTAACCATTTGTAATACATTCTACTAATAATATTTACCATCTGCAATACATTTCATGGAAGTAATAAAACAGCTCTATTCAATATACATAGCAATTAAACAGACATTCAATATCCATCACCACAATTGCTCAACAAATCGAAAGGTGACGCAGTGATAACTAGAAATACGCCGACAACGATGAGGATAATGAGGAGAGACGAAGACAACCACTTAAGCGAGACGAAATCCGATCAATTGGAAGGGTAAGCGTCTTAAGTCTCCGGCCTCTATATATCTTGCAACCGGCAAACCGCAGCTCTTCAACGCCTTACTCCCAATCACAGGACGCCATTGAAGAAAATCCTTAACTTGATACGTAAAATCCTACCTATAATAAAAGGCGAGATGATAGCTATCGGATAACGTCTGGTTCTCTCTCTCTCCCACTCTCTCTCTCTCTCTCTCTCTCTCTATATATATATATATATATCTATATTATATATATATATATATATATACGTTATATATAAATGCATATATATACCTATATATATATATATAAATGTAAACATAAAATGTAGAATCTACTGGTAATTTTTGACCAATTTCATCATGATTTCTTTCATGTTTCTCTGAAGCTGGATGTCGAGGCTTTGTGATGACAAGCGTATCCAAAAAAAGAGCAAAGAATTTGAGAAATTAAGAAGAGGGAATTATGGCTATTACACACACATATGTATATGTATATATAATATATATAGATTATATATATATATAATATATATATATATTATCATATGAATATATGTGTGATATTATATATATATATATATATATAAACGGATATTTCAGTCTGTCGCTATACCATCAGTGTATAATACAATAATGCTGTATGAAACTTTCAGCCACTGGTCGGTAGTGGCCTGTGCTGTTGCAGCGCCAGACGTAGGACAATGGCTAACTTTAACCTTATATAACATAACAGCTAGAGGGCTGCAATTTGATATATTTGATTACTGGAGGGTGGATTATCGACATACTAATTTTCAGCTTCTAAGCTCGGTAGTTTTCTAGATCTGGGGGTGGACAGAAAAATCTCGGACGGACAGACAAATAGCCATCGCAATAGTTTTCCCCTTTTCGATTTCAGAAAAACAAAACATAAAACAGTGCCTACAACTTTTATTAAGTCTTCTGGGTTTCAGTGCTAGACTGTGGACAATGAGCTGTTCTGATTCTGTTTCAATATATTTCACACCTACCGCATCTCTGAATCCACAGGATTTTTTTTTTTACAGATTTATGTGCCTAGGAGCTGTTCGTCTTACAATGAGAATTTAAGAACTTTCAATAAATGAGAAAAACAATCCCAATCATTTGACACACCCACACAACCCACCAACACATTATTATATAATATATATAGTATTATATTATAATATATATATATTATGTATATATATATATTATAGATACAACACCAACATATATATATATATATATATAAATATATATCTATATATATATATATATTTCTCCATTTACATTACGGAATTTTACAGAAAAGAGGTGATTTGAGTTTTTCTGCAAATATCTATCTTACTATATAACTGAATATATATATATATGTATATATATATATATATATATATATATATATATATATATGATTGTGTGTGAACATTATATATATGTGTGTTTGTGTGTGCAAACAACCAGAACTGCACTAAAAACAAATGTAAAAGGGAATCTACATTGCCTGTGTTAAAACCTCACAAACAATTCATTCTCCCTGATTTTACTTGCCAGCGATTAAGAGGATAACAAGAGGAAAACACTACCGACCTTTTTTGTCAAGTGAGGTCGGTATTGGAATTTTCGGTAGTTGACCCAGAGAGAGAAAGAAGAAAGGAGAGGGAGGAGATTGAGAGTTGAGAGAGAGAGAGAGAGAGAGAGAGAGAGAGAGAGGGAGGAATATTAGACAATCATCAATGAGATATCGTTCACTTCTATTATTGAGAGAGAGAGAGAGAGAGAGAGAGAGAGGAAATATTTAAGACAATCATCAATGAGAATTTAGCTTTCACTTTATGAGAGAGAGAGAGAGAAGAGAGGAGAGAGAGAGAGGGAGAGGAGAGAGAGAGAGAGGGTAAAAACACTCTAGCCACCCAATCGACAAACGTAAATAAATATCTGAGGAATGTGTGCATGCCAGCGAGGGAATGAAAATGCGTCGAGGAAAGCAAAAATTGCAACGAGGAAACATCAGAGAAAAGAAAAGAAGCAAAAAAACATAAAGACAGGAATTCAGAGATTGGTGAAAAATGGAAATTTATAAAATGTAAGAATAAAAAAATAGTCTGAAAGGTTTTTATACTGTGTTCGAGAGAATAAGCCTAGAATGTGTGTGTGTGTGTGTGTGTGTGTGTGTGTGTGTGTGTGTGTGTGTACATTAACACACGCACACACACACACACGCACACACGCACACACACACACACACACATACTATATATATATATATATATATATATATATATATATATATATATATAGATATATATATATACACGCTATGGTAATGGCAACATATATGTGAATAAACCGGGTTAAAAACAAATATATATATTTTGCAATCATAAAACAATACTTATGAAAGCGGATCATGAAATAAAGGTATTTTTTAAGAAACACTTAGGAAGCTGAATCACGAAATGGCAGCACTTCTAAAGCAATACTTATGAAGGTGAATCACAAAGGTGAATCACGAAGGTGATAATAAGAGTCATTACAATCATGAAAATGGATGGAGCCGCCTATTGGCCAGAAGAAAAGTGACAATAATGTAGGTGCGGATTCTCTTGTCGATTATAAAAAGCTTCACGGGGCTCAGGTAAATCATAACAGTAATATTCAAGAAGTAAAACTTCCACGTTAGTCATGAAAGACCTTCCAAAATTACAAATTACAAGATCATTACTCGGCTATGACAGTGAAACATTTCATTTCAACCATAATAGCACGACAGAAGCAATACTAATTTACGGGATATTCTTATTTAAGGCTTAGAGAAATACGACGACGATATTCTTATAAGATTCTCATTTCTCAGAAATCAGGACATACAACGACGAATATTCTCGTGTCATTCGCAAGAGGTGTTGATTGATAAACCATTCATAAATGCAATATTTATGAAAGAGATGGTTTTAACACGTCAAATTCAAGGGACATTTATAATAAAGGTAATGATTCGCTTGTTAGAAATGAATGCAATATTCGTGGTGATATTTCGTCTGTTCTTTTGAGATCACCATGGAGGTGTTCAGTCTTTTATGTACTATTTAAGCGATATTCCAGAGAGAGAGAGAGAGAGAGAGAGAGAGAGAGAGAGAGAGAGAAAGAGAGATCCGCTGATGGTAGAGAGAAAAAATTATTATATATCATCGTAAATCTATGAGACTGACTATTAAAGAGAGAGAGAGAGAGATTAGAGAGAGAGAGAGAGAGAGAGAGAGAGAGAGAGAGAGAGAGAGAGATCCGCTAATAAGAGAAAAGGGAATTAACACATACCATCATAAATGGAATATCACTGACCCCATTTGTTGAAAGAGAGAGAGAGAGAGAGAGAGAGAGAGAGAGAGAGAGAGAGAGAGAGTAACGCAAACTTGCGTGGCACACAACAAATCATTTCTTGCACAGCAGAGACTTTGTGGGGGGGGAGGGGGGGTTTGATTTTAAAGTAGGCGTCCGGGTTCCAGGTCGAGGTCAAGTGCCTTGTACTCCACCCACGTCGTGAATTAATTCTGGGGGAGAAAGTGGGGGAGAAAGTGGACTGAATTTGAAAGTAATGAAAGTAGAAACAGAAACGAGGATAGGAACTTATGAACAAAGAAATGTAATTCGTAAGGTGATTTACTAATGAAGAGAGATACATAAAATGGTTAAAGAAGTCTAAAATTTAAAAAAACAAAGAATTATGATTACAAATAGAAACGAGGATAGGAACTTGTGAACAAAGAAATGTAAAACGTAAAGTGATTTGCAAATGAAGAGAGATAAAATGCATAAAAGAAGAATAAAAAATAGAAAAATTGAATGAAGACTACAAAGACAAAAGAGGATGGGAACTTGTGAACAAAGAAATGTAACACGTAAGGAAATTTATTAATGATAAAGATGAATTAAAACAGGAAGGAGAATCGCCAACAAAGCAATGTAACATGTAGAGAGATTTACTAATAAAGATAAATATATAAACTGCACAAAAGAAGAACGAACGTCAATATTTATACAACCAGAAATAGAAACAGTTGGAAAAAGGGAGATTAAATAGACCCGGAAAATAATTGTTGCAAACAAAGAAATTTACAAATAAATAAAACGCTAGACGAGAAAAAGGACATTTTGGTAGTACTTACCTGCCAAACCTTTTTTATCCTTGATAAATTTAGAGTCCATATCTAAGATTTCATTGGAAAATATATATACATAAACCTTACTATTTTAAATCTTTCTTTAATTTTGTGCGATAGATGACAGCACTGGCCTTTTCAGTAAAAATCAACAGAAAACTACAGAAAACAGGTAAAAATATGAACAAGATAAAATTGAAGGAGAAAAGGCATACTGAATAAAAAAGCCAGAAGATATATATATATATATATATTATATATATATATATATATATATATATATATATATATATATATATATCATTGTGAAAGAATAATGAACCAAAGATCAACTTGAGTGACAACAAAAAAATACTTAATTAAAGATAGTATAATTCGGAACACAGAATAAGAAACGAATAGAGACATTTCAAAATAGGATCTAATGTAATACATGCCGAAAAAAAATGAGATTAAAACGGGAAAACAAATTAATACATTCTCAAAAACAAAAACAATAATTAAGGAAAATAAAAATATGAGAGATAAAAAAAATATACACGATTACAGTCAAGATTAGGCGAAGGTTACCGAACTTTCTCTCTTCCTCTTTCCAATGAGTTTCGCCTTCTGAGAGAAAAACAGAAAAAAAAATTAAAAGAAAAAACTGGATCCCCCACGGAAGAAAAAGGAGGTGGAGAAGCAGATTACCTTTCAAGTTAATCATCTCTCTCTCTCTCTCTCTCTCTCTCTCTCTCTCTCTCTCTCTCTCGCTAATCTTAAGGTCATCAGTTTTTTATCTTTCATTTATAATCTGTATTCACACGTTACTCCCGTAAATATATATATATATATATATATATATAAGATATATATATAGATATATATATATATATATATATATATATATATATATACATACACACATACATACTCGATATATAATGTATGTATGTATACGCATATATATAAGTATGTGTATATATACATACATATGTAAATATATTATTATATATATATATATATATATATATATATTATATATATATATATATATATATATATAGATATAATTACATCCTAGACGGTACAACAATTGCTCATTCTGTATTTGGTCTTAGTATTTCAAGGTATCTTACGACATATTTACTCTTTTCGTCTTCCTAGTGTCAATAATTCACTTACCTTTTTCCGCTTCGCCCTAAGACGAACAAACCCTTGAGGAATATCACCGTTCTCAAATAACTAAACAATAAAACTTATAATATAAATCGAAGTATATTGTCCGCCCAAAGGTAGGAAGGTGCGACAAACCATATCATACGTTGAACACAACACAGCCTCTTATAAACGAGAGAGAGAGAGAGAGAGAGAGAGAGAGAGAGAGAAGAGAGTAGAGAGAGAGATTTTCAAGGAGTGATTTTCAGGTCAAAATAATTGTTACGTAAAATTAGATACTGATGAAACCAAAGCGTTCCTTCTACCCTCTGATTCGACAATTTCTTGTAACGGAGAGAGAGAGAGAGAGAGAGAGAGAGAGAGAGAGAGAGAGAGAGAGAGAGGGGGGGGGGGTGAGGGATGAACACACTGCACATGTACGGACAGACAGACAGACAGTGGACGACGACAATGCACACACACAGTACAGATGAGAGAGAGAGAGAGAGACAGACAGACAGACAGGACAGAGAGAGAGACGAGAGAGAGAGAGAGAGAGAGAGAGAGGGAGGGTAGTACAGGGGAAATCTGAACCGGAAGTGGAAATCATTACATAAAATGAGATCCTAATGGAAGCAAAGTGATCCTCCCTTTGCAACAGCAGCAGCACAGATCGTTTCTAACCCCTCCCCTCCCCCCCTTCCCCTCCCTCCACCCCCAATTCCCCTCACCCGGCTGTCCGCACCTCCTCGCACGCCCTTGATAATGAGTTTGCTCTAACAACAGTAAAGGGAAGGAAATATTCCCCAACTGTTTGCATGATGCTATTACTAACGATGTTTTGACACAGCAAAGAGCGATGAGCATCTCATTACTCCCCCCTGCAAAGCTTGTTATCTATTTCGTTTCAGAATAAACATATTGCGATTTATTTCAGCCCCTGATTATTTACAAAATAATATTATATATATATATATATATATATATATATATATATACACATGCATATATATATATATATATAGATATATATATATATATATATATAGATATATATATATATATATATATCTGAATCACAAAAGTTTGGAACGTGATAAAGTCCATAAATAAAGGTATAAAGCCGTTGTTTATTTTTCCTTCGTGGCTTATTCCTTTATATATATATATATATATATATATATATATATATATATATATATATATATATATATATATATATATATATATATATATATATATATATATATTCGTCGCTGATTCATTTCATTTAAACGCAAGCGTTATTCATCCTGAGTTACCACAAAATAAGTTGTCTTCATTTCGTTGATAAACATATCGATGAAAATTAGTTTATTTATTTCGTTGATAAATATCTGTAATTATTCTATAGCCATATATTTCACATGATAGTGATTTTTTAAGTTTAATGATTCAATTTATACAAAAAATTCTATGAATTTATTGTACTGCCACGCGACAAAAACAATGCATCAAACAAGAAATGTTTGTAACTTCTTTCTACTAAATGAGGAAACTGAAAAGTACAGAATGATAGGAAAAAAAGATAGTGCATTGGTAATATATAAATATATAAGATAGATATATATATATATATATATATATATATATAAAAAGATATATATATAAGATATATATATATATATATATACATACTGTATATGGTGTGTGTGTGTTGACTTTATGAGAATAACTAACAATAGCCTTCTCCTAATATTAAAGACGATTTTGGCTATTTCCTTATAATAATTTCTGCCTTTCAGCTACATTCACCGCCATGGATACTTAGTTGTAGAATTAGTAGTAGTTTGGTAATAAATTAATAAGTAGATCGAAAAAATTCCTAATTACGTACGTCATAATACTAAATGAATACTACCCGGAGATATCGCCTGTCCTAAAAAAATTAATCAGGCTATAAAATCAAAGTAGATTATAACAATGTCGTAAACGTAGAGAGAGAGAGAGAGAGAGAGAGAGAGAGAGAGAGAGAAGAGAGAGAGAGAGAGAGAATTAGAATTCCACCCTGTAGGATAATCTCCTTTCAGAAGCTGCGACGGAAGTAGTCGACAGGCGTCGACAATTTAATCTGCCATTCATTCAATTCCAGCGGAGAGATTACAGCAACAAAATAACAAAATCGTTAACAATAGACGGCACTCGACAGGACGCTACGAACTTTGTTAGGGGTATGGGGTAGGGGGTGGGGGAGGGGGGGGGGCTTCTGGGCAAGCGATGACAGGCCCGCCTGATAAGGAGGCAGGCGTTCGTTCGACTCGACCACAGCCGAAGGCTACGCAAGCCGAAGTTTGGAGTCGGAAAGACGGCTGCTAGGAAGATAGAATTTTGAAAAATGACGGTCTCGTCAAACTAGGCCGAATTTTGGGCAGGAAAATGCCGGAAGTCTTTTTCTTCGTATGTGAGGTTGAAGGAAGCGGCGAATCGCCTTGCTTCTTACGTAACGAGAGAGAGGAGAGAGAAGAGGAGAATTAAACAAAAATAATGACAGGCACGACAACGTAAACATATATACATATATATATATTATATATATATATATATATAATATATATATATATATATATATATATATATATATATATATATAATATATATATATATATATATATATATATATATATATATAAATTTACATATATATATATATATATTGTTATGTATGTATGTATATATGATGTATATACACAAGGACGGACACAACGCAAAAAAACGGCATCATATACATACATTATATATATATATTATATATATATATATATATATATATACTTATATATATATACATATATTATATATATATATATATATATATATATATATATAATATATATATATATATACATAATATATATATATACTATATATATATATATATATATAATTTTTATATTATGTCCAACACGTGAAGGAGTGATAACATACCTACTACGTATGAGGTCACTGTGATAAGATTCAACAAAGACAGGATGACCTTAATGTTGATGGTTTGTCAAATGACAAGCTACCCCCCCCCCCCTTCCACACCACACACACACTCACAAAATTAGCATGCAGTCGGTTGCGAGCGCCCAACGTCATAAATATATGCAAAGGTTCTCCGGAGCCTAGTATAGACAAAGTTAGCTTCATTTTTTGCTTGCAGTAGATAAATATTTAAAACGTTTATTCAAACCAAAAACTCTTGTCCAAAATATAAATGCAGAGAAGGGGTTTGACTGAATATATTCTTCAGTGGGAATAATAATAATAATAATAATAATAATAATAATAATAATAATAATAATAATAATAATAATAATAATAATAGCAGGAAGCACCATGAATATAGGCCGATTACTTGGCAGTCTCGCGGATTATGAAGATTATAAGTTAAATTCAGTTAACTCGCATTCTTTTTAATAATAATAATAATAATATAATAATAATAATAATAATAATAATAATAATAATAATAATAATAATAATAATAATAATAATACTAAATAGTAATAATAATAATAATGAGGGTGGATGGGAAGAAAGAGAAATTTTATTATTGTTACTTGTGCAGCAAACTCTCCTGTATTCCCCAAGACAAAAACAAAGATGCTGTTTGTGACCACAAGCCGGCATATTTCAGCTAAAATCCAAATACAGTCAAACGTAATTACACCACAAAACCATAACTGCATAGTCACTACCCTTTTTTTACCCTTTTTTTTTTTTGAAAACTATAAACGAATCCACAAAAAGTCAATTAATCCCCGCCACTTAACGGCTAGATCCTGGTCCCCAATAATATTAATAGATAATATATATATATATATATTATATATATATTAATTATATATATCTATATATATATATGGTGTATTATATATAATATATAATATATTATATACATTATATATATATATGATAACATACATATAATATACTATATATATATATATATTATATATACTATAATAGAAATTATCGGATCATTATAATATATATAGATATATAAATATAATATCAGATATATGATCTACTCTTATTATAATAAATTACATAAATTATATATTAATATATATATAATATATAATATATTACTAGTTATATAATTAGTATATGACTGGTAAAAGTGTTTCTGTACCAAAAACAGATTTCCAATCTAATACAAAACGGAGCCCATAAAAAAACACCAAATTAAGTAGAGGAAAAGTACTATATTTCAGAGACTGCTGTCTCTCTCTTTCAGGTATATTGAAGAGCAGAAGACAGCAGTCTCTGAAATATAGTACTTTTCTCTCTATATTTTTGGGTGTTTTTATGGGCTCCTTTTATTAGATATATATATATATATAATATATATATATATATATATATATATATATATATATATATATATATGCGACCAACTCTTTCCTTCCATCTCCCTTCTTTCCCTCCTTGTGATCCACTTCCACCTGAAGAACTTCCATCAACCTATTTCACAGGAATTTTCCCTCTTGTATCGAGGGATACCGAGGAATTTCCATATTCATTCGGACTGACTACGCCCTCTACCCTTCCCGAGACGAGGATCGTCAACAGTTCGCCGCTCTTTGCTACAAAGGTTGTTATTCACATCCAAAAGTTTGGAGTGACTCTCAATCTATGGGAATGCCTAGATATCTCAGGAAAAAGCCAGGAATTTTCAGGAATCATAATAAAGTTGATTACAGGGTTGCATGTCGAGATTCCTGCTGGATTTCAATTGAGATTTGTATATGATATATTGGGTGTTGATTGAAATCAGATGAAAGTTGAATACTGTACTGCATAACAAACAGAATGTTGAAGGAGTGTCACAAGAAACGAATAAAACTTTAATAAAAGAAGTTATTCTAAAAGTTGCTGTCTGGTATGACAAGTTCATTTTACAATATATATATATATATATATATATATATATATATATATATATATAGATAGATAGATAGATAGATAGAGATAGATAGATAGATAGATAGATAGATAGAGAGACGATAGATAGATAGATAGAATAGTAGATAGATAGATATATTTACATATATATATATATAGGATAGATATATTAAATAGATATAGATAAATAGATAGATAGATAGATAGATAGATAGATAGATAAACAGATAGATAGATCGATAGATATTATACATATATATATACATCTTACACACACACACACACACACACACATATATAATATATATATATATATAAAATATATATACCTAATATATTATATATATATATATATACAGAGAGAGAGAGAGAGAGAGAGAGAGAGAGAATGAGAGAGAGAGAGAGAGAGAGAGAGAGAGAGAAGTATGACGTTTTGTCTTTCTATAAAAGCTCTGAAAAAAAGTCAAGTTAACATAAAAAGAAGAAACCACATTGGACCAATTCATTCACTATATTTTATCTAAAGACCTTCAAAATATTCCCGTTATGGGAACCAAAATCCCGAACAACCCCTCTCTTCCCTCACTCAAACCCCACCCTAACCCCTCCACTGCTCGGGAATCTACTAAGAAATTTAGGTCTGACCTTTTCCAACCCATCCAGCGAACCCTAGGAACTGCCACCATATGACCAATCTTCGGTGAAGCTTTCCGTCTTTAACAAGAAAAACTTTCTTCGGGGTTTATTGCCAACTGCGATCGTCACTGTCACCAATATTTTTTTTAAACAGTAGTTCTACCAGATAACTGAGGTTAAAAAAAAACTCTTCCAGTGTTGGCCCGAAGGATTAGTTAGTAATCTCATGTGTAGTTTAATTGCAATAAATTATATTTCCTTTAAAAAGGCTGCAGTATTGTAGACATTTTTAAATTGCTGCTAAAGAACATTTTTCGATTACAGCTAAAATTTTATTTCACTGTATGGTTTTCAAAATCTAAGTTACAAATTGTTTCATTGTATGATTTTTAAAATCTAAGATACAATTTATTTCATATTATGGTTTGTAAAATCTAAGTTGCAATTTATTTCACCGTATGGATTTTAAAATCTAAGTTACAATTTATTTCATTGTATGGTTTTTGAAATCTAAGTTTCTTACGCGTTGATATTTCTGGCAATCCATTAAATTATGATTAACACATACTTGTGTTTATTATATAAAAAACTGGGAGCGGGATGGAATTGTGTTCATTCAAAACTTAAAGGCATGAAGAAGATACTGTAAGGGTTATCGACCTTGGTTTGACAAATTGCCAATATTGGGGGCGGGGGTGTGGGTGGGGAGAATGTGTTGATTCAAAACTTAACAGGCATTGGGAAGATACTGAAAGGGTTATCTACCAAACAAATTTTTAGATAATTTTGTTTGACATATGCCAAAAATTGAGAGGAGGGGTGAATTGTGTTGATTCCAAATTTGATATTTTTTTACATATACATAAATTGAGAGGTGGGGTGAATTGTGTTGATTCCAAATTTGATTTTGTTTGATACATACCACAAATTGTGAGAAGGGGTGAATTGTGTTGATTCCAAATTTAAATGCATGAAGACCATTGTGTCAGCCTTTTCGACTTGAATGTAAGCCTCCTGTAAAATCGCTCACGTCGAGCGAAGATGAACGGCGCCGGAAGGGGTACAAAATTAAACCATAAATTTGTCCAGAAAGCCTACGGCCTCCTCTACCCACATTTCAGTATACGACGCCGACTGCATTATGCATGCACTTCGAAATTAATATTCGGAAGCAAAATTGCTCTCCTTATGAGAGAATCATAATGATCTGCAAATAATGTCACAGAGTAATTAATACTTCCATGACACTGCTCATTTGCATAGCGTGCAGTGAGACACGCTATTAGTGAACTGCAGCTGATACTAGAATGATTTCCATATATATTAATGACAATGGTTGCACGTAAATGTCATCCGAATCGCTCATCAACATTAATATTTCAAACGTTCGTTCGCGAAAATAAATTATTTCCTCCTCTGATTGGCCTCTGGCAAATAGGGACAGCTTTCTTACGTAAAAATGGTTAGTAGAAAAACGATCAACACTTTATTTAACAATACGCGCATATGTAATACATACATAAAGTATCTATACATATAAATGATAAGATATATATAATATATATATATATATATATATATATATATATATATAATATATATATATATTTATCACATCACTGTGATATGTATACAATCATTAGGCTATAAATGTAGCTTAATGATTATATATATATATATATATATATATCATATATATATATATATATCATATATATATATATATGTATATATATATATATATAATGTCCTATGCATTTATGAATGTATGTATGAGACAAAGAGAGAGAGAGAGAGAGAGTTGCCTCGCATTCATAGGTTCAGGAAAAGACAAGTCCTCGACAGTATGATCTTACGGGGTAACATCACAAATACTAAGGTAAACATTACAACCTCTCCCTCTCTTAAGGAGATCGACATCCCAATGGAAGATTTTAGGTCCTGGGCAGCGTAACAATGCAGAATCTTGACAAAATTCAGATACTACTGCTGAGAAAACCGGGCGACACGACTTGAAAATTATTACTATTATTGTAATTCGCCTCTAATACAGCAGCTGCGTAGGAGAGACAAGCAAGAATTCTTTCGATGGAGATCTAAATGGGGTTGCAAAAAATCTCCCACTGTAATCCACATTAAAGTTAAAATAATTAAAAGTCCTCCTGGGCCTATCCGACAGTGTTTCACTAGGCCTATTCACCCTCGAGTTTGTGATGCTAGACTGGCGGGGTTCCTGGTTTATGCAATGGCGCCATCCCCAAGCCACCAGTGAGCGGCGGGATTTACACCCCATTCCTCTCGACTATAGCTGGTTCACTTAAGGTAGATTC